>NC_091064.1:91339433-91942576 GCF_000393655.2 Nicotiana sylvestris | reverse complement strand
GGTGTGCACTCTTTATGGAAGGATAGTCGCGGTCTTATTTCGTGGTCAGTTAATTCATGTAAAGATATATTGCACCGTATGAGTTGTGAGACGGCTTGGTAAATTCCTTATGTGTTAAGGTTCCGCTCAACAGTGATGTTATATGATCAGGATGAGACTTAGATCATGTATCAAACCTCAGTTGTGCTTGAGTTTGTAGCCTATAGAGCTATATGTTTCCTTGGGAATGATATTATGCACCTTAGTGTGTTTATGACCGATATTCGATATTTTGATGTGATGAGCTATTCAGCTCGACATATATCTCCTTATGTGAGTTCTATATGTGGATCGGGTGGCACACCGCCATGGGTATGTTGCTTTGATCGGGTTGCACGCCGCAACAGTGTGATGTTTAGTTCAGTGCCCATATTTGCTTTTGTGTGTTCTGTTTCCCTGTTTTCTGAGGAAGTCTATGTTAGTGTGCGAGTTGAGTAGTTCCTTCTAGAGTTCGCCTTCGTTTTTTATCGCATTCGAATTGATAGCATACTGGCACATTGTGGCGTCTTGTGGGATTTTTTATTATGTCTGAGGTGGCTTATTGCCTGAGCAGTTCGTACTGGGTGAGACGAGGTTACTAGATTTGGGGTCAGTGCAAACTGATTATATGAAGTATATTATAGAGCAAAGATCATTCTTTGGTTTGGGACAAGGTAATGGAACTTGTCAGGAGTGTAGATCCAATGAATTGTTGATTCAGCAGTTGGTTGTGAATTTCGGCACATCTCTTCAGTCGTATCGGTGTTGAAAAAAAAAACTAGAACAAGACCTGTGTAGATCATGAGATGTAATGGGAGCATCAGATTCGTGGAATTTCGACTATTATGTTTAAAGAATGTTATTGTTGTTCTATGAGTAAAGTGATGCAAAGTGTGAATTCAGCAAAGTTATGCAGTCATGTTTAGGTAGAGCGTGTGGAGATTGATATGGTGGTCGTATGATGGAAACAGGCTTGGCAGGGAAATTCAGGATGTTGGAATTGGGCCTAATGGCTTACTTGCTTGAATAAATAAGTATATCAATTATGTATGGATTTGAGCATGAAAATTGTAGAAAATTGAGGATTTAGGCCTAGAGATTTGAAAATAAGATTTGGTGATTTGAGGGGTCAAATGAACTCCGATTTTGGTAAATTTTATATGTACGGACTCGTGGCGAGACGAGGAATCCGATGATGTGACTTTCGTAATTTTTCGAGAAGTGGGCCCGGGGCTCGGGTTTTTCAAATTTCGTGATTTTCGATATTTTTTGAGTCTTTTCGATTGGGTTATATTCCCTTAGCCTATTGTAATATATTCCTTGTGGTTTTGGAAAGATTCGACGCACGAGGAGGTCGATTCGAAAGGAAAGGGCATCACGGAGTAGACTTTTGGCCGTCTTGAGGTGAGTAATAGATGTAAATGCTGTTTTGAGGGTTTGAAACCCCGGACTTTCACATCGTAACGCTATATTGAGGAGTGACATGCACTCCATGGCGAGTGCGGGGTCGGATATTATTGGAGATTGTGACTTGGTCCATCCCGTGTGATGTTTATACTATACTGGTGATTGATACACATACTTCATTGATATTACTGGGCTTGATGCCATGTTTGGGGCCTTGTGCCGATTTGTAAAATCCTTCGAGGATTGATATTACTGCTTAGCATGATTTGCATATCATTTAATTTCAGTCCAAGGTTTTAAATGTTGTTTTGCAAACTCAGCCATAATTCTAAGTGTTGAAAACTTAAATGATATTTTTAAATGTATTCCGGGCTGGGAACTTCTGTTTTGTAAATGCCCAAGGGGCTTATTATATTATTTTCTGGACTGATTATAAAGTGACTTGAAACAGTGGTAACAATGACACTGTGTGATATACTTGAAACAGTGGTAACAATGACACTGTGTGATATACTTGAAACAGTGGTAACAATGACACTGTGTGATATACTTGAAATATTGGTAACAATGACACTAGATGATATACTTGAACAGTGGTAACAATGGCACTGTATGATATAAATTGTTCAGGTAACAATGGCTGACCGGTCAGGTAACAATGACCGACCAAGATATTGCGCTTGGGCTGTAGGAGCCCCTCCGGAGTCTGTACACACCCCCAGCGAGCGCCATCGACGATAAATAAATATGGATGGCTCGGGCTGCACGCCGCAGTGGGTACTGGAATGTACCATCATATGCATTGCATTGCATTCATGTATTTATATTTATACTGGTGTTTAGCTGCACAGTTCCATATGTTGTTGTATATTCGGATTGTAGCTTACTTTGTGTATTTACTGGATTTTCTTATTTTTGGACTGTAGTTACTTTTATTACTCACTGGGTCGGAGTACTCACTTTACTCCCTGCACCTTGTGTGCAGATCCAGGGCAGTCTCAGGCTTAGTAGATCCAGTTGATCAGCAGATCCAGCCTCTGGGAGTATCGAGGTAGCTGCACGGCGTTCGCAGCCATTGATCTTCTCCCTCCTATTCTATCTCTTTATTTCCGCATTATCGGACTTTCGATATACCGTGTATTAGGATGATATTCTGTATTCTAGAGGCTCATATTCGTGACACCGGGTCCTAGTGAGATTATATTGTGTATTTTTTAAAATCTTCAGTACTTTAATCTTGCTTAATTGATATTTCTTTCCGCTATTTTTGATAAATTGGGTTAAGTGTTGAATAATGGCCAAGCTTGCCTAGTAGTTTGCTGGGCGCCATCACGACCGGGATTTGGGTCGCGACAGTAAGGAGTCTTTTTCTCCCTATCCACTATGCAACCTTTTTGATCAGATCAGGAGATATTACTTCTGATAAGTTATATTTATCTCCTTCACGTGCATCTCATATGTTTGGGTTGATCATGACTGTGCTTCACAAGATGGACCTGGTCCATGTCTGAGTTCTTTTGTCAGTCTTTAAAACTTCACCTGTACTTGGGCCAACAAATTCTACCTTTTTGATGATGACAAACTCTGTGCTTTTTACTTACTTGGATCCTGTAAGAACTAAGCTTAACTATCAATACAAAGTTTAGAAAACTTGCTTGTAGTCATTTTCCATTTCTTTAGAGGCACATTGCACCTATCTAGAATTGTAGTCAGAATAAAGCCATAGGGGGTAGCATAAGCCTTGGTGCCATTGATAACCCTGTCCAGTAGCTTGATTATGAATGCATGCCAATTGATTTGCCTTCCACTTTCAAGGCAATCCATCAGAACTAAGTCCATATCATTTGCATTATGCCTTCTCTCCTGCCTGGGCAGTAGACACTTGTTGACAAACTCAAAAATGACTTTGTGATATGGCTTCATTTCTCTCTTGTGCACAAACTTGGCCTCATTCACCTCTTCATCACAAAATCTCCTAGTGATTGTAAGGGCATATGGAAAGGAATCCAGACTTGGCCATCTCTGTCTGGTGTCTAGAATCTCTCCCAGTTTCTCTGCATCACTTGAACTCCTTTGACTTTTCTTGTAACTCTGCCATCTTTGACTTCCGCATTTGCCAGGAATTCAATGATTTCATTTCCAGCCAATCTCCCGGTTACGCCCCGTAATATTATGTCGATATTACGTCCCATAGTGTTATATTACGACGATGTTGCACCCTGTAGTATTGTACGTTGAATTTGTCGTAAGGTAATTGACATCAGTCTAAGGGAAAGATTATTTGGAGATTATAAGGATTATTCTATTTCAAATGAGTGATGAGAAAATTCGTAAAAGTGAGAGCGGAAGAAAGTCAAAGAAAGTGAATTTTCGTCCAAGTTTGGCATGTTGGGGTACAATTAGGGCCGAGCGTTAATACCCCATATTTATGAACTAGTACCATGCAAGGTACCATATGACCACGGTATTAGAATATATAAAGTATATATGAAGTATTTTAAAAATAAATAAAATTTTAAGTAATTTATGGTAATTTTTAAATTATGTGGGTAATGGATTAATTACCGGGTAACAAATTATTACCCGATTAATTAATAAGTGGATAAAAAATAATAATTAAGCACCCTCCCACGTGCCATAAAGCCACAATGTCCAAACATGACTCATAAGTCATTAATTCCATGTGGCTATATATGAAATAATGACTCAAAGCTAAGTCTTAGAAAGACTTGTCCAATATGCCTCTAACCTTCATCTTAGTATCTTTGTTTGAATAAATTTTGTTACTTTGGCTTGAAACTAAATTGTAGATAAAGAAGACCATTCAAATTTCAACCCAAATCCTTCTTCAAGAATCATAAACGCTTTTCTTCTTAAATTTCAAACAAAGAAAACATTAGAACTAAGTTAAGAAGTAGATTGCATCTTATTCTTTTTTTGGTCTTAAAGCCAAAAGAACGCTAGAAGAAGAAGGAGATTTTGTTCCAATTTCAAAATCCAAGTATAAGTTCCGTTCAAGAATTTCGCAGAAGAAGATTCGTTCAAATAATTCAAAAAACAGGTATGTTAAGGCTATCCCTTCTTTCTTTTGGCATGATCCATACGATATGAACGAAACGTGCAAATGCACAAATTCCATAAGTGACTCTACTCATAGAAGTATTAGAAATATCTATGTTCTTTAATTCTCATGTGTCATAATATTTTATCATCTGTTCATTGGTCTTAGAAAAATACGAAAGTTGAAAAGATGTTACTTTATGATATTGCTCAAGAGGCAAAATGGTCTTATGACCTTCTGAATGATTTTATTGACGTACTTTTCATGCATTGCATTCATGTGCATTGACCCATGACCAGATGACATTATATATGCGTATATATGTAAATATATGTATATGGAATGGGAAAAGGTTACGGCGTTATATACGCACCACCACCTGATCAGCTGGTATATAATAATGATGTTGCCCACAGTGGCCGAAATATGATTCAAACGACGTTATATACGCATATATATGTAAGTATGATTCAAACGGTGTTATATACGCTTATATATGTATGTATATATGTATATGGGAAAGGTTATGGCGTTATATACACACCACTACCTGATCAGCTGGTATACGATGATGATTTTGCCCACAGTGGCCGATATGATACGATGGGATGCCCTTAGAGGCTGATGATATTATGAAATATGTACCTATGCACAACATGACATTCATATGCATATGCATGACGTTAAAAGTAATTTATGATTTAGAAAGTTATTCAGACTTACAGGTTGAGTCATGTACTCTATATGTCTTCCTTATCTCTCATGTATTTATTTATTTGCCTTACATACTCAGTACATTATTCGTAGTGACGTCCCTTTTGCCTGGGGACACTGCGTTTCATGCCCGCAGGTCCCGATAGACAGGTCGAGAGCCCTCCAAGTAGGCTATGAGCTCAGGGAAATATGTTGGTGCGCTCCATTTGCTTCGGAGTTGCTCGTTTTGTTAGTATGATTTAGACGTGTATTGTTTGATATGGCGGGACTCTGTCCCAACCCTTATGACATTTATGTATTCTTATAGGCTTGTAGACATATGTCGTATACATAAAAGATTGTACGGCCTTGTCGGCCTATGTTTTGAGTTTATAAAGGATCATGTTGGCCTATTAGGACCGTATGCATGTGTATATGATGATGTATTAAGAAAGATACGTTACGTTGGTACTCAGTTGAATAAGGTACCGAGTACCCATCCCGGCCCATCGGTTTGGGTCGTGACAAAAGTGGTATCAGAGTAGTTCTAAAATTCTATTTTATTCGTAATAAGACGATGCCTACTTCCCAAACGAAGGATGGAAAGAGATATAGTTGTGGAAGAACTGAGTCAGAGGAATTAAATTTTGTATGATGCCTACGATAAGTAAATATGAGGTCTTTAGCAGATCATGGGTGTACTGAAATGGGTAAGCTTCCTGAGAAGAAGCCTTAAGGCAAGAATGCCTATCCATATTTATGGTGAAGGACAATGAGAGATTAAGAAGATAAGTACAAGTTTCGGCAAGTAAAAGGAGCAAGGTGAAAAAGGGTACGAGGTACCTAGTTAATGAAGGTTAACAACGTTTATAATTGAGGCAAATGAACATAAGCTTCTTGAGTTATATTTAATAGTAACAGAGGTATATACAATTGGTCACACCCTTTCCAGATATGTCCTATAGGGGTTAACAAAAGTAGTATAAGAATATATGATGGATTATTTGATTGTGTCAGTTGACATTTCCGTAGGATATTGCAAATGTGCGAATAGATCTCTTTAAGAGACACCTAGATAGTGCACTCTAAAGTAGTGCAGCCAGATATGACTACTACAAAGACTTGCACTATAAGCCTTGAAGGAATAAATATTACCTTAGTATGGCTCGCGTCCCTAGTAAAGCGAAAACGTTAAGCAACTTGAAGAGCCACTGGATGGAGCAAAGAAAATCTAAAAGCGAAAGAATGTCGTATTGAAGTTTTCACAAGAAAAGGGATATGAAGAAATATTAGCAGAATAATGAGAAGAGAGATAAGGAAGCATTATGAATAAGGTATGATACATTGATGAAAACGGTAGAGTGTTACAGAACCTATTGTCAAATGAAGGAAGAGACGAAAGGTGATGGGCCTTAAGACAATAAAAGAATATAGGCCATAAGGTCATATCCCCATTTCGAGAAATAAGTTCGCAACTCTAACGCGATTACCAAGAGGATAATTTAGACCCTAGAGTAATAGAAATTAATATGGACTGGTAAACAAGATAAACTAAATATGAATTAGGAACTGAGTGATTTGATAATAGTCAGCATCTTGAGAATTTTTTATCATGTTTCAGCAATAATAGGACGGACCACAAAAGGAGATTCATGATAAATTCAGAGAATGGTCATTCAGGGAGACGCTTCCCTAGAGAAAGTAATGTGAGCAAAGTTAAGCTTAAGAGACTGTATGTTCCAGTTACGCTAAGAGTTACCCTCGCGGGTAAGGGAATGTGTCATCCTTGGTACAGGAGGATTGCCGCGAGGCGAGTAAGGATCATTGATGTTGAGAAACAACGCCAAAGATGAAGAGGTAAAACATCTATAGGTAGATCCTTGTGGCTTCAGCTTTTAGTACACCCCTAAAGGGGGAATATGGAGTGATGTGGCATTAAGTCAGAATTAAGTGGTTTTAGTGACTATGGAATGGTAAAGGAAGTAAAGGTTTCTGTCCGAGCTGTTATTAATAAATAAGGATCTAGTGCGAGACGTAAGTTAAGACAAAGGAAAATAACTCAAGAAAGATTATGAGGAATATTGATATGAGAATGGACCAACGAGTAGTTAGTAATTGGTCAGGAAAATCCCAGTTATGGCTAAATAGGGGGTTACAGACAAGTCATCAGATCATGTAAGATAAACGTAGCAGAACCCAACATGGAGAATTCAGCCACAAACAATATCATTATAATGCTTGAAATATATTCAAACAAGCGTCGGGGTAGTTAAAGGTACCGTATGAGTGTTACAAGGATAAAAGAAAGTGACACGGGGAAGGCAGTTAAAATATCAGTTCAGAAGCAACTATACAAGCACAAGGGCATGTAAATAAGCAACTACGGATAATTATAGGCAAGTAAGGACATCAAGAAGGTCCTTAATAAGCTCACAGCTTTATGAGAGTCAAGGGTTCTCCCTAAGTACTACAACGAAAGACTAGCTGAAGAGATAAGAAAGAAAGCTTCAACCTAAGCACACCGACCTAAAGAGGAAATGGTCGTGTAACAACAATCTCGTAACAACATTGTAAGCATTCCAAAGGAAACCGGCGCCTACTGTGGCTAATGAACGGGAAGTAAGAATTAAAAGTAATATTCGAGATCGTATGGGTTGTATGAAAACTCTTTCAAGTGTGGGCACTAAGATAAGCTAAGTATGGACGCAACAAGGGGCAGAAAGACCAGAAAAGTAATATCTTATGTTGAAAGAAAGCTAAGATGGAACAAAAGAATTATTTGATCAATGATCCAGAGTTAGTACGTTATGGATACACTATAGATTTTGGAACATTATCCAGGCAACATATTTGTTGACAATCATACGGCCATAGAAGACTCCGGTAAAGTTAAAAGAAAGAATTAAGCCTAGGGCATAGACAAAGGATTAAATTGTTAGACGATTGTATCATGGATATTCCATAATGCCCATGAAAGGCTAAGGTTATAACTAATACCATGAGCCACAGATCGGAAGATAGCTTAAGCCTACGTAAAGGCTGATAAGAAGGAAGAGAAAACTAAAGAATTACATCACCTAAGTAAATCACGAGTCTGTTTATTGAACCTAGAAAAATTATAGAAGTTGTGCTGGAGAACATGAGAGAATCACTCTTAATATAAGATGTTCAAGAGAAATAACACAACAACCATAATCTATAATGGCTCTACAAGGAAGCCAGTTAGAAGAAGTACTAGCCTCATAAAAAGTTAATACGTAATTCCCACCGAATTGTGTATGTACCAGAGGTGCGAGTATTATAATAGAGCTTCAAGTTATGGACGTGAATTACATCTAGGTGGAAGGGAGGTTATGAAGGAGATAAAAGATATGATACAAGATTTTAATTAAGGTAAAAGTGAACAACGTACGAGATACTCAAATGCAGAAAGTTGTAAATAGTCTATACTTTGGATAGAAGGTTATAAGAATGCGGGAATGAAAGAGGCATCGCCGGCGACATGTCTTCTAGCCTATGGTTTCTAAGTACTGGGAGATTCAGTTAAAAGAATAGAGACAAGTTGGAGACGATGTGATGTCTCGCTTGACGTTCCAGAATAACATAAGGAAATCTATGGTGCAAGCAAGTTGAAGAAAAGTTCATAAATGGATATGTATAGGTCGCAAACTAAAGTATGGTAGATTGACAAAGTTTTAAAAAAACATAAGTAAGGATGAGGAAAGGCAAGTGAAAAGGTGACAAGAATGGATAAGTCTTTGGATTAAGCCCATGAAAACAAGAAGAGCAGACAGTTTCTCTATGTTATACAAAGCTCACTATAACCTTAATGAACTCAAAGGAGTCTAAGATTAATAGCATTTAGAAGGAATGAAATGCTGACCTGGTAATAAAATAAGGGTATAATGGTGACAGATATAGGATGATGTTTGGGGCCTTTGATTGAATCAAGATTTTAAAAAAATAAGAGAAGGAGAAAATATTTCGCTGGCGGCACAAAATTAGGATACCCCCATAAGGTGAATCACAGTATGAAATACGATTATGAGAATCACTTCGAATATTCCTCAATACAACGTAAGCCCTAGCTGTAATGTATTACATAAGAAGTTTCAAGTTATCAGTGATATATTATAGATCAATATTGAGGTGAATCAATAATAGATGGACAAAAGTCACAAAGTAGGAGATGAGATTGGATTGTTATTTTAAAGATGCGCAGTAATAAGGAAGCATAAAAGGACTTAAATTTATACATATGGGATAAGCAACGAGAGTAAGCTGGGATTTGATAACAGACCTTAGAATTGATAAATTAAACTATGAATTATGGTAGTAAATTCATACGAATGGCTAAATGGACCTATGCAATAGGATATAACAATATTCATGAATTCAACAAAGTACCTAGCGAACAACTTCAGTATACTGATAGATGCCCAAAGGAACATCTTATCAAGATCTACATATAAAACCTAGATATTGGGCACACTTACAAGGTCAAAATCATACAGGTTGTATGATGAAAGGTAGAAACAGTTACGAGATTGGAAGGATTCCGACTACAAGTTATGGTGTGAGAAGGAGGCCTAAGGGGGGAGTGACCTGATCTTTGGATTTATTCACAGAACAACTGCCTAAATGGCAAGGAAAGTATTGAGGTATTCACAAGAGCTATAAGTTATGAAAATGATAATAGCATCAGTCAACATTCGAGGACGAATGTTCCGAAGGGGGGAATGATGTTACGCCCCGCAATATTACGTCCCGCAGTGTTATATTACGACGTTGTTGCACCCTGTAGTATTGTACGTTGAAGTTGTCGTAAGGTAATTGACATCAGTCTAAGGGAAAGATTATTTGGAGATTATAAGGATTATACTATTTCAAATGAGTGATGAGAAAATTCGTGAAAGTGAGAGCGGAAGAAAGTCAAAGAAAATGAATTTTCGTCCAAGTTTGGCATGCTGGGGGTACAATTCGGGCCAAGCGTTAATACCCCATATTTATGAACTAGTACCATGCAAGGTACCATATGACCACGGTAGTATAATATATAAAGTATATATGAAGTATTTTTAAAATAAATAAAATTTTAAGTAATTTGTGGTAATTTTTAAATTATGTGGGTAATGGATTAATTACCGGGTAACAAATTATTACCCGGTTAATTAATAAGGATATAAAATATAATAATTAAGCACCCTCCCACGTGGAATAAAGCCACAATGTCCAAACATGACTCATAAGTCATTAATTCCATGTGGCTATATATGAAATAATGACTCAAAGCTAAGTCTTAGAAAGACTTGTCCAATATGCCTCTAACCTTCTTTTTAGTATCTTTGTTTGAATAAATTTTGTTACTTTGGATTGAAACCAAATTGTAGCTAAAGCAGACCATTCAAATTTCAACCCAAATGGTTCTTCAAGAATCATAAACGCTTTTCTTCTTAAATTTCAAACAAAGAAAACGTTAGAACTAAGTTAGAAAGTAGATTGCATCTCATTCTTTTTTGGGTCTTAAAGCCAAAAGAATGCTAGAAGAAGAAGGTGCTTTTGTTCCAATTTCAAAATCCAAGTATAAGTTCCGTTCAAGAATTTCGCAGAAGAAGATTCGTTCAAATAATTCAAAAAACAGGTATGTTAAGGCTATCCCTTCTTTCTTTTTGCATGATCCATACGATATGAACGAACGTGTAAATGCACAAATTCCATAAGTGTCTCTACTCATAGAAGTAATAGAAATATCTGTGTTCTTTAATTCTCATGTGTCATAATATTTTATCATCTGTTCATGGGTCTTAAAAAAATACGAAAGTTGAAAAGATGTTACTTTATGATATTGCTCAAGAGGCAAAGTGGTCTTATGACCTTCCGAATGATTTTATTGACGTACTTTTCATGCATTGCATTCATGTGCATTGACCCATGACCAGATAGTGTTATATACACGTATATATGTAAATATATGTATATGGAATGGGAAAAGGTTATGGCGTTATATACGCACCACCACCTGATCGGCTGGTATATGATGATGATGTTGCCCACAGTGGCCGAAATATGATTCAAACGGCGTTATATACGTGTATATATGTATGTATATATGTATATGGGAAAGGTTATGGCATTATATATGCACCACCACCTGATCAGATGGTATACGATGATGATTTTGCCCACAGTGGCTGATATGATATGATGGGATACCCTCAGAGGCTGATGATATTATGAAATATGTACCTATTCATAACATGACATTCATATGCATATGCATGATGTTAAAAGTAATTTATGATTTACAAAGTTATTCAGACTTACAGGTTGACTCATGTACTTTATATGTCTTCCATATCTCTCGTGTATTTATTTATGTGCCTTACATACTCAGTACATTATTCGTACTGACGTCCCTTTTGCCTGGGGAGGCTGTGTTTCATGCCCGCAGGTCCCAATAGACAGGTCGAGAGCCCTCCAAGTAGGCTATCAGCTCAGCGAAAGATGTTGGTGCGCTCCATTTGCTTCGGAGTTGCTCGTTTTGTTAGTATGATTTAGACGTGTATTGTTTAGTATGGTGTGACTCTGTCCCGACCCTTATGACATTTATGTATTCTTAGAGGCTTGTAGACATATGTCGTGTCCTTAAACGATTGTACGGCCTTGTCGTCCTATGTTTTGAGTTTATAAAGGATCATGTTGGCCTATTAGGCCCGTATGCATGTGTATATGATGATATATTAAGAAAGATACGTTACATTGGTACTCAATTGAGTAAGGTACCGGGTACCCGTCCCGGCCCATCGGTTTGGGTCGTGACACTCCCATCCATCTAAAGGAACATGTCCTTCCAGTCCTAAGCATACAGTGCATCAATCTAACGAACAATCCCTAGTTCCACCAAATCTTTCAGCAATCTTCCCTTCAAAATTTTTCTTTTGCCAAACATGGCAAGCTTGTCTTGTTCACCATCAGACTCATCTTCTTCTTAACCACTTCATTCCTCGTTTTCAGAAACTCTAACTTGTTTACTTTTCACTACAGACCTTGTCCTCTTGGCCAATGAAGTTTCGGCAACCTCAGACATAGAAGAAGACTTCTTGGAAGAAGTCTTGGGCTTTTTGGGCTTGGGGGTCTGAACCTCCACTGTTGTAACTTTCTCGTGATGGACTTGTTCCATCTCCTCAACATCAACAACTTATGAGGACTCTGCAACCTTACCCTTTCCTTTAGCCATCATTTGTTTCTTACTTTCAGCCAGAGCCTTTTGTAGATCACTCTCACTCGGTTTCACCCTGCTTCTTGTGGCTCTTCCCTTGGGCAAGAAAGTTTTAGTAGTTGTTAGGAATGAAGCCTTTCTTTTCTTGGAAGGTTTAGGAGCACAGGGGTCTTTTTGTGTGGGAGTTCTCCTTTTCTTTGGATCGCAACTTTCCCCTACCTTTTTCAACAGGTCTACTAGGGTCTCTACAGTTGATGAACCAGGTTCATCTCCCTGTGCGCTTATATTAACTAACCTTTCAGTAACTCCACTAGAACCACTCCCCCCTAACTTCTTGCCACTCTCTTCAATATTTTCTTGTTCAACCACACAAATAGCAAATACATACAAATCAGTAGTGGGCGAATGATCAACCACTCTTTTTCTTTTTCCCATCTCGTCACCAAATTTACCCTCTCTCTCTTTTTCCTTTTCAGATTTCTTTTTACCTCCACTCCAACTTAACTCAGGTAATTCCACATCCCTAATAGTCCCAACCAAAATAAACCTATTTTTTAAATTCTCAGCCATATAAGAAATTACCTTAGAACGGGATTCTTGAGCCTTCTCAGAGTCAGAAGACCCAGGTCCTCCCCCCTCACTAGCAAATTTGTACGACTCAGAATTAGAGTCTTGAGTCTGACTTACCTTTAATTGCTCATTCAATTTCCTTGAGATAGCACCAGATGCCACCGTATAACGAGCAAGCATTTTCACTCTTCTTAGGCTGGGTTTGGTAGACGTGCTAGGTAGAGGAGGGGTATATGAATTAGAGGGAGTGGGTTATGGAGGAGTTCCAAGATTGTCTTGTGGGTTTGTCATTATAGCTGATTTCTTGAGAGAATTGGTGAGTTAGAACTTTGTAGAAGAAAGTAATTGAGAGTGAAGAAGTGTTTTTGACGGTTTAGAATTATGAAGATCGCAGGAGGTAATAATGCGTATTTAAAGAGAAATACTCATTTAATAGATAACGGCAGATCTTGGCAGTTGTCAATTAGAGGTCTAATCAACCTGAAATTTCAGTTTGAATGAATGGTTAAGCTTCCCTAGATTTTAGGCAATTTTTGTGGTTTAAAGTTCTAATGCGGACGAAACTGGTCCAAACAAACGGATAGAATTTTTTTTGTTGTGCATTCTGAGCTGGTCCTATTAGGTGATCTTATTCACTCCTAATTCCAACCTGTTCCTTTCAAAGTTTTCTCTACTCAGTGCTTTAGTATAGATGTCAGCAATTTGTTTATCAGTATCACAAAATTCCATTGTGATCAATCCTTTCTCATAGTTATCTCTTAAGAAGTGATGTCAAACATCTATGTGCTTAGTCCTACTATGATGAATATGGTTCTTTGTCATACTTATAGCACTAGTGTTATCACAGAAGATAGGAATGCAACCAACTTCAATGCCAAAATCTATCAGCTGCTGTTTGATCCACAACAATTGAACACAACAAGAGGTAGCAACAACATATTCAGCCTCAGCAGTGGATAAAACAACCGAATTATGCTTTTTAGTGGCCTATGATACAAGACATGAACAATGAAAATGAGCCATACCTGAGGTGCTCTTCCTCTCCACAAGGAAACCTGCACAATCAGCATCAACATATCCTACTACATTGAAATTACTACCTTTAGGGTACCAAAGACACAGATCTCTAGAGCCTTTCAAATATATCTGTATCCTCTTGACAACAATCAAGTGAGATTCCTTTGGATTTGCCTGAAAATGAGTAAAAAGCCCTACACTGAAAACTATGTCAGGTCTGCTGGTAGTAAGATACAAAAGTGAACTAATCATACTCCTATACAACTTCTGATCAATAGATGAACGAGGTCCATCTATGTCTAATTTAGTAGCTGTTGCAATGTGAGTGTCTATTTCCTTTGATTCATCGATTTTAAACTTTTTGATCAAATCTTTTTCATATTTTTGCTGAAGGATTATGGTTCCATCTGGGTTTTGTTTGATATGTAATGCTAAGAAAAAGTTAAGCTCACCAATCATACTCATTTCAAACTTACTCCTCGTTAATTTGGCAAAATCCTTACTTAGTTTGTCAGTGGTTGACCCAAAATTTATGTCATCAACATATATTTGTACCACAAGAATATCCTTACCTTTTTATCTCAGGAATAGAGTATTGTCAATTTTACCTCTTTTGTAGCCATGTTCAAGCAGGAATTTGGACAATCGTTCATACCATGCTCTAGGAGCCTGCTTAAGTCCATAGAGAGCCTTGTCTAATTTATACACATGTTCCGGACACTCCTTGCTCTCAAACCTAAGAGGTTATTTAACAAACACTATTTCTTTTAGGTAGCCATTCAGGAAAGCACTTTTGACATCCATCTGATGAAGAGTGAATTCCATGTGTGCTGCAAAAGCCATGAAGAGTCTTATTGCCTCCACTCTTGCAGCAGGCGCAAAGGTCTCATCATAATCTATACCCTCCTCTTGGCTATAACCTTGGACCACCAATCTTGCCTTGTTTTTTGTAAATGTTCCATCTTCATCAAGGTTGTTTCTGAAGACCTATTTAGTACCAATTACTGATATGTCCATGGGTCTTAGGACTAGATGGCAAACTTGACTTCTCTCAAACTGATTGAGTTCATCTTGCATTGCATTTACCCAATCTGCATCCTGCAAAGCCTCAACAACATTTTTAGGTTCAATAAGAGATATGAAAGCATCAAAAGAACATAGATTTTTTAATTGTGATCTTGTTTTAACTCTAGAGGTTGGATCAGTGATTATGTTCTCAATGGAATGAGAACTTTGATACTTGTGAGGTTTCACAACTAACTGATTTCTGCTTGATGTTTCTCCCAGGTTCTGCTGCTGAGGAACAGAGTTATGAACATGTTCCTTTGGGGGATTAGTTTTAGGTCCTCTTTGATCAGTTCCCCATATCAGGTTGCCCTGGATGGAAGAACTTGTTCCATCACCTGTTCCTTCTTTTGGTGAAACTTTAGCTTGAGTTGAGACTTAACTGAAATCTTTTACAAGCCCAATAGCTTCATCTTCATGTTCCTGTCTCTTAGAAAGAATGTTAGTTTCATCACAAACTATATGTACACTTTCTTCTACACATAAAGTTCTTTTATTTAATACTTTATAAGCTTTGCTATGTGATTAATATTCCAAGAATACTCCCTCATCACTTTTGGGATCAAACTTACCTAAGGAGTCCTTTCCATTATTGTGCACAAATCATGTGCATCCAAATGCCCTAAGATGGGATATATTTGGTTTTCTCCCTTTAAGTAATTCATAGGGAGTCTTTTCTAAAAGAGGCCTAGTCATGCATCTATTAATGATATACCATGCAGCATTTACAGCCTCTTCCTAGTAGCTATGAGGCAGTTTACTAGAAAGAAGCATAGTCCTAGCCATATCTCCAGGGGTCCTATTCTTTCTTTAAACTACTTTATTTTGTTGAGGAGTCCTTGAGGAAGAAAAATTATGATCTATACCATGCTCATCACAAAATTAAGCAAATTTAGCATTTTCAAATTTAGTTCCATGATCAGACCATATTGATGCAAGTTGATTACCTAGTTGTTTCTGAGTTTTTCTAACAAAGGTAGTAAACATGTCAAATTCTTCATCCTTAGATGTTAGAAACAGTACCCAGGTAAACCTAGAATAATCATCAACAAGTACCATCACATATTTCTTACCACCTCTGCTCAATGTTCTCATTGGACCACAGAGATCCATATGAACCAGTTCTGTCATCCTGGTTGTGCTTACCATTTTCTTGCTTTCAAAGGATGATCTTACCTGCTTCCCCCTTGCATAGGCCTCACAAACTTTGTCTTCCTTGAACTTGATGTTAAGTAACCCTATCACCAGGTCCTTGGAGACTAATATTTTGAGTTGATTCAGATTTGCATGACCAAGTCTTTTATGCCATAGGAGGGGATCATTGTCTAACACACTCAAGCAAGTGAGTTCATTTTCTGAAAGAGTGGACAAATCTACAATGTAAATATTGTTAACTCTTTTTCCCTGCAAAACAATCTTGTCAGTGGTAAGATTAATCACAAAGCATTTGGTAGAGGTAAATGCTACAAGTTTACCTGTCACACAGTTGTGATACACTGATTAGGCTATATTTCAAGCCATCTATCAGGGAGACATTCTCAATGTAATGTGAGTCTGTCTTACCTACCTTTCCAACCCCAATAATCTCACCTTTCTTCCCATTTCAAAAGGATACATTACCTCCTTTTAAGGCATCAAGTGAAAGGAACCGGTTCTTGCTTCTAGTCATATGTTTTGAGTAGCCACTATCCATGTACCATATTTGGCTACTTCCCTTCACTTGGACCTGCAAAAAGAAATCAGGCGTTAGTCTTAGGAACCTAAACTAGTTTGGGTCCCTTTCTATGGTCAAAGGGGTAAATTAAATTCCTTTTGGCCCACCCAGGCAACCTATTTTTCTATTGAACAAAGGTTTTGTTCATTTGACTAGCCTTTTCTTTTGCATTACATTCATTTTTGTAATGACTAGTCTTGCCACAGTGAATGCAGATTTTGTTTTCAGGAAGAGTGATGTACTTGCTTTTGGGGTCCCACTTATGTGCTTGGGTACCAAAGCCATGTCCTCTTTTGTTGCTACTTTGGTGTTCTTGTAGCCAGGACAGTGCATCAAAAGCCTTATTCCATTTGCAAGTTCTGTCTAGTTCATGCTTTATCTTCCCTAGGTCTTCTTTTTAGACTCTTATCTGCTCATCTTTCTTATACAACTCATCCTTCATCTTTCCTAGATTTTCTTCTAAGGTGAGATGTGCGTGATCAGCTTTTTCTTACCTGTTCCTATTTTTAGTTTTAAGTTTTTAGACCTATGTTCTAAGACATTGGTGTCCAGTTCAAGAACCTGGTTCTTCAACTCAACATTTTTACTGTCAGTCTCTTTAGCGCTAGATTCTAAATTTTTGCCTTTGGCTTTTAAGATCACACTCCCGAGACATCTGTTCCTTCTCATTGTTAATTATCTCAGACTCATCGATGATGTCTAGCAATATTTCAGATAACCTTTCTTTAGACCGAAATTTAATCTTGTCTTTGAGATGAATCACACTTACCTCTTGTTTATCATCTAATTCTCCGATGGCCATAAGTGCTTGTTCATCGCCGGCTTCATCATCTGAATCCTCATCTAATGTTTCTCCCCATTCAGCAACCATAGCCTTTATTCATCCTTTGATCCTTTTGGGTTAAACCTGTTCCTTCTTTATGTTCCTTCATTCAGCCCTTTCCTTCTTCCATTAAATTTACCACTGAGGATAGTTCTTGATCATGTGATCAGTCTTGCCATATTTGTAGCAACCCTCATTGGTCTGTTTCTCAGGAGCCCTTGGTTTGTTGAAGGTTGGACCTCGTGAACAACCATTTCCTCTCATTAGGTACTTTTTGAAATCCCTTGTGATCATGTTCATTTCATCATCCTCCAGATCTGCACATTCAGCTATTCTAAGAGCCAGACTTTTTTCCTTCTTGGGTTCATCCATTTTCATGGGTTGCCTTCTCAGTTCATAGGCAGTGAGATTTCCAATCAGTTCATCCAACTTGAGAGTAGCAATGTTCTTTTATTCCTGAATAACAGTGATTTTGCTTTCCCAAGTCACTGGTAAGACCCTTGTCAAGATTTTCTCAACCTTGTCTTCTTCAAGGGTAATTATCCCAAGAGATTTAAGTTCATTTGTTAGTGTTGTGAACCTTGTGTACGTCTCTTAGATAGTTTCTCCTTTCTTCATAGTGAAATTCTCATATTGAGAATATAGCATTGTTTCTCTTGATCTCTTTACTTGAGGAGTTCCTTCACGAGCCACTTGTAAAGTTTCCCATATCTCCTTAGCAGTGGTACAACTTTGAAACCTGCTATACTCATCTGGACCCAGTCCACACACAAGCCATTTCTTGGCCTTGGCATTCTTTTCCCATTTCTTCGAATCTTCAGCAGTGCAGTCAACTCTTGTCTTTTGCACGTCCACTCCTTAAACATTCTTCTTTGTAGTAGCCAGAGGACCATCAATGGCTATGTCCCATAATTCAGAGTCTTCTTCTATGATGTGATCTCTCAACCTATTCTTCTACCAAGAATAGTACTGACCATTAAAGAGAGGGGGTCTAGCAGTGGATTGCCCTTCCTAGTTTCCAGGTGGTACATTCATCTTAATCTTTTCCTAAGGTGTTAACCTCTTCAAGGATAACCCGCTCTGATACCAATTGATGTTTTAGACTTCAATACCACACAAGAATGGGGGTGATTTGTGTGGTACCCAATTTTTGCTTAACTGAATTATAGAAAGACCTCGTTTTTCTATGTGTTCTAACTACTACTGTTTGCGGAATAATAAGTAAAGAAAATAAAGAAGACAAAGATTTTTATGTGGAAAACACCCGGATCAAAAGGTGAAAAAACCACGACCTACTAGTCAGTAGGATTTACACCCACTAAAATCACTGAGCCAAAAACTGCATTTACAAAAACTCTTTTTTAAACCTAGGATTAACTCTAATCCCGTTGTGGAACACAACCTCAACTATTGTGACAACTTCAAGTTAACTCTAACTTGAAAACTCTATGTACCTAATACAATTGCTTCTATAAAAACTGAAAGGTACAATGCAAAATCACCTACTATAATTGAACTAGACTAAAATCTAGACACTTGGAACTGGTTTTTCTATCTCGTTCAAGTAGCTTCAGGATTGCACAATTGAATTGCACATAAATTGCTTGCAAAATAACCTTGTTCTTTTACTCTCAATTTAAGTTTAACTTCTGCTTATGTGCATTACCTATAAAAGAGAACAACACTGATATTTAATGGGTTAGTAATTAGAGATTGATTGGGATTCAGATACTACTCTTCTATCGTAGAAGAGTTCTAGTTGATTTTGTACTCTAACACTATCTTCTTCCTAAATTGTGTTCTCTTTATGTAAGGAGTCTTTCTCTCCTTTTCCAATATGCAACATTTTCGATCAGATCAGGAAATATTACTTATGATAAGTTAGATTTATCTCCTTCACGTACATCTCACATGTTTGGGTTGATCATGACCGTGCTTCACAAGATGGACCTGGCCCATGTCTGAGTTCTTTTGTCAATCTTCAAAACTTCACATGTACTTGGGCCAACACAAGCGACTGAAAATGTCCCATCATCACATCTACCCATAAGCATTCAATACACTGCCAGTTAATTCTCCCAAAGGCGGTAATATCGCTGCCGATCCGTTTCCCAAAAAGCATTGATTGCGCCTGTCGATACGCTTCCCAAAGGTTGATTGTGCCATCGGTTATGCTATTCAATTTCTATAAATGGAAGTTTTCTTGAACAAAAACATCATCCAGTCATTCTTTAACATCCTTTAACTCTTTTCTTCTTTTTATCCTCACCGAAACTCTATTTTCCATGTTTCCAGCCCGTGACCATAAGGTCACACAGCAGCGATCTCGCTAGTTATGCCATGGCTCTTCCTCACAGTTTTTCCCCACTGAGTAGGATCGTAGTGGATTGTTGTTGTTGGCCCAAAATAATGAGAGAGGGGCTTCAACTTGTTCTCGCATCAGAGGATATGTGGACCATAAACTACTGCTCATCTCTCTTAACGTCACCCTGATTTGGTGCTTCACTCCCTTTTCTTTTCCCCGAGTAAGGTGGCATTATCTACTAACTATTGCATCCCACACCGGTGCAACGTCTCAAGAAGTGGCTTCACAATAGTAGTGCTGACGAGACCGATACTAGCTAAATTTTTCACCAAGACACAATTTTCCTAGTTTTAAAAGCTTTTGCTCTTTGATAGGCTATAGCTTCTTCCTCATCTATTGCTGCTTCGGAGGAGATTCTCGAAGACATCGTTCTGAAGATCAAAATGGGATCCCCGAATAAATGGTTCTTGTAGATATCGCTCCCACGGATGTACCTCTGAGTGTAGATTAGACTTTTAGCTGTTATTTTTTGCTTCTTTGTTTCTGTGTAAAGACCCCTCATGTGCTTTTGTAATTATCAGTTATTAATACAAAAATGTTTCTTCAATTTGTCTTTGATTTGTGCTGGAATTCTTTTTGTCTGCGTTTGTAAAGAACTTGAGCATGTGACTTTACCAATCGGTCTGAATACCGGACCCCGACATATGTATTCCCTTGGTTCTTGATTGGTTAATATGATATTCCTTGAAACCATTTGCCATTCCTCGGACTAAGTCCATATTGACTTGATACAAACTTAGGTCGCAGGAACATACGACTTCGAATTGAGTGAGAGTGGGGCCTCGAATTTTAAAACAAAACTTAGCCTTTTTAGGTCCCGTTGATAGTACTCGAGAGACAGAGTTGCTTGGTCACCTGAAAACAAAGATAGCCCTCGGGCCTTTTCAAATAGTCCCCGAGTGAGAGTTTACTTAAACTCAGGTGGCCTCGAAAACTTGCTTTGAAAAATGAAGACAACCTTAAGGCGTCATAGATATACCGTGAATGAGGATACACTCAAAATTGGATACCCCAAAGGCTAAAGTAACCGAGAGAGCGTTTAAATTGGTCTGAAGGAGAAAATAGCCCTGAGGCTTTATTAATAACCTTCGAGTTGGAACTGACTTAGACCTAGAAGGATCCTCGAGATCGGGCACCATCTCGAGGCTAGGTTTATGTGGGTAGCTTGTTAGAGCCCATTGTTATAGTAATAGAGATCCTCGAGATCAGGTACCATCTAGAGCCTAGGTTGATGCGGGGGCCTTTGATCCCTCGAACATTGTACGATAGCGTCAATCGTATGAGACGACTATGAAATGATCAAGAATCCTCAAGATCAAGTACCATCTCAATGCTAGGTTGACGCGGGGGTCTTTAATCCCTCGAACGTTGTACGACATCGTCAATCGTATGACATAGCCATGAAATTATCAAGAATCCTTGAGATCGGGTACCATCTCGAGGTTAAGTTGATGCGGGGTCTTGGATCCCCCGAACATTGTACGGTAGCGTCAATCGCACGACACAACCCTGAAATGATCGAGGTGATCTCGTTGGTACACCTCCCCAAAAGTAATAATGGCCTAGTCGGAATTATTGGCCTTTAGAGTAGGCGGACAGTCGCTGCTTGCTCTATATATGAGTTTGTTTCCTTTTTTTTTGAGGATTCCGCTATTTTGAGCACCTGTCCCTTTTCATAGAGTTTTGTTTCCTTGCTTCAGCCCATTCACCTCTTTAATTCAAAGCTTTCATCTATGTTCTCATTTCCATTCTCTTGTTCCACCACAGTTATGGCTTCCACACCCAAACCTATTCTTCCAAAAGAGGATAGTTCCACCTCCGCCTCTCGCTGGGTTGGTGGTACGCCGCCAGCATCTGGTGCGCTAACCCCAAGAGGTTTTATCTCGAAAACGGGCTTTACGTTAGAAAGGCCTCCCAATGTTCAGGGCCATTGGGAATATGCATCGAGGTTCATTTCATCAATAGGAGAGGGACACCTCGAGGCAGTGAGGAGAGACTGTAGATGGGGAGAAGAGGTGGTATGGTAGGTAGCTTCCCTGCAAGAGAGCATCATGGCTCATGTAGAGGGGTTTTTGTACGTATGCAACGTACCCCTTTACGTTAGGCCATGTCGATAGAGTTGTGCTCGAGTTCTGCCGAAGATATCGGGCTACCATGGCGCAGGCTCACTCATCGTTTTGGAGGGTAGTATTGATGATGAGGTTCTTTGCGGAGGAATTCGGGCTTGAGTTCACCCTTAGCCATCTCATTAGGCTTTATCGACCCTTTCATCACTAAGGCCTGATAACTTTGCGATGTCGATCCACCTGACCCTTTGTTGTCGATGATGAAGAAGATGGGGACCGAGGGTGGATGAATCGATTCATACGATAAGGACTGTCGATATTATCCCCGTGGAGTTCCTGCAATTTTCTTGAGAAATGGAATGTCACACGTAAGTGGTACGCTTGTATTTTTATCGTTTTTGCTCACGGTGGAGACAGGTTCTGTAAAGACATTTTCCTTTTCTTTTTTGCAGCAATCTAGTGGATACCATACGAGGTCCCCGACTTGATGTATTGGGCTTGGAAGCTGGCAGCCCGCTCGTGTTGGCCCAAGTTCAGGTGAAGTTCTGAAGAATGACAAATGAACTCAGTCATGGACCAGGTCCATCATGTGAGGCACAATATTTATCAACCTAGACATGTGAGATACACGTGAAGGAGATAAGTCCGAGTGATCAAGTAGCAATATCTTCTGAACTGATCGAAAAGGTTGCATATTGGATGAGGAGAGAAAGTGAGGACACAATCCGAATAAAGGATAGGGCTGAAGTTTGTATTGTACAAGGACTCTTCGATGGAAGATCAACAATTGAGTCTCAATCAAACTCTGATTACTAACTCATTAAATAATAGTGATTGTTCTCTTTTATAGGTGTTGCACATACGCAGAAGTTAAACTAAATTGAGAGCAAACGAGCAAGGCAATTTTGCGAGCAATTTATGTGAGATTTAAGTGTGCACACCTGAAGCTACTTGAACGAAATAGAAGAACCAGTTCCGTTGTGTTTATTCTTATTCTAGTTCAATTATAGTAGGTGGTTTAAAGTTGTACCTTTTCAGTTTTCATAGAAGCATTTGTAATATGTACTTTGAGTGTTCAAGTTATAGGCTAACTTGAAGGTGTTGCAACAGTTGAGGCTGTGTGCTACACAGGGATTAGAGTTACTCCTTAGGTTTACAACGAGGTTTTGTAAATGCTGTTTTGGCTCAGTGATTTTAGTGGATGTTTGGGAAAATCCTACTGAGTAGTAGGCCGTGGTTTTTTCACCTTTTGAGCCAGGTCTTTTCCACATAAAAATCTCTATATTCTTTATTTTATGTACTTTTAATTCCGCAACAGTAGTAGTTAGAACACCTAGAAGAACCAGGTTCTTCTAGATTGAAAAATTGGGTACCACACAAATTACCCCCCCCCCCATCTTGTGTGGTATTGACGTTAACAATATTAATTAGTAACAGAGCAGGTTATCCTTGAAGAGGCTAACATCATATGAAAAGATCAACATGAGTGCACCACTTGGGAACTGGGAAGGGCAATCCACTGCCAGGCCTCCACTGTTCAATGGACAGTACTACTCTTGGTGGAAGAACAGGATGAATGATCACATCATAGGAGAAAACTATGAACTTTGGGACATAGTCACTAATGGTCCTTTGAACTCATAACTTGGAAAAACGATTTGAAGCTCGGTTGAGGGCGATTTCTCGAGGGTTTTTTAAGGATAAACTTTAGGTAACGATTTCTATCTTGATTTTAATCCTAAAACTATAATCTATTGTTGTTTTCCTCTTCTAATTAATGAAATTGAAGGTAAAAGTTTGAAAAATGGGAGAAAGGTGCCCTAATTAAAAATCCGAGTTTTGAGTGTGTTCTTATATTTTCAATTTTGTGTATCCGCTCCCCTTAAAAAATTACAAGAATCCCCTTTTTATATGAGGGGGAATCCCAACATAGTACAAATGCATTTATTACAATGATATGGGGATGGTACAACCATTTAATGCCTTGATTCGGGTCTGAACTAGCCTACTAAACTTTGTCAGCTCCTATTATGCGCCGTGGGAACTTCCCACTTTTTCGTTATAACAATTGATCTGTACTGCCTCGAGGTCATACGTTGATAGCCTTAGGGTGTGAATCTCGACAATAGCCTCGAGCCTTTGAATTCGTGCTTACGAGGCATCGTAATGACCAAAAATTGGACCCTCTGATTTTACCGTATATAGATAGTCCCCGAGTTTCCTAGAATAAAACAATAGGAAATGGTTTTGAACCCCCTACTTCTTGGGCACTACCATCATGATGTCACCCTATCAGAGCATTTAATTCCATTACTCAAAAGCTGCACAAAGGTCGATGTCAACACAACTATCGAGAGGCTCACGAACCGCTATTGGTTCGTCCTTTCTGCTGCCCATACGGCTTCTATAAATACCTCAATCGTTTAGTGATGCACACTCTTACAACATGTTCAAACTTCCAGAGCTAAAGTCATCCCTTCTTACGCTCTTCTTTCCTATGTTATTGGTTCCTCTTTTCTTTTCCTACAAAGACCTTCAATCATCATGGCTAGGACTTCTTAAACTCTACCTCGAAAACAGGGTGCTGCCTCTTCGTCTCGAACAATAAAGGGCAAGCCCAATGTAGCTCCCACTGTTGAAAAGTGTACCCCTACCGATTTTGATACTATGAACGACTTCTCTATTGAGAGATCCTCATCTATGCCGAGCCAATGCAAACAAGTGTCCCGGTATATTAATGTCGTGACCAATATAGAAAAAGTGAAGGAAGACTGTCAATGGGATGAGACAGTGCTGGTTGAGATCCCCCGTTCTAATGAGAGCATAACGGACCACAAAGTTGGCTTCCTTTGTGTATATACATACCCTTTCACTTTGGGTCCCGTCGATTCTTCAAAACCCTTCTTCCCCGGCGGTAGATCCAGTTATTCTCGACTTTTGTTACAAGTATAAAGTGTTGCTTGGCCAAATCTATCCATCTTTCTGGAGGATAGTCTACATGCTCCATTATTTCTCCAACAAGAGCGTGGGTATAACCTTTACCCTCGACCATTTGATTAAATTGTATAGCCCTCGACATTATCGAGGATTGATTAAGCTTCACCCTCGATCCTTAACGTCGTTTTTATGCAGGTTTGTCCGAGTGAGGACCTCGGACATCATCCTAGCCAAAAGGATGCCATTCCCGGAGGAGTGGATTATGGAGTGTAAGTATCTCTCCCTCGAACAAGCTTTACTATTATCTTACCTTCTTCTCAAAAAATGATCTTCCCTTCATTTATGCAGCTACCGTTTGGTATCCTAAAGCGATCCATGACTTGTTGTGGTGCATTAGGCAATTGTATACTTTGTCCCTTATTTCGGGCGCTCTTGGCCCGACTTGGCTAAAATGCGGTGGCCGACCAAGAATCATGGTAAGCCTTTTCATGGTTGCCTATACCATGCTCTAATTACTCTTTTACGTTGGCAAGTTTTGATTATTATGCTTGCGCGGGCCTTGGTGATGGAGTGTTGTTGAGACTACCTCCCAATAGTGAGGAAGAGGTCCGAAGCTTGATAAGGGAAATAAGAGGAAGAAAAAATCGGCTATTGAGTCTCTTGTGTCAAAGAAACCTAAATCACGCAGGTCTCGAGCTACTGCTAGGACCTCGACTTCAGCTTTTGGAGCAAGTCCCAGTACTGGGGATGAGGATGACAATGATGATGAGTATCATTTGGTACAAAAGACGAGGTCCGGCACGGATGTTCCGCAGGTGGCTAGGCAAAAGGATGCTGAATCGAGAACGGTCGATTCAGGCCGATCCCGTGTTGTGGAGACCCCCGAGGAGGTACGGAAACGGTCCCTAAGTCCCTCGCCAGACGTGGTATAGTCCTTTTCGAGGAGACCGTTGTTGTTGACTCCAAGGGGTTTGGGACCGAAGCTTTTCAAGGACAGAATTTAACCCTTGGTGATATCAATGCCCTGGATTGCCTTAATTTGGGTCCTCGATTCTCGACCGGGGAATACAAGGATGCATAGTACCAAATGTTACCAACGTGGGGGGTCCTCTCGAAGGGGAGATGAGCTTGACAACTTCCTCGATGGCATTGGTGAAGAGATTGATCACGTTGCTCCCAATGCTATTGAGGAGGCGGAGAGGCTTCATCAGCAGGTGATAACCTTTCTATGCATACCTTTAGTGCTGTAAGTATTTCTCCCTATTTTTCTGACTCTTTTATTTTGTTGTAGGCCAAGAAAATGTACCACCACGCTATCTCTAATATGCGAGATGAGCATAGGAAGGAGGTCGAGGGTCTCACTTCTGGGTTAAAGGAGTTGGACACCTTTTCTGCCCGAAAGGAGGAGGAGCTGAGTGGGCTCCGAGCGAGGTTGGAAGGAGTGTGACGAGAAAAAGATAGCCTTGACGAGCAGGTAATATTGTGTTTACGAACCTGCCCTTTGTCCTTGTAACTTGAGAGGAGGTAGTCGCCAAGGATGCGAAGGCCTTTGATTTAAAAGGACAACATAGGGTCATGGCCTCAGAGAGGGACCATCTGCGTACGGAGCTGTCATCAACCCGGGAGCTTCTGTAGAGTGCCAAGTAGGAGGTTGCCGCCCTATCATCGGCTATGACTGTGGCAGAAGAAAAGGCATCCTCGTATAAGGAAGATGCTTCCACTGCGAACGAGAAAGCTCGAGAAATTTTAGCGAAGGCCAAGTAGAAGTTGACTCGGGCAGTTTCTTATTCCCGTGCGCAAGCTAGGAGCCAGGCTCTTGAGGAAGTGAGCGATGAGGGCGCCGATATTTCGGTTGAGATCGAGAAATCCTGAACCTTGGAGGAAAAATCTACCCTTTCGGCCACTTCAGATGAGGGCTCCGATGATGACTCCGAGGGTAATGGGGGTGAAAAGTAGGTTTAGGTCATCTCTTTTTCCCATTTTGTGCAAGAGTTTCTTAGGTTATATCGGCCTTTGCATTACCGGGGGCTGATTACTCTGTGACATCGATCCACCCGGTCCCTTGCCATTAATGACGAAGAGGACGAGGACCGAGGGTAGATGAGCCAATTAGTTCTAGCACATACAGATGATATTATCCCTGGAGAGTGTATGCCATTTCCTAAGAAATGGAATTTCACACGTAACTAGTACACTTGTGTTTCTACCGCTTTGTCCACAGTGGAGGCGGGCTCCGTAAAGATTTTTTTCTTTTTATTTTCTTTAGCCATTCCTTGGCTGCCGAACGATGTTCCTAACTTGGTTGAATGGTCTCGTAAGCTAGCGGCTTGCTCGACTTATGATAAGTGCAAATGGTGAGACCTGTCCAAGGGGAGATGGGAGGCAAAATATCATGGTAGGTGCTTAGTGGCTTGTTTCCTCAGAAAGGTACTTTATTTTTAGTGCACTTAACTCTGCTGCCGTAGGTGTCAGAGGTTTTTCCGAGATGAGGCCGTGCCCCCTAGAGAAGGAGTAAAGATTGCCAACCTCGGGACTGAGGATGCTCGTAGGGAGGCAAGCCCTGCTCGGAGGGTCAAAAGAGACGTGTCGGTCGATCCTGCGGCCTCTGAGTCCTCTATTTTTGGAAAATAGATTCTTTCATCTCGTCATCTCACATTCCAATCAAAGGTACTTCGAGGGACAATTCGATGGTGAATTTTGGTAGTCGGCACAGGCCCTTTTTGTTTTGTGCCTTCCCTTTCTTATTGAGCTCCCTTTTTGCAGGATTTTGACAAGCCCAAGTCCGAGCTGCTTAGTCATGAATCTAGGTTGCGGAAATCTTTGGATGGGGAGAACTCCCTCAGGCTTCTTTTTTAAGAAGAGGGGAGATGAGTTGGACAACCTGCGGTACGAGGCAGACTGAAGCCGGAACTATGAAAGCTATCTCGAAAGACAAGTAACCTTCATTTCGTGTCGATGTATGCTCCCCCTTCTGCATTCAGAGATTAATATTCCAATATTCCAGTTTGAGAATAAAACGGAGGAGCTGGAATGACTTTGGGGCAAAGTTGGCCGGTTTAAACGTGAGTGAAACGAGCTAAAGGCTAAGGTAGATGCCCAAGTTACAACCAAGAAGGATGCTTTGGCCCAGGCTTTGGCCCTCAAAGTGCAACTCTGGAATGCTCGTGCAAATAGTTCAGCCCGAACGAGCATCATTGCGGGGTTCGAGTCCGAGCTTCTAAAGATGAAGATCGAGGTTGTGGATATCGGGCTGAAGTCGAAGAGATCAGAACCAAGGCTAATAGAAAAGTGGCCATCTATTTGTGAGATGCTACCTACGCTCGAGCTGAGATGAGAGGGGCCCCCAACCGGGATACTAGGTGCAACGAATATGTCAGGTGTAAATCTCGGAGGGAGACCCTCTAGGAGATCCATGGCAAGGGCTTCGATCTCTGGGAAGAGATAGAGTAGCAAAAGGCAGATGAATATGACGCTAAGTTCTTCTGTCTGATGATAAAGATAGCGAGAAAGAGATCAACGGGCCATAGTCCCTGAGGGGGATACAAATTAGGCCTTTCTTTTTTGAATTTGTGCATAGTGCTTTTAGTGAACACTGTAAGTGGAGCTCTGAATTAGCAGCTGACGGGACAAGTCTAAGTAGCCCGTGAGCTACTAATTCTTCGGCCTTTGTCCTACCGGGGAGTCTCTTTTACCCTCTTGTTATTTTCAGTGTTCATTGAGGACATTGCACAATTTTAAGTGTGGGGTGAGGAGATTGTGTGTGTGATTTTCTGTGCTATCGTAGCTTAGTTGTAGTACTCGTTCTTAGTGTAAGAGTTTTTGTTAAAAAAATAGAAAATTGTACTTTTCCTGACGATGGATATCCGAGACAGTTTTCTGGAGGGATTTAAGTCTAAAGAAAAAGTACAAAAGGATTTTCTTTGTAGGTAGTGTAGCAATTTTCCCTTGGTTTTTCTTTTTGTCGCGGTTCTTTATCAAGGGTTTTGTTTGAACCAGGTATAGTTAGTTTTTATTTTTTAGAACTAGGAAAACTTCTGCTATATTTTGAATTGAAGAAATATCTTTTAACTTTGTCATGCCTTGAGAATTGAGAGTACTTTGGTGGTGACGCTTAGGCTACATTTTTTACTCTTGTATAAGTACCTTAAATTGTATGATCTTAACTTTGATTAACTTATTTGACTAGAGTGTCTTGATTATTCCAATCCTGAGTGAGTTATGTGCCATGTGTGTATAAGGTTTTGTATTATTCTGTGCATTGCATTTGATGTTTAGGACTTGGCCCGTGTGTTTGCAAAGCGAAATAGTAGTTTTGTTCAGTCTTGGAAGTGATATAGGTGTTGCTTTGTTGAGCCATATATATATTTTACCCGCCTAATTGTTATGTACCATAGTTAATCCCTTTGAGCCCGTAATCATGTTTCGTTGGCAACCACATTACAAGCCTTACCCATTTGTTTGAATTAACCATCTACTTGAACCTTTTCACCTCTCATGAGTACTTGAATTGTTATGAACGTTGTAAAAGTTAAAGTGTAGGGTGGTTGGTTTGGCTTTTGAGTGAAACTAATGAAATAAAGAGAAAGGTGCAGTGTTTTGAGAAAAAAAAGTAAGAGCCACGTGAAAAGAGAAAAAAAATAGTTGTATTGCTGTGAAAAATATTCTTTGATACTGGTGACCCTTGATGTAATTGTGCTTAAAGAAGTGGGGAGTATATATATATTTATCTGAAGGTGGAGTTATGCTTTGACCTAAGTATGTGGTTTTAATTATTAAAGTGTATGTATTAAAGTTCATAGGGAGGTTTAATCACTCTAATATCTAAATGTATCCTACCCGACCCGCAACCTAAATTACAACCAAATAAAGTCCTACTTGACCCTAGGCTGAATGAGCTCGATTAGTAGAGTAATATACTACGGACAAGCCTATGGTGTATCTTTTGTGGCATATGAATGTTATTTTTGAGAGTGAGTAAATTCTTTCTATCTTAAGTTTCTATGTGTTCTTAAATTTTATTGTGAGAGAGCTACTTTTTTTTATTGTGTGAGGGAACTTGATTCATGAAGGAAATGTAACTTAAGTGACCTATATGTTAGAGTAAGTGGGTGAGTTGCGAATAATGCATGGTACTTGTGAGTCAAATCTTGAGGTGAAGATGTTACACTATTGTGCTTAGTTTATTTTAAATATTCTTGGTGTGATGAGTTAGGAAAATTGTTTAAAAAGGTTGTTTCTTTATAAAGTGTAGTTGATTTCTCAAGGAAGAGCAATGGTTTAAGTATGGGGTGTTGATGATAGGCTATAATTGCGCATTTTAGTCTCTTATCGCACTCTAATTTTTTGCAATTTAATTGAGTTTGAGCTTTAATCGCTAGTGTTTTTCACTACTTATTTATGTTATACATTGTAGGAGTGATTCCAAGCTATGTAGATATTATGGAATTAATTCAAGTGATTTAGAGCTTTGATGTCTGAGTAAAAATCCAAGGATTCAAGCCAGGAATATGTTCGGGGATCAATGGATTATAGTTAAGAACGAAACGAAGAATCGAGCGGGCATACGATGCATTGTCTAGTAAAATGGACATAACTTTTCGCTCAGAACTCCGTTTGATCTCCACAAAATATCGTTGGAAATCTATTTGAAAGGGCTAGAACTTTTATGTTTTGCGCTTTTGCGATTTCCATAACAGCATCTCACCGTGCGGCGCAGCGTGCGGCGTGCCTGGGAAATTTTCCAACAGTCTGTCAGAAACAGCTCTCTGAACTTCCCTACAAGCACACTGCACAGTGCGGCGCACCATGTGGTGCACCTGTACAAATTTTATAGAGCCAGATTCCTATTTCATGCGGGAAAGGGTGTTTCATCTAGGCCCGACCCTACATGGTTTAAATACATACGAAAACGCTATTTCGAGGACATTTGACACATCTTAGATCTAAGGAGAACACACCATGCTTGGAGGAGTCTTCTAACTAGTTTTTCTTCTCTTCTCTTCCTTTAATTTCATAGTTTATTAATTATAGAGTTTTGGGGTGCTACATGAACGTTGTGGTTTGAAGATTAGATTGTTCTTATTATTTTATCATATTTGTCTATTTATTCAATCTTGCGCTTAATTATTTGATTGCTTGATCACCAATTGAATACTATCTATGAATCTAGGATTGAACTCAGGAGAGGCAATTCTAGATTGCATATAAGATTGAGTAGAGCAAGATCTTTACTCTGAAGTGGGGCGAATTTGTGGTTAGGATAGGAATATACCTAATCGCCTTCCTTTGTTACTATACATGAATTATTAATGGTTTCTTGTTAATTCTAGTTCCATAGGAATATAGGGGTTAGATTATCTTGAATAGGCGAGTTGTACTTCGGGAGATGGCTAAGAGCAATATTAACCCTATCAACTAATAAACTAGATAAATTAATTAGACATTTTAAGTGGAAGACCCAACAGGATTGTTAGCTAAACCATAGCTCTAGAATACCAGCTCTTCTTGAATTCGTATCTATAATTCTCCAACTTATTTTTGTCACGACTCCGGTTTGCCCTCCGATGGCACCTAGTCTCTATGACTAGGTAAGCATAAAATGCGGAAGGTAAACAAATTCGCGGAAGAAAAAAATTTAAAATAGAGATTGAGTAATAAAACAGAGTTTAAAAGTGTCGCTCGGCATACACAATGTTTAACTTTCAAAAACTAATACATATGCCCAAAACCCGGAAACCCATGAATCACAAGCTAAGGATACTACATAGTGATCTAACTCCAGAATAGTCTAAAACAAAGTAAAGACATAAGGGCTGTAACTACAAGAGAGAATGGAGAGAGACTCCTCGGTCTGCGGACGTGGCAGATATACCTCGAAGTCTATGAAGGGTCGCCTCGCCTCAAGGATGGTAAGTCTGAGTCGAAGTACATGGATCTGCACATGAAAAACATGTGCAGAAAAGGCATGAGTACACCACAGTGGTACTTTGTAAGTGCCAAGCTAACCTCAGTCGGGTAATGACGAGGAAGGTTAGGGCCCTACTGAGGTTAAATAAAATATAAAGTTCAATAGTGTAGAACCGAGTAGTATAAATAAGTACAACAGTAAAAGTAACACAAGATATAAAGGACAACAACAACTATATAGAGGCAAAGTAAACACAGAAGGAAGTACAGCTTAACCCCAATTAATAACAATCGGAGATCTTCTAGGATACCGTCTTTTAGTCCCAAATATACATATCCAATAGGTCTCCCGGGATATCGTCCCATAGTCCAACTCATGATGCGCGAGTATCTACCGGAATCCCGTTCCGTAGTCCCAAATGTAAATACCAGTACTGGGGGAATTGACCGGGTGCAGTCCCGTAGTTCTATATAACTGTGCAGAGGGATCTACCGGAATCCCACATCTGTAGTCCCAAATGTAAACGGACAAAGGGGAGCTACCAGAATCCCACAACCGTAGTCGCAATGTAAATACACAGCAGCAACAGGAAAATACTCAGAAATGTCAATTCCATATTAAGGCACACAAGTAAGTCTAGCCTAGCTTGCTGCACAGAATTTAGGTAAAGCAGTTTGACCAAATAAAGCAATTAAATCACTTAGACATGCTTTCCTAATCTTACCACAGGCTTAATAGTGCAAGTAATAAAAACGGGAAAGAAAACATACTAGTAATTACTTAATAAAAAAATCAGATTTTCAACAATTAGCACAAGTACGCACTTTTCACATCACGTATAAGGAATTTCAATTAACAATAATACCAAATCCTAAGGGGAAGGTCCCCCACACAAGGTTAGGCAAGCCACTTACCTCAAACTAGCTCAAATCAATCTGAAACCACGCTCTTGCCACAAGTACTCGACTCCAACTGACCCAAATCTATTCAATTCAATTTCATAATATAAATAAAAATTCAAGTAACTAATTCTACAATTAAATTCTAAGCTAATACTTGAAATTAGGTAAAATAACCAAAATGCCCCTCGGGTCCACGTCTCAAAATCCGATAAAATTTACATTTCCATAATCCTCACGCTTTCACGAGTTAAGTCATACCAAAAGTACAAAAATCGGACCTCATTTGGTCCGTCAAATCATCACTCAAAGGCCTCTACTTAGTCAAGCCCTAACTCACAAATTACCACTAATTTTTCTTTATTTTTCATGCTTAAATTGATAAAAATCATTCCAATAATGAGTTTAGGGACCAAAGACCTTACCCCAATGAACTCCTCTGAAAATCCCTCTTGAAAAGTTCTTCCCAAGCTTCTTCCCGTTTGAAATATGGTGAAAAAATGGCTAAATTTTGCGAAGGCAAGTATTTATATGTTTCTGCCCAGCGATTTCCGCATCTGCGCCCCTAGGCCCGTATCTGTGGTCCCGCTTTTGCGGACAAATTTTCTCATCTACGACAATCACTAACTCAACCTGATTTCCATATGCGACTCCTCATCCGCAGATGCGGTACCGCTCCTTCGGAAATTCCACCGCTTCTACGGCTCCTGCTGAACCTCCCCATTTCTGCTTCTGCGATGCTAAATGCCGCTTCTACGGCTCCGCACATGCGGTCCCACACTCGCAGATGTGGTTATAAAAGAAAACCAACTGAGGTTGCAACTACAAACTCCAAAATCCTTCCATCAACCATCCGAAATCATCCCGAGGACCCCGGGACCTCAACAAAAGGCATCAACAAGACTAATACCACTGTCCAAACTTATACCAATCCTTAAAACACCTAAAACAACATCGAAACGATGAATCAACCACGAATTCAAGCCTAAAAATCCCAAAACTCTAAATAAATGCTTTCGATCAAAAAATCTATCAGACCTTGTCCGAATGACCTGAAATTTTGCACACACGTCACATTCAACACTACGGAGCTACTCCAACTTTCGGAATTCCATTCAGACACTTGAATCAAAATCTCACCATCGAACCGAAAACTTCAAAATTCGACCTTTCGGTATTTCAAGCCTAAATTATCTTAGACCTCCAAAACACAATTCGAGCATGCCCTGAAATCACTCAACGGAGCTAACAGAACCATCGAATTTTCATTCCGAAGCCGTCTTCACACTGTTCTGACTATGGTCAACTTTCCAACACTTAAGCTCTCATTTAGGGACTAAGTGTCCCAATACTTTCCGAAACTTAAAATCGAACATCCCAGCAAATCAAAATAACATAGATAAACACGGGGAAAGCAGTTAATAGGGGATCGGGGCGTAAATTCCTAAAACTACCGACCGGTTCATCACATCCTCCTCACTTAAATATTCGTTCATCCTCGAACGAGCATAGAGATATACCTGAAGTAGTGAAAAGATAAGGGTAACGGCTCCGCATATCCTGCCTGGTCTCCCAGGTAGCCTCCTCGACCAGCTGACCCCGCCACTGAACCTTTACCGATGCGATGTTCTTTGACCTCAGTTTTCTAACCTGCCTGTCCAATATTGCCACTGGTTCCTCAACATAGGATAGATCCTTGTCCATCTGGACTAAACTGAAGTCCAACATGTGCGACGGATCACAGTGATACCTCTGAAGCATCGAAACATGAAACACCGTATGAACTTTTTCCAAGATGGGAGGTAAGGCAAGCTCATAAACAACCTCCCCAACACACCTCAATATCCTAAAAGGGCCAATAAATCTCATACTCAAATTTCCCTTCTTCCCAAATCTCATAATGCCCTTCATAGGCGAAACCCTAAGCAGAACACGCTCTCCAACCATATAGGAAACATCACGAACCTTCCAGTCCGTGTAGCTCTTCTTTCTGGACTGGGCTATACAGAGTCTATCCTAAATCACCCTGACCTTCTCCAAAGCATACTAAATCAAGCATTTGCCCAATAATCTAGCCTCACTCGGCTCAAACCAACCCATCGGGAATCTACACCGCCTACCATATAAAGTCATATGGTTCCATCTGAATGCTGGACTGATAGTTGTTGTTGTAGGCAAACTCCGCCAATGGGAAGAACAGATCCCAGGACCCTCCAAACTCAATCACACACGCATGGAGCATATCCTCAAGAATCTGAATAGTGCGCTTGGACTGTCCATCCGTCTGAGGGTGAAATGATGTACTAAACTCCACACGAGTACCCAACCCATGCTGAACGGCTCTCCAGAATCGTGATGTGAACTGAGTACCTCTATCTGAAATGATGGAAATTGGAATACCATGCAGACGGACAATCTCCCAGATATAGATCTCCACCAACCGCTCCAAAGAATAAGTAGTACACACAGGAATGAAGTGGGTGGATTTGGTTAGCTGATCCCCAATCACCCAAATAGCATCAAACTTCCTCAAAGTCCGTAGGAGTCCAACTACAAATTCCATGGTGATCCTCTTCTACCTCAACTCCGAAATCTCTATTTGCTGAAGCAATCCACCCGGTTTCTGGTGCTCATACTTTACCTACTAACAGTTAAGGCACCAAGCTACAAATCCAACTGTATCTTTCTTCATCCGCCTCCACCAGTAGTGCTACCTCAAATCCTAAAACATCTTTTGCGGCACCTAGATGAATGGAATACCGCGAGCTATGGGCCTCCTCCAGAATCAACTCCTGAAGCCCATCAACATTGGGTACACAAATCCGACCCTACATCCTCAATACACCGTCCTAACAAATAGTCACATCTCTGGCATCACCGTGTTGGACCTTGTCCTTAAGGAGAAGCAAATGAGGGTCATAATACTGACGCTCCCTGATACTATCAAATAAGGAAGACCAAGAAACCTCGCAAGCTAGAACCCCATTGGGCTCCAAAAGATCCAATCTCACAAACTGGCTGGCTAAGGCCTAAATATCTATTGTCATAGGCCTCTCTGATGCTGGTAAATAAGACAAACTCCCCAAACTCTCCGCTCGACGATTCAAAGCATCGACCACCACATTGGCCTTGCTTGGGTGATACAAATTAGTGATATCATAGTCCTTCAGCAACTCTAACCACCTCATCTGGCGCAAACTTAGATCCTTTTGCTTGAACAGGTGCTGCAAGCTCCGATGGTCAGTATAAATCTCACAAGGCACACCATATGGCGTCAACAATGGTAGCTAACTCAAGGTCGTAGACCAGATAATTCTTCTCATGTACCTTCAACTGGCTGGATGTGTAGGCAATCACCCTACCGTCCTGCATTAACACCGCTCCGAGGCCAATCCTTGAGGCATCACAATCAACTATATAAGACCCCAAACCTCTTGGTAGTATCAAAATTGGGCCTATAGTTAAAGCTATCTTCAGCTTCTAAAAGCTTGCCTCACACTCCTCCGTCCACTGGAACGAAGCACCCTTATAGGTTAACCTGGTCATAGGGGATGCAATCGATGAAAACCCCTCCACAAAACAATGGTAGTAACTCACCAATACAAGGAAACTGTGGAGCTCTATACCTGAGGATGGTCTGGGCCATCTCTACACGGCCTCTATTTCCTTTGGATCCACCTGAATACCCTCACTCGATACTACGTGTCCTAGGAATGCCACGGAATCCAACCAAAACTCACATTTCAAGAACTTAGAATATAATTTATTCTCTCTCAGAGTTTGAAGCATAGTCCTCAGGTGCTGCTCATGATCTTCCCGACTCCGGGAATACACCAGAATATCATCAATAAAGACGATGAAGAACGAGTCAAGATACGGCAGGAACACACTGTGCATCAGATGCATAAAGGCTGCTGGGGTATTGGTCAACCCAAATGATATAACAAGGAACCCGTAATGACCGTGCCGACATTATTAAAAAATCATGTTTTAGCGACGGACAAATTCTATAGCTAAAAAGAAAAATTAGTTGCTAATCTCATTTAGTGACGAATTAGCGAAAGATTATCAAGAAATTTTGCTAGTTGTGGGCGATTTAGCGACAGATAGCTAATTTTGGTTTTTTTGTAGTGCGAGTCCTGAAAGTAGTATTCAGGATATCTGCCTCCCGAATCTTCAACTGATGGTAACCTGCGTGCAAATCAATATTAAAGAACACTCATGTGCCCAGAAGCTGGTCAAACAGATCAACAATACAAGGCAAAGGATAACGGTTCTTCACCGTAACCTTGTTCAACTGACGATAATCAATACACATACGTATAAAACCATCTTTTTTATTCACAAATAAGACAGGAGCACCCCAAGGTGATACACTGGGTCGAATAAAACCCTTAACAAGCACTTCCTATAACTGATCCTTCAACTCAGGAGGAGCCATACAATACGGAGGAATAGAAATGGGTTGAGTGTCCGACAACATATCAATGCCAAAATCAATATCTCTATCAGGCGGCATGCCTGGAAGATCAGCTAGAAACACCTCGGGAAACTTGTACTACTAGAACTGAATCAAGTGAAGGAGTATCAATACTGACATCTCTCACATACGCTAAATACGCATCACACCCCTTCCCAATCATACACTATGCTTTAAGAAAAGAAATAACTCTACTAGGAGTGTGATCCATAGTACCCCTCCACTTAAAACTCGGCACACCTGGCCTAGCCGATGTCACGGTTTTGGCGTGACAATCAAGAATAGCATAATGTAGCGACAACCAGTCCATGCCCAAGATAATGTCAAAATCTACCATGCTGAGCAACAATAAATTGGCTCTTGTATCAAAACCACTAAGAGCAACCAAACACGACCGATAAACAAGTTCGCAACAAGAGAATCTCCCACAGGAGTAGAAACATAAATAGGGGAACTCAAAGAATCCCGAGGTACACCCAAATGCGGGGCAAAATAAGAAGACACATAAGAGTAAGTGGAGCCTGGATCGAATAGAACTGATGCATCTCTGTGACTAACCAGCATATTACTTGTGATGACAGAATCAGAGGCAACAACCTCGGTACGGGAAGGAAGGGCATGGTATCTAGCCTGGTTTCCCCTTTTAGGGAGACCTCTACCTCCCCGACCTCCACCTCTAGATGGCTGAGTAGGTGGGGTAGCAACTGGAGCTGTAACCATAGCCAGAGAACTCTAAGGGGTACACTGTGGCTGTGAAGTCTATGGAGGTGCACCCCTCCCAAGTCTGGGGAAATCCCTCACCAAATGGCGTGTGTCACCACACTCAAAACAAGCTTTGGGAGGACGTGGTGGCTGTGACTGGCTTGGGCTAGGTCTGCTGGACGGACTTCTGAAAGCACCCCACGTAGGAGCGCTAGTTAACAGAGGTGCATAATAAGCCTCCTGAGGTCTAGGAGGAGCAAGAATACCACTAGTTGCTGGAAGATCTGAATGAACAGGGCAACTCATATAACCCCTACCATGATTACCTACTACTGGGGCACGGGCAACAGAGAAATGGCCCGACTCTCGAGAACTCTTGGCCTCCCTCTCCTCTCTCTCACTAATATGCATACCCTCAATCCTCCTAGCAATTCTTACCACCTGCTGATAAGAAATGTCTATCTCTAACTCACGATCCATGCTAGACCTTATGCTAGGAATAAGCCTCTCAATAAACCAGCGGACCCTCTCGCAAACAGTAGAAACCAAGGCTGGTGCATGTCTAGCCAAACTAGTGTAACAGACTGCATACTCTGAGACAGTCATAGTACCCTGGCTCAAATGCTCAAAATATGCGCACCACGTGTCCCTGAGGCTCTAAGCAACATACTCTCTCACGAACAAATCTGAAAACTAAGTCCAAGTCAGTGAAGCAGCCTCATCCAGACTTTCTAACTCATAGGTGCGCCACCACTCATAGGCGGCCCCTCGAAGCTGGAAAGTAGTGAAGGAAACCCTACTCAACCCTGAAATACCCATGGTACGGAGAATGTAGTAACACTCATCTAGAAATTCCAGAGCATCATCCAATGCTAGACCACTGAATACAGGAGGCTTGTACTTCTTGAACCTCTCAAGCCTCAGCTGCTCATCCTCGGAAGCCGCTGCCCTATCCTCGGCCTAATCTCGGACTGCAGGCTATACAGGAATAATCTCAGGGATCTGCTCAACATGCACTTGCTTCTAAGGAGTGCGGGCGACGAGAGTCAGTGCTCCTCCCCCAGCCTGAGACATAGCTGCCGCAAGGGGAAGCAACCTTACCTGAGCCAAAGTGGTGTACATGCTCATGAACTATGCCAGATTCTCCTGAAGAGATGGATTAGTAGTAGTAGTAGGTGTATATGTTGCCTGGACTCCGACTAGAACTACTGGTGGTACCTCGGCGACAGCTTGCACAGGTGCTCTGGCTGCACCACGTGCATGTCCTCGGCCTCTACCATGGCCCTGGCCTCTGACGGCTGCAGTATGAGGCACAAGTGGCTGATCATCTCGGGTAGCGTGTGTCCTCACCATCTGTGAGAGAATAAAAGACAGAAGTTTAGAATTGTCATGTCAAAATCTGGCATGACATGGAAATCAAATGAAGTGGAATTTTCCTAACAGTTACATAGCCTCTCGAAGATAAGTATAGATGTTTCCGTATCGATCAGCAAGACTCTAATAAACTGGTTTGTGATTCATGAATCCTATGAACCTAGAGCATTGATACCAACTTGACACCACCCCGGTTTGCCCTCCGTGAACCATCGCGATGGCACCTAGTCTCTATGACTAGGTAAGCCTAAAAAGCGGAAGGTAAACAAATTCATGGAAGAAAATAATTTAAAACAGAAATAGAGTAATAAAATAGCATTTAAAAGTGCCCCTCGACATACACAATATCGAACTCTCAAAAACTAATACATATGCCCCAAACCCGGAAACCCATGAATCACAAGCTAAGGATACTACATAGTGCTCTAACTCTAGAATAGTGTAAAACAAAGTAAATATAGAAGGGCTATAAATACAAGAGAGAATGTAGAGAGACTCCTCGGTCTGCGAATGCGACAAATATACCTCGAAGTCTCGAAAGGGTCGCCTTGCCTCAAGGATGGTAAGTTTGAGTCGAAGTACCTGGATCTGTACATGAAAACATGCAAAGAAAGGGCATGAGTACACCACAACGGTACTCAGTAAGTGCCAAGCCTAACCTCATTCGGGTAGTGACGACGAAGGTAGGGCCGTACTAAGGTTAAATAAAATATAAAGTTCGATAGTATAGAACCGAGTAGTATAAATAAGTACAGTAGTAAAAGTAACATAGGATATAAACGACAACAACAACTATACAGAGGCAAAACAAACACAGAAGGATGCACAACTAAACACCAATTAATAACAATCAGGGATCCTCCAGGATACCGTCCCATAGTCCCAAATATAAGTATCCAACAGGTCTCCCGAGATACCATCCCATAGTCCAACTCATGATGCGCGGGGATCTACTAGAATCCCGTTCGGTAGTCCTAAATGTAAATACCCAGTAATGAGGGAATCTACCGGATGCGGTCCCGTAGTTTCATATAACTGTGTAGGGGGATCTACCGGAATCCCACATCTGTAGTCCCAAATGTAAACGTACAAGAGGGAGCTATCAGAATCCCACTTCCGTAGTCCTAATGTAAATACTCGGCAATAACAGGAAAATACATAGAAATTTCAATTCCATATTAAGGCAAACAAGTAAGTCTAGCCTAGAATTCTGCACAGAATTCAGGTAAAGCAGTTTGAGCAAATAAAGCAATTAAATCACTTAGACATGCATTTCTAAGCTAACAACAGCCTTAATAGTGCAAGTAATAAAAATGTGAAAGAAAACAAACTAGTAATTACTTAAAAAAAACTCAGATTTTCAATAATTAGCACAAGTACGCACTTGTTACCTCACGTATAAGGCATTTCAATTAACAATAGTACCAAATCCTAAGGGGAAGGTCCCCAACACATGGTTAGGCAAGCCAATTACCTCGAACCAGCTCAAATCAATCTAAAACTACGCTCTTAACACCAAATGACCCAAATTTATTCAATTCAATTTCATAAAATAAATAACACTTCAAGTAACTGATTCTACAATTAAATTCTTAGCTAATACGCAAAATTAGGTAAAATGACCAAAACAACCCTCGGGCCCACATCTTGAAATCCGGTAAAATTTACATTTCCATAATCCTCACACTCTCACGAGTTCACTCATACCAAAAGTACCAAAATCAGACCTCATTTGGTCCCTTAAATCATCACTCAAAGGCCTCTACTTAGTTGAGCCCTAACACACAAATTACCACTGATTTTCCTTAATTATTCATGCTTAAATTGATAAAAATCATTCTAATAATGAGTTTAAGGGCCAAAGACCTTACCCCAATAAACTTCTCTGTAAATCCCTCTTGAAAAGTGCTTCCCAAGCTTCTTCCTGTTTGAAATATGGTGAAAAAAGGCTAAATTTCGTGAAGGCAAGTATTTATATATTTTTGCCCAGCGATTTCCGCATCTGCGGTCCGTTTTTTGCGGACCAATGGTTGCATCTACGACAATCACTAACTCAGCCTGATTTCCGCATCTGTAGCTCCCCATTCATAGATGCGGTACATCTAAACGATGAATCAACCACAAATTCAAGCCTAAAAATTCTAAAACTTTAAAAATACACTTTCGATCAAAAAGTCTATCAAAGCTCGTTCAAATGACTTGAAATTTTGCATACTCGTCACATTCAACACTATGGATCTACTCCAACTTTCGGAATTCCATTCCGACACTCGGATCAAAATCTCACTTTCAAACCGGAAACTTTAAAATTCGACCTTACGGTATTTCAAGCCTAAATTAGCTACGAACCTCCAAAACACAATCCGAACATGCCCCTATGCCTGAAATCACCCAACGAGCTAACGGAACCATCGTATTTCCATTCCGAGGCCGTGTTCACACTGTTCTGACTACGGTCAACTTTCCAACACTTAAGCTCTCATTTAGGGACTAATTGTCAAAAAACTTTCCGAAACTCAAAATCGAACATCCCAACAATTCAAAATAGCAGAGATAAACACGGGGAAAGCAGTTAATAGGGTATCAGGGCGTAAATTCCTAGGATGACCGGCCGGGTCATCATAATTTTCTTTGATCTTCTTATTTGATACTCTAGATTAATTTTAGTTAATTATTCATACGTTAGGATTCACTTGAACAAATTAATTATTTGGTTTAATTTAGTTGATAGTTAATCACATGTCCATGTGAGTATGATATCTTGACTTACAATCCTATATTACTTGACGACCGCGTATACTTGCGTGTGCGTTTGGGAGCAACAGCCAGCATAACCTGATGACTTTTACAATATAGGGTCCCACTTCTGAGTTGATGCCGGCATAACCTGATGACTTTTCCAACATAGGGTCCCACTCCCTAGTTGATGCCGCCATAATCCCATGACTTTTCCAACATAGGGTCCCATTCCCTAGTTGATGCCGGCATAACCCGGTTAAATTTCCAATATAGGGTCCCACTCCCTAGTTGATGCCAGCATAACCCGATGACTTTCCAAACATAGGGTCCCACTCCCTAGTTGATGACGGCATAACCCGAGGACTTTTCCAACATAAGGTCTCACTCCCTAGTTGATGCCGGCATAACGCGATAACTTTTCCATAATAGGGTCTCATTCCCTAATTGATGCCGGCATAACCCGATGACCTTTCTAACATAGGGTCCCACTCCCTAGTTGATGCTGGCATAACCCGATGATTTTTCTAACATAGGGTCTCGCTCCCTATTTTATGCCGGCATAACCCGATGACATTTCCAACCTAGAGTCCCACTCCCTATTTTTTGCTTGCATAACCCGATGACTTTTCCAATATAGGGTCTCAATCCCTAGTTGATGCCGACATAACCTGATGACTTTTCCAACATAGGGTGGGCTCCCTAGTTGATGTCGGCATAACCCAATGACTATTCTAACATAGTGTCCCACTCCCTAGATGATGCCGGTATAACCCAATGACTTTTCCAACATAGGGTCCCACTCCCTAGTTGACGCCGACATAACCCTATGATTTTTCCAACATAGGGTCCTAATCCCTAGTTGATTCCGGAATAACCCAACGACGTTTCTAACATAGGGTCCCATTCCCTAGTTGATGCCCGCTTGGGGTCTTATAGCCTTGAGTTTCTGCTAGCTCGATGGGGTGACAGTCGGCGAGAATCCTCAGACATCGAAACTTTTTGGCTTTGGATCCATTCCTTGTAAACTTGATGTTGCATCATTGAGGGATTATGATCTCAAAGTTTCTAGCTCGGAGGTCTTATGGCTTCGAGTTTTTGATGTAAGTTCCCGGGTGTCCAAGAAATTTCTGGCCATGGAGCCATTTCTTGTGAAAATAGCAAACTTCGTTGAAGCTCAAAGTGTTTTGATGGTAAAAAATATTCCTTGATTACTTGGTACAAGTATACATAGTTTTTGCTGTCGAGGGTTCGATTATTCTATGTGGACACGATCCATTCAACCGTTTGGCCCGATTCATAGTTTTTCTATTGAGACCCTCTTTGGCTCGTCTTGATTTCTCTGGGGAGATGATCTACTGGGTGGATGCCCCCCATTATTCGAGGGTAATTGGAGAGAATCCTTGAATACTTGTTGAGTCCTCCTTAGATGGCATATAGATGTAGTCTCGGTAAAAACCTTGCCGGTAAAACCCTTTTTGGGATAAAATCTGATCGAAGGAAAAGAGTGCAATGCATGCTTTAAAACCCAAGGTCTTTGTGTCGAAGGATGTTTCGGTGTCTTCCATCAGACACTTTAGCAGTAATAGCATTTGAGAATCGATATGTTCGAATTCCTTGGAAGTTGTTTGCCTTCTATGCTACCGAGCTTGTAGGACCCTTTGTCGATCACTCCGAAAATGCGGTACGATCCTTCCCAGCTCGGGCCTAGCTTCCCTTCATTAGGGTGTTGAGTGTTTAGGGTGACTTTCCTTAGGACTAAGTCATCAACTCCTAAATGTTGGAGATTTGCTCTCCTGTTATAGTACCTTTCGATTCTTTGTTTTTGGGCGACCATTCGGACCAGTGAAGCTTCTCGCTTTTCATCTAATAGTTTGAGGGCTGTAGTCATGGCCTTGTTGTTTGAGCTCTCAGTGGCATGTTAAAATATGACGCTTGGCTCTCCGACCTCGACCGGTATCACAGCCTCCGATCCATATACCAGAGAGAAAGGCGTCTCTCTTATGCTAGATTTTTGCATTATTCGATAAGCCCGTAGCACCTCGGGAAACATTTCTTTTGACTTTCCTTTCGCATTTTATAACTTCTTTTTCAAGTATTGAATGATGGTCTTGTTTGTGGTCTCGGCTTGACCGTTTGCACATGGACAATAGGGTGTTGTCAAGATGCTTTTGATTTTATGGTCCTCGAGGAACTTTGTCCTGAATGCTTCTGATGAACTGCTTCTCCTTATCACATGTTATCTCGGAGGGAATGCTGAATTGACACATGATATGGTCCTAGATGAAGTTAATGACTTCTTTTTCTCTTGTCTTTTTGAAGTCCTGCGCTTCCACCCATTTAGAGAAGTAGTCAGTCATAAATAAAGTAAATCTAGTTTTACCTGGTGTCGTTGGTAAGGGTCCGATGATGTCCATTCTCTACTTCATGAACGGTCATGGTGTCAAGACTGAGAGCCTATTTGGATTGGCTTAAGCCATTTTTAGATGTTTGGAGTGTTTGACAAAAAAGAAAACAACTTTAAAAAGTTAAAAAGGCCTAAAAAAGCTAAAATTCACAAGTTAGAATATCCTAACTTCTCCGTTTTTGGCTAAAAAGCCTTCTTATTTTGACCAATGAAATTACTTACTTGTCCTTTATAACTTTTAATAATTCCAAAACTACTGTCATCAAATAAATCCTAAAACATCAAACTACTCCCACATTCTGTTCGTCTTCTTTCCTCTTCTTCTCCTTCATCTTCGACGGTAAGTTTGTTCTTCTCCTTTATCTTTGACACTTTCTGTTCTTCTTTCCCAAACTACTCCCAAATTTTCCTTGTTCTTCATCCTAAAACATCCAACTACACCCAAACATGGTTTTAAGGCTTTACATATAAAAAAATATTGTAACAATCTTTTTGCAAGTTTTATGTTTGGTCATGATCAGCTTATAGAAATCGAGGTTTGGCAGATTTTTACATAATAAGCAAGAGGAAGATGTAGGTTCTTGATTTATTTTATGCGATATTTTTGCCTTTTTAATAGAAAAAAATTCTTACCGGCACTTATTTACCAAACACTTAAATAATTTTTTTTTTGTTTCTGCACTTTTATCCAAACAAGTAACTTCTTATTTATAAAACAAGCTCCAGCACTTAAAAGTTGCTTTTAAGCACTTGTGCTTAAAAGCCATTTTTTAAGCCAATCGAAATGGGCTCAGAATGTAGCTGTTCACCGGTATGGTGAATCATTGGTGCAAATCTCTGGCATTTGTCACATTTTCGGACGAATTCCTTGGTGTCTTTATCCATGCTGTCCCAATAGTAGCCTGTTCTAATCACCTTTCAAACTAAGGAATCAACACCAGAATGATTTCAATAGGTGCCCTTGTGGATTTTTCGGAGCACGTAATATTTGTCCCCCGGTCCCAGGCATACTGCTAGGGGCCCATCAAAGGTTCTTCTATATAGAGTTCCATTTTCCTCGAGCAAGAATCGGGCTGCTTTGGTTTGCTGGGCCCTCGACTCTTTTTGGTCCGCGGGTAGCTTCCCACTTTCCAAATAATCGATATACTTATTTCTCCAATCCCATGCCAGGATAGTGGAGTTGATCTCAGCATGACCTTATTCGATCACTGATTTGGATAGCTGAACAACGGCCTCTAGGAGTATGTCATCTTCCTCGACAAATAATCCCAGGTTTGCGAGGGAATCAGCCTCGCTATTCTACTCTCAAGGTATGTGGACCAGAGTCCATTATTTGAACCGGTGCAATGTGACTTGAATTTTGTCTATGTATCTTTGCATCTTGTCTTCTCGAACCTCGAAGTTCCCAATTACCTGATTTACCACCATAAGGGAATCACATTTTGCTTCGATGACTTTCGCTCCTAGGCATTTGCCCAATTCCAGACCTGCAATCATAGCCTCATACTCGACTTCATTATTAGTCAACCTTGTAGTTTTTATAGATTGCCTAATCATGCCACCCGCAAGTGGCTTCAGAACTATGACGAGCCCGGACCCTTTTACGTTTGAGGCTTCGTCAGTGAATAATGTCCATAACCCCAAAGATGTGCCTGTTTTTAGTAGAATTTCTTTCTCTACATAGGGCATGAGGGGGGCTTAAATTCGGCCACAAAATCTGCTAGAATTTGGGACCTGATAGTCGTTCGGGGTTGATACTCAATATTGTACCCCCCGAGTTCGATGGCCCATTTTTCTAGTCACCCCGATAATTCGGGTTTATGTAATATACTTCGAAGAGGATATGCCGTTAAAACACAAATACGATGGCATTGAAAAAAGGCTTTAATTTTTTGACATGCGCTTATTAATGCAAGAGCTAATTTTTCTAGGTGCGGATATCTAGTTTCGCAATCACCCAGGGTCCGACTTACAAAATTGGAATTGCATACCTTGTTCTTCTTGAACCAGCACACCACTTACCGCTACCTCGCATACGGCCATGTACAAATACAGCGTTTCACCCTCCTTTGGGGTGTGGAGTAAAAATGGGCTTGTTAGATATCGCTTCAACTCCTCTAAGGCATATTGGCATTCCGGAGTCCATTCGAAGTTGTTTCTCTTTTTGAGTAAGAAGAAGAAATGATAACTCCTGTCTGATGACCTCGATATGAATCGACCCAAGGCTGCTATCCGCCCTGGCAACCGTTGCACGACCTACTCATTGTTTACCACTATGATTTCTTCGATGACTTCAATTTTGTCGGGAATGATCTTAATCCCCCTATTTGACACCATGAAGCTTAAGAATTTGCCTGAACCCACTCTGAAGGTACATTTCTCGGGGTTGAGTTTCATGTTGTAGCCTCTGAGGATATCGAATGTCTCTGGCAAATGAGTCAAATGGTCCTATGCACGGAGGGACTTAACTAGCATATCATCAATGTAAACATCCATAGATTTGCCTATTTGATGTTCGAACATCTTATTAACTAGGCGTTGGTACGTGGCTCCCGCATTTTTTAGCCCGAAAGGTATCACATTGTAGTAGTATGTACCGCACTTCATGATAAATGAAGTCTTTTCCCGATCCTCGGGGCTCATCTCAATTTGATTTTACCTCTAGTAGGCATCGAGAAAGGTGAGGATCTCGTGGCCAGCCGTGTCATCAATCAAGTGGTCGATGTTGGGCAACGGGAATGAACCTTTGGGGAACGCTCTATTTAAGTCTTTATAATCTACACACATTCTTAATGTATTCCCCTTTTTGGGGAATACCACCATATTGGCCAACCATTCGGAATATTTTACCTCCTAATGGATGCTCTTTTGAGGAGTTTTGTTACATCATCCTTGATGAATGCGTGTTTTACCTCGAACTGAGGGTCTTCGGGCATGCCGCCCTGAATTTGACCTTCTATTGCAGTGGAGACTTCTGTCCGCCTGATCATGAGTCTTTGAGGAACGTCAGTTCCCCCAATGATCATATGAACGATATGCTAAGGTTTTACCATTCCGTTCCTCCTGTCTGCCACTCTTTCCTCCCGGGATGGATTTTTTCGAACTTCTTATTGGTTTTCTTAGCGTATACTACCGTTGATGAGGGATCTTATATCGACGTGTTGTGTGTTGTGTGAGACCACACCCACGGGGATTGGCTCTAGTGTATCCTTAGGGTTTCGCAGTGGTGCACCGGCGCTCGAAACAACTATGTCATTCCCTCTACGGTCCTCATGACCGTTGTTTTCATGTGTCTTCACTAAGTTAGACATTTTGACCTGAAATCAAAGATTCTTGGACTAGAAAAAGTGTGAAGAATAACTTGTGTTTTTCTGTAAACCAATACTAAAACAATCACTATTATTTTTATCCCCAAGGTGGGCGCCAAACTGTTTACCCTGAAAATGGTATTTATAATTAGATTTGATTTATGGTTCTAAATATACGTGATTTATTTTAATGCTTAGTTGTTTAGCGATAGATGCTAAGTATTAGTCAGAAAAATGAGATAAGAGATTGAATACAGTATGTTATGCAAATCGAATGGCCGAGAACCAGGGTCTCAGACTGGCCTAAGCTGGACCTCGAGGTTAAGGTAGTGAGATTGACTGGGGATGATCGATGCAGAACTAACAGTCCTAGGGACCTTGATGATGGCTCTTTATGATCAATGATGAGTAATAAACGAAGAACAATCAATGAAACATAATAAATGTAAGCAATAAATGAAATAAAAGACAATTGAGAATGTTTAAGTTAGAGAGCAGAGAAATGTTCTTGTTCTTGTGTTGAATATCATGTGTGCAAGAAATAAACAGGGTCCCCTTTATATAGGAGGGGAAATTCCAACATGGTACATGTATAATTATTACAAAAAAACGTAGCTAGTATAGCTATTTAGTGGTTCGGTACGGACTTATACTATTCTTGCAGGCGTTGTCAGCTTTGACCACGTGCCTTGAGAATTTCCCGCTTGTCCGTGATAGCCACCGATTTGCGCTGCCCCGAGATCGAGCATAGGAAACCCTTGGGGTCCGAGCTAGAGCAGTGCCTCGAGCCTACTAAAGTCAGGCTATGGAATGTTATAACGATCATAAAATTGGACTCTCCGATTTTAGCCGTATAAATAGATATTCTGTATATATATATATATATAGTATTATAGTATTTTCACCACCATCGAGCTATTGCCTTACATACTCGGTACATTATTTCGTACTGACATCCCTTTCGCTTGGGACGCTGCATTTCATGCCTGCAGGTCCTGATTGATAGTTGGACAGACCCTCCTCGCAGATAGAGCCAAATATCAACTTGGTTGGTAAGCTCCACTTCCTCGGAGTTATCACGTCTATAATTTTGAGTTCATTTTATATATACTAGTTTGATGGGTAGGTCGAGGCCCTGTCCTGGCCATGATACAACTCAGTTATTTCTAAAGGCTTGTAGACACGTCTAGTATATTTTTTATATTAGTAAATATTCATGGTGCCTTTATCGGCCTTGACAGTTATATATATCAGCTTTTGGGCATGTTTACCCACATATAAGAGAGACATATTTTTAGACGATTCAAAATATAGCCTCATCGGTGTGAGTTGAGCACTACCCCTCCAGAGTTCACAACTACAGAGTGGTATGCTCGGGCCGAGTACGTCACCGGGTGCCGGCCATGCCTCTTCAGGTTTTGGGTGTGACAAACATGGTATCAGAGCAGTTTTGTCATAGGGAGTCTACAAGTCGTTTCTAGTAGAGCCTTGTTTATAGATTTGTTGTGCACCACATTATATAAACAGGAAGCTATAAGGTATTTAAGAGTATGTTACCCTTTTTTCAAATCTACATCACGCTATAGAGCTAAGTCATAAGAGTTCGAGGCAAGAGTTATGTTTGCTAATTATAGAGATGCTTGCAATTTGAAAAATTACAGCTAGCTAGAGGGCTAATATAGTAGCAGGCAAGGCCATTAAAAGAGAGAGAATTCTTGACGATGTGGCCCTGTTTGAGGCCCTATTAGATCGTGCATACCAAATGGTTCACTCTAGAATAGTACAATCATATATGAATACCAGAAAGTTCAAAAATATCAGAAGACATGTGGTGGCATCCTAGAAGGGATAAATATTTACTTTAGTATGACTCACACCCCTAGTAAAAAGAGAATAGTAGGTGCCCCAAAGAGCCAGTGAGATGGAGCAAGGGGAGATAAAAGTAAAAGAATGTTTTATTGAAGTTTTCAGAATAAGGTAATAAACAGAGATTATATCTATATAATAAGAAGAGAGTAAACAAAGCATTACGAGTAAGATGTGATAAAAGCGTGGTAATGGTAAATCATTATATGAGAGGATGATATTGTCTATAGTAAAGTAAAGGAAAAGACAAGAGGTGACATGCCTTGAGACTATAAAATAGAATAGGCCAAAAGTCATATCCTCATTTTGAGAAATGAGTTGGTGAGTCCAATGTAATTACCAGAACAAAATTATAGACCCTGAGAGTAAGAGAAATCAACATGGGCTAGTGAACAAGATAAACTGAATATCAATTAGGGGTCGAATTATGTGATAATAGTCGACATAAAGAGAGTTTCAAATATTGCATTCCAACAATATAGAATGGACAACAGAAGAATAACCTTTTGTATCCGGTAAAATCGGAGGGTCCAATTTTCCATCGTTGTAATGCCTCGTAAGCGTATTTCACAGGTTTGACACTAGGGTCGAGGTTCACCCTCGAGGGCTATCGATGCTCAACCTCGGGATGGTGCAGACCAACGACTATGATAAAAAAATGTAGAGTTCCCAAGGAACATAAGTAGAGCAGACAAAGTCTAGTGAGCTAAATTTAGACCTGAATCATGACATCAACTAGCTATCCCATCTCCATATCTTTGTAGTAAATGTATTTGTACTATGTTGGAATTCCCCCTCATATATAAAGAGGATCCTTGTCATTTTGTAGTCATTTGTTTCTCAATACTGAATACACAAGAATATTCTCTCTACTCTCTAACATATTCTCTTTATCTCATTACTTGCATTTATTTCTTATGTTCATCGTACTCCATTTATTGTTCTTCATTTATTGCTTATTATTGGTCATAAAGAGTCGTCATTGATTTATTATAACTGTTAGTCATCCATTAATTACCCTCATAGCTCCCAGCCGAGCATCAGACTCAACCCCGAGGCACTCGAATAGGCAAGCTCGAGGCCCCAATTATTAACCATTCGGTTCGGTTATCACCTTGATCTCAAGCTCTTATCTCGTTTCTAAGTCTTTCACATAGCATCAATTGCCTAATAACTAGCATAAAAGTAAATCACGTATTTTTGGAACCCCATAATTAAATTTAATTGTTATTACCATTTTCACAGTAAACAATTTGGTGCCTACCGTGGGGCTGAAAATAATAGTGATTATTTTTTTGTTGGTTTTATTACACAACGCAAGTTGTCTTTCACACTTTTTCTTGTCCAATATCTTTGATTTCAGGTCAAAATGCCTAAACTAGTAGATGTACCTGAAAATAATAGCCTCTAAATGGAAAGGGCAGTATGGTTATTCCAGGTATGGGTGTGCCACCACAAAACCTCGAGAGCACACCAGAGCCGATTCCCAAGGGTACGACCTCGTGCGATGCCCAATGCGTTAGCACCGGCCGTCACCTTAACCAGGGAGCACGCCTAGAAATTCAGCGAGAAACTCAGAAAAATCCAACCTGGGCAAAAAGAGAGATTCCTCGACATGTCGTTCATAAGATTATTGGGGGAACCGACATTCCCAAAGGACCCGTGATCAAACGGATAAATATCCACTGCAATAGAGAGGCCGACCTGAGACCGCATGACCGAAGACACCCTTGCATTCAGCGAGTAGGATCTCGCCTTGGTAGAACCATACAACGACGCGCTGGTAATGTCATTTCTTTTGAGTTACATTCGAATTAAACGTGTGCTCTTGGATCCAGGCAGCTCGGCCAACGTAATCAGGTCGAAGGTAGTTGAACAGCTTGGGTTGCTCAATCAAATAGTACCTACCTCCCAGGTCTTCCACTGCTTCAACATGGTTGGCGAAGTAACAAAATAGGAGATAGCCCTCCTGGTTGACATGTCCGGTACAGTTCAGATCACCAAGTTCCACGTCATCGGTGGTGACATGAGGTACAACATATTGCGTGGCAGGCCATAGATACCCAACTTGAGGGCAGTGTCATCAACTCTGCACCAGATGCTGAAATTTCCAACAAAGGATTGTATAACAACCATATATGGAGAACAACATGCGGCAAAAGAAATGTTCGTAGTTTACCACGAGGCACCAAATCCCGTAAACTCCACCTTGGATGAGTCTGGGAGCGTACAGACCCCCGAGGATGATGAAGAAGATTTTCATGCGCCTCGAACGTTTGTTACCCCCAAAGAGTCGGATGTAACGAAATTGAAAATTGAAGAACTGGAGCAAGCTGTTTTGATCGAGCATCTCCCGAATTGGAAGGTATACCTGGGAACGGGATTAACCCCCGAACTCAGGAAAAAACTCATTCAATTCCTTATTAATAACATCGACTATTTCGCTTGGTGCCACTTAGATATGACAGGAATCCTGCCGGAAATAGCCACCCACCGATTAAGTGTTGACCCCATGTTTAAACTAGTGAAGCAAAACAAAAAGACCCAGTCTGAAGTAAAACACCATTCATCAAGGACGAGATGATGAAACTCCTTAAAATAGGGTCTATTAGAGAGGTAAAGTACCCCGAATGGCTGGCCAACGTAGTGGTGGTGCCCAAAAAGGAAAATAAATTAAGAATATGCGTAGATTATAAAGACATAAATAAGGCGTGCTCTAACGATTCATTCTCATTGCCTAACATCGATTGTCTGATCGATGCTACGGCTGGCTATGAGACCCTCACCTTTCTCGACGCCTACTCGAGTTATAATCAAATTTAGATGAACCCCGAGGATAGGGAAAAGACTTCGTTCATCACAAAGTATGGTACCTACTATTACAATGTAATACCCTTTCGGGCTGAAAAACGTAGGGGCTACGTACCAACGTCTAGTTAATAAAGTGATCCAGCATCAAATAGGCAAATCAATGGAAGTTTATATTGATGACATGCTAGTTAAGTCCCTGCGCCCAGAAGACAATTTGACTCATTTGCAGGAAACATTCAACATCCTCATAAGTTACAACATGAAGCTTAACCCTGAGAAATGTGCCTTTGGAGTGGGTTCAGGAAAATTCTTAGGCTTCATGGTATATAACAAGGGGATGAGATGAACCCCGATAAAATCAAGGCCATCGAAGAAATCACGTTGATAAATAATTTAAAGGTAATGCAACGGCTGACAGGTCGGATAGCGGCTCTAGGAAGATTCATAGCATGGTCATCAGACACGAGTCATCATTTATTCTCTTTACTCAAAAAGAAAAACAACTTCGATTGGACTCCCGAATGCCAACACGCCTTAGAGGGATTGAAACGATATCTGACTAGTCCGCCTTTGCTCCATACGCCAAAAGAGGATGAGACGTTGAATCTGTACCTGGTCGTATCTGAGATAGCGGTGTGCTGGTTCGAGACGAGCAAGGTACGCAATTCCTTGTTTATTATGTAAGTCGGTCCCTAGGGGATGCCGAAACCAGGTATCCGCACTAAGAAAAATTAGTTTTTGCGTTAATAAGCGCATCGCGAAAATTGAAACTCTATTTTTAATGCCATCGTATTTGCAATTTAACAACGTACCCTCTCCGAAGCATATTGCATAAGCCGAACTATCGGGCTGATTGGCCAACAGGGGAATTCGGGGGCTATGATATCTAGTATCAACCCCGGACGGCCATCAAGTCCCAGATTCTGGCAGACATTATGGCTGACTTCTCGTCGTCCCTCGTGCCCGAGGTAGAAAAGGAACTCTTACTAAAATCAGGCACGTCTTTCAGGGTATGGACCCTGTTCACTAACGGCGCCACAAACGTGAGAGGATTCGGACTCGATATAGACCTAAAGCCACCTACGGGTGGCATTATCAGGCAATCTATAAAAACTGCAAGATTGACAAACAATGAAGCCAAGTATGGAGCTATGATTGCAGGTCTGGAATTGGCTAAAAGCCTGGAAGCTGAGATCGTTGAAGCAAAATGCAATTCACTCCTGGTAGTAAACTAGGTAAATGGGAGCTACGAGGTCCGAGAAGATAGGATGCAAAGGTATTTGGACAAAATCCAAGTCACATTACATCGTTTCAAAGAATGGACCCTGGTCCACATACAACAGGAGCAGAACAGCGAGGCCGATGCCCTCGCAAACCTGGGATCATCTGTTGAAGTAGATGACCTACTCCCGGGGCTGTTATTCAGCTGTCCAAGTCAATCGTCGAGGAAGGCCATGCCGAGATTAATTATACTAGCCTAACATGGGGCTAGTAAAATAAATATATTGACTATCTGAAAGACAGAAAATTACCCACTGATCCAAAGGAATCAAAAGCCCTACGAACCAAAGCAGCCCCGTTCTTGCTCGACGAAAAAATGGGGCTTTGTATAGATGAACTTTCGATGGCCCCCTAGTAGTATGTCTGGGCCCAGGAGACACAGATTATGTACTCCGAGAGATTCATAAGGGTACTTGCGGAAACCACTCCGGCGTCGATTCCTTAGTCTGAAAGGTGATCAGGGCAAGCTACTACTAGGACAACATAGAAAAAGACACTAAGGAATTTGTCCTAAAGTGCGACAAATGCCAGAGATTTGCCCCTATGATTCACCAACCCGACGAACAACTACATTCGGCCTTGTCACCATGGCCATTCATGAAATGGGGAATGTACATCGTCGGACCTCTACCAACGGTACCAGGTAAAGCTAAATTCATTTTATTTATGACTAACTATTTCTCAAAATGGGTAGAAGCGTAGGCCTTTGAAAAGATAAGAGAAAAAGAAGTCAATGACTTCATCTGGGATCACATTATGTGCCGATTTGGGATTCATTCCGAGATAGCGTGCGATAATGGGAGGCAGTTCATTAGAAGCAATGTAACACAATTCCTTGATTATCACAAAATCAAGGGAATCCTGCCAACACCCTACCATCCATGTGCAAATGGGAAGTCCGAGTCCACAAACAAAACCATCATCCAAAACTTAAAAAAGAAGTTGGAAAGCACTAAGGGAAAATGGAGAGAAATATTGCCCAAAGTGTTATAAGCATACCGAACAACTTCAAAATCAAGCACAGGGGAAACACCTTTCTCTCTAGTGTATGGCACCGAAGCTTTGATACCAGTAGAGCTCGGGGAATGAAGTGCCAGATTCGGACACACCACCGAGAGATCGAACAAAGAGGCCATGACTATGGCCCTCAAATTATTGGATGAAAATCGAGAAGCCTCGCTGATCCGAATGGCCGCTCAAAAGAAAGGATCGAGAGGTATTATTACAGGTGAACAAACCTCCGACATCTCAAAGTCGGGGACTTCGTCCTAAGTAAAGTCACCCTCAACATTCCTAGGCCAAAATTGGGAAGACCCATATCGCGTCCTTGGAGTAATCAGCGAAGGGTCCTACAAGCTTGGTATCATGGAAGGCGAGCAGCTTCCAAGCAATTGGAACATATCAATGCTAAAACGATACTACTGCTAAGGTGTCCGATGGAAGATTCTGAAACACCCTCTAGCTTGAGGACCTCAAGCTCTTAAAAACATGTGTTGCACTCTTTTTCTTCGATCGGATTTTGTCCATATAAGGGTTTAACCGACAAGGTTTTTAACGACGAGACATCTATATGCTACCTAAGGAAGACCCAACAAGTATTCAAGGTTTATTTTGCTATTAACCTCGAATACTGGGGGACATTCCCCCGAAAGGTCACCTACCAGAGAAGCCAAGATACACCAAAGGGTGTCTCGATAGGAAAATAATGTACCGGGCCAAACGGTCGAACGAACCATTTCCGTATAGAACAACTGAGCCCTTAACTGCAAAGGCATGTATACTTATACCAAGTAATCGAAGAATACTTCACAAGAGCATTTTGCGTTTCGAGGAAGCTCGATATTTTTTTGCAAAAAAATGTCCTGAATACTCGGGGACTGGTGTCAACAACTCGAAATAGTATGACCCCGGTTCGGAGCTTTAAACTCATAAATGTCATGCCCCAACCTCGGGAGGCGCGACTAGCGCTCAATCGAGTGAACCCAACTGAGTAAGCCTCATCAAACGCCACCCATCCAACTCAATATGAATAGGGAAACCATGCTTTCATTTATTTAGACAAGGAAAGATAGTACATTCATCATTTTAGTTCATTTTATATCACAACATTAAATCATAGTTAAGTGTCCAAGATTCCATACAGTTATAGTTTAAAAGAAAGCAAGAGTACAAGATTACAACATGGTTCATTGACCTATCCAATACCCGTACATAACCCACACAAACGTCTACAGAGCCTCTAAGGATACAAAAGATAGTGATAACAACGCCAGCAACAAGGCCCCGGCTATACCTCAAAATGGATGTCTATAACAAAAGGTGTACCACATGACCCCTTGAAGGAGGAAGGGGCTCACCAAGATTTTGAGAAAGGATACTCTGCTACACACGATCGGTAATATCCCCTATGGAGCCACCTACATTTATTTAAAAATGTAGCGCCCCCGGCAAAAGGGACGTTAATACCATGGAATAGTACTAGTATGTATAACTAAACACCATCAAATTAGAAAGAACTTTCAAACACAAATAAGGAAATCACAGGTATCACTTCAAAGCTTTAAACGATCACAACATTATCAACATGAAAGAATTACACAACCTTCACATCATGTTTCCATAGCCTTTAGTTGGGCATTCATATTGTTCCACATCGTTCACATTACCACCGCTATCTTGAGCGGAGTCCGATCTCGACCCGATCGGCTAGGCCGTCTCCTGGAGACATTACCAATATTCTATTCACACATTCTAGTTTCAATCATCAATGCATAACCACCATGTGTATATGTCATGGCGTCCGATCACGGCCCGATTGGCTAGGCCACCTTACCGAGGCATTACCATTTTCCATTATTCATCCCACTCCAATCTTTGGTTACACATGTATTATCTTACCGGCACTTGGGGCCACAATTTTCACATACCACAATTCACGTTTCACATTGTTCCCATTTTTAACATTAGGTTTGTAATTCAAGAGAGTATGGCACACAAGAGCAAATAAGGTTGTAGGCGTAGATGAGACTTCATGTAAATGGCACAACAACACACTTCAATTTCAATCTAAGGTCTAAGAATTTCGATACATGATTCATAGTCCTTGCACCTTTTCAAATAATCAAGAATAGCAAGTTGATCAATTTGAGACACAGTCTCCACGCATATAAGGTTGCAACACCAAGTCAAGTGAAATAGCAATCAATACAACAATGCAATTTAATCTTACCGTACTTACACAACCAAGGATGAAGCTCAATTTCTAAAAGACAGGGTTTTAGTCATACATACCTCAATAAAGCTTTCCTTATTCCTTACAAAATTCTGGAACTTTTAGCACTTCGATCTACTGTGTAAGAATTAAAAATTAAATCGAGAATTAGAGACGAGATTGAGATTCTAGCTTGTTTTGAGCATACTATCAAACACTAAAGGTGCATTGTGATCTTAGGCCCCTTTGAGAGAAATTTGTATCATTTTATACCCCTCTTGATTTCTTTTTAGTTCACTACCTCCCAATATTCTATGGTGTGATATGCATGCAAGAAATTCATTCTTATACCCATGAATTACTCCACTAGTGATCCCTTATTGCTAAGCATAGGAACAAGAGATGAGGTAATGAAATCTTACCTATTGGGATGAAGATTTAGGTGCCCTCACTCGATTATCTTCAAAGATTTGGCAAGGATTCATGGAGTAATTTGATGGGAAGCATTTCCCTCTCTAGGACCCTCTCTCTCTCTCTAAAAGCATAAGGAAATATGCTCAAAATGAGCTATAACACCGAATATATCGATAAGGGGTCGGGTTTAAAATTTAGAAAATTGGAGCCTCGAGTCAGGTCTGCAATCGCATTTACGATGACAAAGTGGAAATGCGGCCCGCATAATGGACCGCAAAAGTGTTCCCAAAATTTAAACATTCTGTTTGGGTATGCGGCAGAAATGCGGTCCGCATACCCGTTCTGCGGTCGCATAATGCATCGTAGAACTGCTCCTTACAAAATCCCAAGGAAATTATGCGACGACTATGCGGTCCGCATATCAGTTATGCGATCGTATAATGGACCACATATTTAACCTCAAATTTGACCAACACACTGACTCACTTTGCGGCGATTATGCGGTCCGCATACCTGATATGCGACCGCATTCTTGACCGCAGAATCGCATTTTCTGGAAAATATTATTTCTTGACTTTTTATAGCATAGATCAGTCCAAAAAGGCCTAAAGCTCGCCGCGAAGAATTTTACGCATCTCTAACACATGATCCTAATTGCCACTACGATATTTTGGGTTTAGGGTGGAAATTTTTCACGGGGCCTCACAGTAAGCCCTCAACGAGGCAACAACAAGATCACAAAACAGCTCCAGAGCCGAAAATGTCCCAAACACTCGGGGACTGGCGTCGAAAACTCAAGGCCACATGACATCCGAGTCGGAAACTCCCAAATCGTAAGCCCTCAATGAGGAAAAACAAAGTTTACAAGTAATAGCTCTCGAGCCGAGAAATCCTCGACGACTCGGGGACAACCGTCAATCACAATCTTTATTGACTTATCAAAACCCGAGGCCGTAAGACCACATGCAGACAACCTCGGTTTCCTAAGACCTATATAAGGTAACAACAATATCTGTAAGACCTCAAGCAAGGCATGAACCATACTTGTACTAAGTATCCAAAACTGTAAGACCTCAAAGGCATGTAAAACTTGTAATACCTTACTAAAGGCATAAACCCGATCTCAAAGTTAAGGCTATATATCGAACTAGTAAGACCCCTAAAAAGGCATACCCTCGATATAGACGCTGCATCTACTTCACTCGGGACTCGAAGGCTCCGGAAAACATAAATGACTACGGTTAGAAGGTTGTACCAGTCAAACTAACGCGACTCGGGGACGCCCGACCGTAGCTATAAAATCACAGGCCTTCAATTACTTGGAATACATTTCGAAAAGAATCGGTTTATCAGGCTACCCTCGACATAGGCAAAAGAGCTTCGACCATATTAGCTCCAAAATACAGGTTTCGAGATACCCAGCCACCGAGCCAAACCTCCTGAGGTGCTCGATCATTGCCATATAACGACTCACAATTGAGCTTTTATCAAACCGTCGAAGAGTCAGGCGAACATTATTTCAAAAAATCCTCAATGAGGGAAAACTAAAGACTATATTAGAGGTCGTATCGACCCAAAGCATAAGAGCCATTGTTGCCAGCCCACACAAAAAGTCGTGTGGACCCAACGCGTAAGAGCATAAGGGCTAGCTTTAAATTCAAAAACATGAGGGTCGAATGAGTTCGAGTCGAAACCTGATTTGGAGACTGAACCCAAAACAGTTAACTATATATGCCTTGGAGAAAAAGTGTAAGAGCCATTGTTGCCAGCCCGTACAAAGGGTCGTACCGACCCAACGCGTAAGAGCCCAAGGGCCAACTTTAAATTAAAAAACATGAGGGTCGAATGAGCTGCGGTCGAAACCCGATTCGTAGACTGAACCCAAAACAGTTAACTAAACATGCCTAAGAGCAAAAGCGTAAGAGACACTATCGCTATCACAAAAATTGGAGGTTGCACCGACCAAACATGTAAAAGCCACTTTTGCCAGCGCTAAAACTGAAGGTCGCACCAACTTAATGCGTAAGAGCCACTGTCGCCAGCGCTAAATTCGAAGGTCACAGTGACCCAACGTATAAAAGCCAGGTCTAATCCTAAAACACTCAACGACCGACTTCCGACCATTACGAGCCGCTCAACAATAACAAAACTTTTAGGGTATAACCCAAGGTCTAAGATCTCGGATCGATTATAAAAAGTATCACATATTATTCTCGAAAGGCAAAGAGGAAAAGAAATGATAAAAAACAAAAAAAAAATATTATGCATATGGCTTGCATATGTATGTTTACAAGGCTTTTGAAAAACACTTACAAGGAAGGGGCCAAACAGAACCCTAATCTATCATCGAGTCTGCATCCTTGACGACTGCGCCGGAGGTTGTGCTCTAGCGGTTCAGGCTACAGTCCCAGGACCTTCAACGACCTCTTCTCCTTGAGGATTCTTCCTTCATTCTCATCATCTTCTAAGCCACTACACCGCACACCTCCGGAAAAGAACATGGCAACAACTTTCTTCTCTAGGGTCTTGACCCTCTCGAGCTGGGTAGACAAATTGGTATCCCCCTGACGTATGTCCTCAAGAGTCCGCCCATAAGATTCTAACCGAGTGTGCTCCACGACTCGAGTCAGTTTCAGTTCGGCCTCCTCAGGCACTATACCGATTTCAGCATTTATTACAACGGTACCCTCTTTGTGCGCAGATATAAGCGCCTCAGCTTAGGTTTTGTTCCCGGATAGTGCAGCAACAAACTAAGAGTGGAGACCACTATATTTTTCACTATATGCCCTCGTATCTTGAAGCTGATGACCGACTAAGAGCATTTTTTCCTGGAGGGCATCCCTCTTAGAGGTTCGGAGACATCACCCGATACTCCATTAGTGGCCTCTCCATTCCTAAGTTGGACCGCAACGACATCAAGCTCCGGATCAGGAGACACCATCTCTACAGCTTGAGGGTCGATCAGGTTCTCCCCTTCCTCGGATACTATCGAGAAATTATTTTCCCTCTCACCTTCAACTCGGGAACTTCCCACTACTCCCGGAGTTAGGGCTATCAGGTCGGACTTAGTTTCTTCTACCTTGATCTTCTTGGATTCTAAAGGTTCATTCGACGGTTCCCTTTGTCTTTTATTCCTTTCATCGCATCCCAAAGTACCCTCTTCACCAAGCAATGTTTCCTTCATCAAGGGGACCTCCTCTAAACCTACACAAATGCAAGAGGTAAGCACAAGGAGTGAGAGCGCTATTAGTAGCGATTCAGATTGAAAGGTACGATTACAACAGGGGTGAAGTCTCACCATAGTCCTTATCTTCCTATTGAGCTTGAGATAGATCACGCCATACTCGCTCAGCATATGGGCAAATCGAGTCCAGTTGGACGACCCAGCCCGAAAGGTCCGTGACCGCGCAGGGTAAATTGCTGTGACTGCATTAGCAGAAGAAATTAAGTGCGTGGAAAAATGTACCTAAAAAGAAGCAAGGAAATGATAGATATTGTATCTGCTTACGTTCCTGTTCCACCTCTCAAGGAACGTCGTCCTTTCCACCAAGATCAGGTTTGAAGTCCTAACTCGGACAAAGTGGCTCATCCACCCTCCGTTCCCAACTTCTTCTATGCAAGCAAAAAGGGCCCTCGAAGCTCGACAATGGAGCTTAATCAGACCCCTACGGAAGAGACGGGGGCTATACATCCTCATAAAGTGATCGAAGGTGAAGGGTAGTACCTGATACAGAGTTTAGTAAATTATTTGGGAATAATGGCATGTAATTAAGCGAATAACACTTAGAATAAAGAAAATATCATATGGAATCAATTACCAATCAGTTTCAAGGCAAAATAAGGTAAAAGAATAAAGAAAACATGGTATATTGAAAATAAATAAGGAAAATATTAGTCACATATGAGAAAGGAAAGAGTACCAAAAAATCAATAAAAGTTTCAAAACCTAATTTTAGGTGAACCTTCACAAAATCGGTAGCAAAATAAGGCGATGGATCACATAATGCATGCAATGAATGTAGACATACGATTATTCACAAAAAAAGAAAACAATAACCGAACCAGATTTGGTTCAATCAAAGATCTGAAACCCTTATTTTTGGTAAATCACAAAATCGATAAGAATAAAGGCAAAGAATCATATATTTTAATAGAATGAGCATAGACAAGAGGTTATTCAGAAACATAAAATCGAACCAGAATTTGTTCAAATAAAGAAGATCTGAAACCCTAACATTAGGGTTGTCAAATCAGTGGGAGATACGAAAATATTCATACTTTCAAAGATCAAAAGTGATGAACACAGACATAGTAAACAACAGGTTAAAGAGTTGAACCAGCGCTGGTTCGATATTTTACAAATTTTCTTGCCATTCTAGAAAAACCATTATGTAATACCAAAAATAGGTAGCCAGTAGGGAGGTGGGACTAATATGGTTAGGGAATCATTGATTGATTCCATTTTTAGGGTTGGAATCAAAGAGATTTAAGTGACGACGCTAGGGTTTTGAGAGGTGATAGACGAGAGAGTTCTGGGACGGCGGGGGGTGTAAAGTGATCAGGGTTAAGGTCCTCCTTAGGTTTAAGGAGGTGGGTTGAATGGGAGCCATTTTTCTTGAGAGATCAATGGTTGGGATTAAGGATAAACGGGGCAGCTCATATAAAAATGGGCACCGACCGGGTTTTAGTAACGGGGTTGTTTGGTTTGGGCTCAGGAACTATTGGGCTGGTGTAAAAGTGTTGGGCTTGTGTATTGGTTAGTTTTAGTTCCGAAATAGGAGTAATTTAGGGCTAGTTTTTAAATACCCAACATTTAATAAAAAAATAATTTATAAAAGTAATTAAAAAATATCACTTGTGCATGAAAATTATTTACGATAATTACTTAACATTATAAAAATATGAAAAGTCATTTTTTGGTTAAATAATGTAATTATGCCTATATATGGGCTATTATTCCAAAAATATGCAATTCTAGCCTAAGGATGCGAAATTCAATTACAATAACAATATATAAAATTATTTAGAGCTTAATCTAGGTATAAAATGATAAAAAAATTAATAAATAATTAAAAAATTATTTGTGATGCAATTAATATTTATTTATACAAATATGCAGAAATAAATTGATTAAAAGCCTTTAAAAATTATAGAAAATTATGGAAAAATACATGATGATGTTCATGCACTATTTTAAAGGTATATATGTTTATTTGAGAAATATGAGGGAAAAATTAGGTATTAACAGTTGCCCTCTTTACTCGGGAAGGATGAAAGAGTTGTCGGGTAAAGAAATGATGACCGATTTTGACCAAATGGGATGGAATATGAATAGTCGTGTGTTTCGGAAAGGTTTCTTCTGGGAAGGATAGTATCAAATTGATATATGCGGAGTTATGAATGTGAATCTGAAGCGTGACAGATGTATCATAGGGCAGATGTCTGAATGGTCATAGAGTAAAGGCGAGTAATTGAGGGGAGTCGGTTATGTTTGAAATAGTGGTAGGGTATGAATGGTATGAGCGCAAACCGGAGCGAATGTTGCTCCTATATAAAGAACGTTTCACCTCTGAATTACTTGCAAAACATAAGACACGATGCATGCAAATATATATGGATTTTTGCAAAAATTTAAACATTATGCAAATTCTTGGACCATGAGGGTTGTCATTCGATAGTGAGGATGATTTCCTTAGACCATGATATCCCGGACCATGAATCATGAGATAAGGGATTCGCATTCCATGAGAATGGTACCTCTGAACCATGACACCTTTGAATAATGATGTGCAATATTAAGAGATCCTTGGGCCATGACATGGTGTCTTCTAGCTATGATGATGATGCCTTCGAACAAAAATGTGGTGATGCATATGAGTAAAACAAGACAGAGCTTAATCTTGTACAAGATCGGGACAGAGCTTAGCCCCGGAAAAGGTGAAATAGTGTTAGGCTTTAGATAGGATAACATTCAGTCATTAGACAATGAAAGCCAGAGCTTAGACTTATGCAAATAGGGAGGAATTGCTTAGCCTCATGCGAGAAAGGGGAGACAGTGCTTAGTCTCATTCAAGGAAAGGCAGAGCTTAGCCTTATGCAAATAAGGAGGCAGGGCTTAGTCTCATGTGAGAAAGGGGAGACAGTTCTTAGTCTCATGCAAGGAAAGGTAGAGCTTAGCCTTATGCAAATAGGGAGGTAGGGCTTAGCCTCATGCAAGATTTGAGACAAGGCTTAGTCGCACGCAAATAGACGGCGATGCTTATCCTTATGAAAATAGGGAGGCAATGCTTAGCCTCATGCGAGAAAGGGAAGACAATGCTTAGTCTCATGCAAGGAAAAGGCAAAGCTTAGCCTTATCCAAATTGGGAGGCAGGGCTTAGCCTCATGCAAGATTTGATACATGGCTTACTCTAATACAAATAGAAGGTAATACTTAGCCTTATGCAAATAGGGAGTCAGGGCTTAGCCTCATGCAAGAAAGGGGAGACAGTGCTTCCTCTCATGCAAGAAAAGGCAGAGCTTAACCTTTTGCAAATAGGGAGGAAGGACTTAGTCTCATGCAATATTTGATACATGGATTAGTCTCATGCAAATAGAAGACAATGCTTAGCCTTATGAAAATAGGGAAGTATGGCTTAGCCTCATGCAAGATTTTAGAAAAGGCTTAGTCCCATGCAAATAAAAGGCAATGCTTAGCCTTATGCAAATAGGGAGGCAGGGTTAGCCTCATGTAAGAGTTGAGACAAGGCTTAGTCTTATGCGAATTGAAGGCAATGCTTAGCCTTATGTTAATAGGGAGGTAGGGCTTAGCCTCATGAAGAAGGTGGATACAATGCTTAGTCTCATGCAATGGGAAAATAGCAAATAGTAGCCGAATATTTCTTAGTTGTAGATATATTTGCGCTTGGAGTTCTGTTTGTTATGAAGGTAATGATTTTAAGGCACACGTACTTGTGGTTATTAGTTACTTCACCTAACGAAAAATCGTGAGTTTTGCAGGGAAGGTTGGTACATGTCTTTGTCTTCTTGTTTTGCTATTCTTTGCTCTTGAGATCCTATTCGAGTTACCTTGGGTAAAACCTGACTGCTATAGAAATAAAGTTTTCGAAAAACATGCACTTATTTGATAAAATAGTGTTATCTTAGAAAACATAGTGGTATATAATATCAAGTAAATAAGATGAACTAATGACTGCGACACTTTTAGATATATTATGGCTTCTTTGCTTTACAATTTTTAGGTCCTTTTCAAAATTCTGCCGCAGTCTATTAAGTGATCCTTTGGTTGTTCTGTATGTAGCGAAGTTTGTTCGACCTGCTCCAAAATTTTGAGAATCCTACTCAAAATTCTGCCCCAGTTACTAAGTTGATTTTCTGACTGTCCTACATATGATAACGTCGGCTGGACTTGCTCCGAATTTTTAGGGTCCTCCTAAAAATTCTGCCCCAGTTTCTGGTTCTGGAAAAATGAAGATTTTATTAATATTTGACTGAACCCACAAGGCTGCCTACGTATCCCCTCTTAAACCAGAATTAGGTCTTGCGTAGTTCAGTTACATCTTGACTGTGTGTGAAAAGATAGGTTTTGGCCAAATTTCTCCGTCCATTTCTACAAGTATGAGTGCTCCTCCTATTACTACTCGATAAACTATGTAGGGCCCTTTCCAATTGGGTGAAAGGTTTCCTTTGGCTTCATCATGATGTGGGAAGATTCGCTTCAGCACCAGCTGTCCCGGTGTGAATTGTCTTGGTTTGACCCTTTTGTTGAAAGGTCTAGACATTATATTCTGATAAAGCTGACCATGGCACACTACATTCATCCTTTTCCATCTTTGAAGGTTAATTGCTCATAGAGGCTCCTTATCCATTCTGCATCACTGAGTTCGACATCTTGTATGATTCTTAAAGAAGGAATTTCTACCTCAGCGAGAATGACAGTTTCGGTACCATAAACCAGCAAATAGACAAGAGATTATTAAGAAGAAACATAAAATCGAACCAAATTTGGATAAATTAAAGAAGATAGGAAACACTAACATTATGGTTGTCGAATCAGTGAGAGATACAAAAATATTCGTACTTTCAAAGATCAAAAGTGATGAATACAGACGGAGTAAACAACAGGTTAAATATTTAAACCAGCTTTGGTCATAGAGTAAAGGCGACTAATTGATGTGTGTTGGTTACGTTTGAAATAGTGGTAGGGTGTGAATGGTATGAGTGGAAACTGGAGCGAAGGTTGTTCCCGTGTAAAGAACTGTTCACCTCTGAATTACCTGCAAAACTTAAGACGCGATAAGTGCAAATATATATGTATTATTGTGAGAATTTAAACATGATGCAAATTCCCTCTGGACCATGAAGGTTGTCATTCGACAGTGAGGATGACGTCCTTAGACCATGATATCCCGTACCATGAATCATGAGATAAGGGATTCGCACGCCATGAGAATGGTGCCTCCGAACCATGACGCCTTTGAATAAAGATGTGCGATATTGAGAGATCCTCAGGCCATGACATGCTGTCTTCAAGCTATGATGATGATGCCTTCGGACTATGACGCCTTCTAACAAAGACATGGTGATGCATATGAGTAAAACATGACAGAGCTTAATCTTGTAGAGGATCGGGACAGAGTTTAACCCTAGAAAAGGTAAAATAGTGATAGGCTTTAGATTGGATAACGTTCAGTCATTAGACAATGAAAGCCAAAGCTTACACTTATGCAAATAGGGAGGCAATGATTAGCCTGATGCGAGAAAGGGGAGACAATGCTTAGTCTCATGCAAGGTAAGGTAGAGCTTAGCCTTATGCAAATAGGGAGGCAGAGCTTAGCCTCATGCGAGAAAAAGGAGACATTGCTTAGTCTCATGCAAGGAAAGGTAGAGCTTAGCCTTATGCAAATAGGGAGGTAGGGCTTAGCCTCATGCAAGATTTGAGATAGGGCTTAGTCTCACGCAAATAGAAGGCAATGGTTATCCTTATGCAAATAGGGAGACAATGCTTAGTCTTTTGCGAGAAAGGGGAGACATTGCTTAATCTCATGCAAGGAAAAGGCAGAGCTTAGCCTTATCCAAGTAGGGAGGCAGGGCTTAGCCTAATACAAGATTTGAGACAGGGCTTAGTCTAATGCAAATAGAAGGTAATGCTTAGCCTTATCTAAATAGAGAGTCAGGGCTTAGCCTCATGCAAGAAAGGGGAGACAGTGCTTAGTCTTATGCAAGAAAAGGTAAAGCTTAGCCTTCTGCAAATAGGGAGGCAGGACTTAACCTCATGCAAGATTTGAGACAGGGCTTGGTCTCATGCAATTAGAAGGCAATGCTTAGCCTTATGAAAATAGGGAGACATGGCTTAGCCTCATGCATGATTTAAGAAAAGGCTTAGTCCCATACAAATAGAAGGCAATGCTTTTCCTTATGCAAATAGGGAAGCAGGGTTAGCCTCATGTAATATTTGAGACAAGGCATAGTCTCATGCGAATAGAAGGTAATGCTTAGCTTTATGTAAATAGGGAGGTAAGGCTTAGCCTCATGCAGAAGGTGGAGACAATGCTTAGTCTCATGTAATGGGCAAATAGCAAATAATACCCGAATATTTCTTAGTTGTAGATATATTTGCGCTTGGCAGTCTGGTTGTTATGAAGGTAACGATTTAAGGCACACGTACTTGTGGTTATTCCTTGTTACTACGCCTAATGAAAAATCGTGAGTTTTGCGGGAAAGGTTGGTACATGTCTTTATCTGCTTGTTTTACTTTTCTTTGCTCTTGAGATCTTGTTCGAGTTACCCTGTGTAACACCTGACTGCTAAAGAAATAAAGTTTTCGAAAAACATGCACCTATTTGATGAAATAGAGTTATCTTAGAAAACATAGAGACATTGTGGCTTCTTTGCGTTACAAATTTTAGGTCCTCCTCAAAATTCTGCCCCAGTCTATTAAGTGATCCTTCGGTCGTTCTGTATGTAGCGAAGTTTGTTCGACCTGCTCCAAAATTTTGAGAATCCTATCAAAATTCTTCCCCAGTTACTTAACTAATTTTCTGACTGTCCTACATATGATGAAGTCGGCTAGACTTGCTCCAGATTTTTAGGGTCCTCCTAAATATTCTGCCCTAGATTCTGGTTCTGGAAAAATGAAGATTTTATTAAGATTTCACCAAACCAACAGGAATACCTACGTATCCCCTCTTAAACGGGAATTAGGTCAAGCATAGTTCAGTTACATTAGAAGAAGAAATGTAAACAATCTAAACATAGGATCTCTTGACTGCGTGTGAAAGGATAGGATTTGGCCAAATTTCTCCGTCCATTTCTGCAAGTATAAGTGCTCCTCCTATTACTACTCGATGAACCATGTAGGGCCCTTGCCAATTTGGTGAAAAGTTTCCTTTGGCTTCATCATGATGTGGGAAGATTTGCTTCAACACCAGCTGCCCCGGTGTGAATTGTCTTGGTTTGACCCTTTTGTTGAAAACTCTAGACATTTTGTTCTGATAAAGAGAACCATGTCACACTACATTCATCCTATTTCCATCTATGAAGGTTAATTTCTCATAGCGGCTCCTTATCCATTCTGCATCACTGAGATCGACTTCTTTTATGATTCCTGAAGAAGGAATTTCGACCTCGGCGAGAATGACAGCTTCGGTTCCATAAACCAGCAAATAGACAAGAGGTTATTCCGAAGAAACATAAAATCGAACCAGATTTTCCTCAATTAAAGAAGATCGGAAACCCTAACCTTATAGTTGTCGAATCAGTGAGAGATACGAAAATATTCGTACTTTCAAAGAGCAAAAGTGATAAATACAGACGGAGTAAATAATAGGTTAAATATTTGAACCAACTTTGGTTCGATATTTGCCAGATTTGCTTGCAATTCTAGGCAAGCCATTATGTAATACCAAAACTAGGTAGCCAGTAGGGAGGTGGGACTAATATGGTAAGGTAATCATAGATTTATTCCATTTTTGGGGTTGGAATCGGAGAGATTTGAGTGACGACACTAGGGTTTTGAGAGATGAGAGACGGGAGTGTTCTAGGACGGCGAGGGGTGTAAAGTCATTATGGTTAGGTGTCTCCTTAGGTTTAAAGAGGTGGGTTGAATGGGAGCCGTTTTTTATGAGAGATCAACGGCAAGGATTAAAGGTAAATGGGGCGGGCCGCATAAAAATGAGCACCGACCGGGTTTTAGTAACGAGATTGTTTGGTTTGGGCTCAGGCACTGTTGGGCTGGTGTAAAGGTGATGGGCTTGTGTAGGGTAGTTTTAGTTCCGAAAATAGGAGTAATTCAGGGCTAGTTTTTAAATACACAACATTTAATAAATAAATAATTTATAAAAGTGATTAATAAATATCAAAAATATCACTTGTGCATGAAAATTATTTAAAATAATTAATTAACATTATACAAATATAAAAAGTCATTTTCTGATTAAATAATGTAATTATGCTTATATATGGGCTATTATTGCTAAAATAAGCAATTCTAGCCTAAGGATACGAAATACAATTATACTAACAATATATAAAAATATTTAGAGCTTAATATGGGTATAAAATGATTAAAAATAATAATAAATAATTATAAAATTATTTGTGATGCAATTAATAATTATTTATACAAAAATGCAGGAATAACTTGATTAAAAGCCTTTTAAAATTATAGAAAATTATGAAAAAATACTTGATGATGTTCATGCACTATTTTAAATGTATATATGTGTATTTGAGAAATACGAGGGAAAATTGGGTATCACCAGTGGCCCGTCTTTACCCTGGAAGGATGAAAGAGTTGTCGGGTAAAGAAATGATGACCGATTTTGACCGAATGGGGTGTTTTGAAAAATATAGGCCACACCCTAGTCTTTGATATGCCTACATATCCCTGGTTTTAAAGGAATCAGGACGTGTGTAGTTCTGGACCCAACGGTGAATGAAACTGATGGAATAGGAATAGTCGCGTGTTTCGGAAAGGGTTCTTTGGGAAGGATAGTATCTAATTGATTTAGGCGGAGTTATGAATGTGAATCTGAAGCGTGACAGATGTATCACAGGGTAGATGTCTCAATGGTCATAGAGTAAAGGCGAGTAATTGATGGGAGTCGGTTACGTTTGAAATAGTGGTAGGGTGTGAATGGTATGAGTGGAAATCGGAATGAAGGTTGCTCTTGTGCAAAGAACGGTTCACTTCTGAATTACCTGCATAACATAAGACACGATGTGTGCAAATATAAATGGATTATTGTGAGAATTTATACATAATGCAAATTCTCTTTGGATCATGAAGGTTGTCATTAAACAGTGAGGATGACATTCTTAGACCATGATGTCCCGGGCCATGAATCATGAGATAAGGGATTCGCACGCGATGAAAATGGTGTCTGCGAACCATGACATATTTGAATAATGATGTGCGATATTGAGAGATCCTCGGGCCATGACATGGTGTCTTCTAGCTATGATGATGATGCCTTCGGACTATGATGCCTTCAGACAAAGACATGGTGATGCATATGAGTAAAACAAGACAGACCTTAATCTTGTATAGAATCGGGATAGAGCTTAGCCCCAAAAAAGGTAAACTAGTGCTAGGTTTTAGATAGGATAACGTTCAGTCATTAGACAAGGAAAGCCAGAGATTAGACTTTTATAAATAGGGAGGCAAGGCATAGTCTTATGCGAGAAAGGGGAGACAGTGCTTAGTCCCATGCAAGGAAAGGTAGAGCTTAGCCTTATGCAAATCGGGAGCAAGTCTTAGCCTCATGCAAGATGTGAGACAGTGCCTAGTCTCATGCAAGGAATGTTAGAGCAATAGGGAGCCAATACTTAGCCTCATGCGAGAAAGGGGAGACAATGCTTAGTCTCATGCAAGGAAAAGGCAGAGCATAGCCTTATCCAAATTGGGAGGTAGGGCTTAGCCTCATGCAAGATTTGAGACATGGATTGGTCTCATGCAAATAGAAGGTAATGCTTAGCCTTATGCAAATAGGGAGGCACGGCTTAGCCTCATGCAAGAAAGGGGAGAAAATGCTTAGTTTAATTCAAGGAATGACAGAGCTTGCAAATAGGGAGGCAGGACTTAGCCTCATGCAAGATTTTAGACAGGGCTTAGTATCATGCAAATAAAAGGCAATGCTTAGTCGTATGCAAATAGGGAGGCATGGCTTAGCCTCATGAAAGAATTGAGAAAAGGCTTAGTCCCATGCAAATAGAAGGCAATGCTTAGCCTTATACACATGGGGAGGCATGGTTAGTCTCATGTAAGATTTGAGACAAGGCATAGTCTCATGTGAATTGAAGGAAATGCTTAGCCTTACATAAATAGGGAGGCAGGGCTTAGCCTCATGCAGAAGGTGAAGACAATGCTTAGTCTCATGCAATGGGCAAATAGCAAATAGTAGCCGAACATGTCTTAGCTGTAGATATATTTGCGTTTGGTGGCCTGGTTGTTATGAAGGTAATGATTTTAAGGCACACGTACTTGTGGTTATTCCTTGTTACTACACCTAACGAAAAATTGTGAGTTTTGCGGTGAAGGTTGGTACATTTCTTTGTCTACTTGTTTTGCTTTTCTTTGCTCTTGAGATCCTCTTCGAGTTACCCTGGGTAACACCTGACTGCTATAGAAATAAAGTTTTCAAAAAACATGCACATATTTGATGAAATAGTGTTATCTTAGAAAACATAGAGACATTGTGGCTTATTTGCATTACAATCTTTAGGTCCTCCTCAAAATTCCGCCCTAGTCTATTAAGTGGTCCTTCGGCCATTCTGTATGTAGCCAAGTTTGTTCGACCTGCTCCGAAATTTTGAGAATCCTACTCAAAATTCTGCCCCAGTTACTTAGCCGATTTTCTGACTGTCCTACATATGATGACGTCGGCTGGACTTGCTCCGATTTTTAGGGTCCTCCTAAAAATTCTGCCTAGTTTCTGGTTCTAGAAAAATGAAAGATTTTATTAAGATTTGACCGAACCCACAGGGCTGCCTACGTATCCCCTCTTAAACGGGAATCAGGTCAACCGTAGTTCAGTTACATCAGATGAAGAAATGTAAACAATATAAACATAATATCTCTTAACTACGCGTGAAAGGATACGTTTTGGCCAAATTTCTCCGTCCATTTCTTCAAGTATGAGTGCTTCTCCTATTACTACTCGATGAACCATGTAGGGCCCTTTTCAATTGGGTGAAATGTTTCCTTTGGCTTCATCATGATGCGGGAAGATTCTCTTCAGCACCAGCTGCCCCGGTGTGAATTTTCTTGGTTTGACCCTTTTGTTGAAAGCTCTAGACATTCTGTTCTGATAAAGCCGACCATGGCACACTACATTCATTCTTTTTCCATCTATGAAGGTTAATTGCTCATAGTGGTTCCTTATCCATTCTGCATCACTGAGTTCGACTTCTTGTATGATTCTTAAAGAAGGAATTTCTACCTCGGCGAGAATGACAGCTTCGGTACCATAAACTAGCAAATAGACAAGAGGTTATTCCGATGAAAGATAAAATCGAACCAGATTTTCTTCAATTAAAGAAGATCGAAAACCCTAACCTCACGGTTGTCGAATCAGTAAGAGATACAAAAATATTCGTACTTTCAAAGATCAAAAGTGATGAATATAGACGGAGTAAACAATAAGTTAAAGATTTGAACCAGCTTTGGTTCGATTTTTGCTAGATTTGCTTGCCATTCTAGGCAAGCGATTATGTAATATCAAAAATAGGTAGCCGGTCGGGAGGTGTGACTAATATGGTAAGGTGATCATCGATTAATTCCATTTTTGGGGGTGGAATCGGAGACATTTGATTGACGATACTAGGGTTTTGAGAGATGAGAGACGGGAGTGTTCTAGGACGACGAGGTGTGTAAAGTTATTATGGTTAGGTGTCTCCTTAGGTTTAAAGAGGTGGGGTGAATGGGAGCCGTTTTTGATGATAGATCAACGGCAGGGATTAAAGGTAAATGGGGCGGGTCGCATAAAAATGAGCACTGACCGGGTTTTTGTAACGAGGTTGTTTGGTTTGGGCTTAGGCACTATTGGGCTGGTGTAAAGGTGATGGGCTTGTGTAGGGTAGTTTTCGTTCCGAAAATAGGAGTAATTTAGGGCTAGTTTTTAAATACACAACATTTAATAAATAAATAATTTATAAAAGTGATTAATAAATATCAAAAATATCACTTGTGCATGAAAATTATTTAAAATAATTACTTAACATTATAAAAATATAAAAAATTATTTTCTGATTAAATAATGTAATTATGCTTATATATGGGCAATTATTGCAAAAATATGCAATTCTAGCCTAAGGATGCTAAATACAATTATACTAACAATATATAAAAATATTTAGAGCTTAATATGGGTATAAAATGATAAAAAATTAAATAATAAATAATTATAAAATTATTTGTGATGCAATTAATAATTATTTATACAAAAATGCAGGAATAACTTGATTAAAAGCCTTTTAAAATTATAGAAAATTATGAAAAAATACTTGATGATGTTCATGAACTATTTTAAATGTATATATGTGTATTTGAGAAATACAAGGGAAAATTGGGTATCACCAGAGGCCCGTCTTTACCCTGGAAGGATGAAAGAGTTGCCGGGTATAGAAATGATGAACGATTTTGACCGAATGGGGTGTTTTGAAAAATATAGGCCACATCCTAGTCTTTGAGCTGCCTACATATCCCTGGTTTTAAAGGAACCAGGAAGTGTGTAGTTTTGGACCCAACGGTGAATGAAACTGATGGAATAGGAATAGTCGCGTGTTTCGGAAAGGGTTCTTTGAGAAGGATAGTATCAAATTGATTTATGCGGAGTTATGAATGTGAATCTGAAGTGTGACAGATGTATCACAGGGTAGATGTCTCAATGGTCATAGAGTAAAGGCAAGTAATTGATGGGAGTCGGTTACGTTTGAAATAGTGGTAGGGTGTGAATAGTATGAGTGGAAACCTGAATGAAGGTTGCTCTTGTGCAAAGAACGGTTCACTTCTGAATTACCTGCAAAACATAAGACGCGATGTGTGCAAATATAAATGGATTATTGTGAGAATTTATACATAATGCAAATTCTCTTTGGATCATGAAGGTTGTCATTAAACAGTGAGGATGACATTCTTAGACCATGATGTCCCGGGCCATGAATCATGAGATAAGGGATTCGCACGCGATGAAAATGGTGTCTCCGAACCATGACATATTTGAATAATGATGTGAGATATTGAGATCCTCAGGCCATGACATGGTGTCTTCTAGCTATGATGATGATGCCTTTGGACTATGACGCCTTCAGACAAAGACATGGTGATGCATATGAGTAAAACAAGACAGAGCTTAATCTTGTATAGGATCGGGATAGAGCTTAGCCCCAGAAAAGTTAAACTAGTGCTAGGTTTTAGATAGGATAACGTTCAGTCATTAGACAAGGAAATCCAGAGATTAGACTTATATAAATAGGGAGGCAAGGCATAGTCTCATGCGAGAAACGGGAGACAGTGCTTAGTCCCATGCAAGGAAAGGTAGAGCTTAGCCTTATGCAAATCGGGAGCAAGCCTTAGCCTTATGCAAATCGGGAGCAAGTCTTAGCCTCATGCAAGATGTGAGATAGTGCCTAGTCTCATGCAAGGAATGTTAGAGCAATAGGGAGCCAATACTTAGCCTCATACGAGAAAGGGGAGACAATGCTTAGTCTCATGCAAGGAAAAGGTAGAGCATAGCCTTATCCAAATTGGGAGGTAGGGCTTAGCCTCATGCAAGATTTGAGACATGGATTGGTCTCATGCAAATAGAAGGTATTGCTTAGCCTTATGCAAATAGGGAGGCACGACTTAGCCTCATGCAGAAAGGGGTGAAAGTGCTTAGTTTAATTCAAGGAATGACATAGCTTGCAAATAGGGAGGCAGGACTTAGCCTCATGCAAGATTTTAGACAGGGCTTAGTATCATGCAAATAAAAGGCAATGCTTAGTCGTATGCAAATAGAGAGGCATGGCTTAGCCTTATGCAAGAATTGAGAAAAGGCTTAGTCCCATGCAAATAGAAGGCAATGCTTAGCCTTATACACATGGGGAGGCAGGGTTAGCCTCATGTAAGATTTGAGACAAGGCATAGTCTCATGTGAATTGAAGGAAATGCTTAGCCTTACATAAATAGGGAGGCAGGGCTTAGCCTCATGCAGAAGGTGAAGACAATGCTTAGTCTCTTGCAATGGGCAAATAGCAAATAGTAGCCGAACATGTCTTAGCTGTAGATATATTTGCGCTTGGTGGCCTGGTTGTTATAAAGGTAATGATTTTAAGGCACACGTACTTGTGGTTATTCCTTGTTACTACACCTAACGAAAAATCGTGAGTTTTGCGGTGAAGGTTGGTACATTTCTTTGTCTACTTGTTTTGCTTTTCTTTGCTCTTGAGATCCTCTTCGAGTTTCCCTGGGTAACACCTGAATGCTATAGTAAAGTTTTCAAAAAACATGCACTTATTTGATGAAATAGAGTTATCTTAGAAAATATAGAGACATTGTGGCTTATTTGCATTACAATTTTGAGGTCCTCCTCAAAATTCTGCCCTAGTCTATTAAGTGGTCCTTCGGCCATTCTGTATGTAGCCAAGTTTGTTCGACCTGCTCCGAAATTTTGAGAATTCCACTCAAAATTCTGCTCCAGTTACTTAGCCGATTTTCTGACTGTCCTACATATGATGACGTCGGCTGGACTTGCTCCGATTTTTAGGGTCCTCCTAAAATTTCTGCCTAGTTTCTGGTTCTAGAAAAATGAATATTTTATTAAGATTTGACCGAACCCACAGGGCTGCCTACGTATCCCCTCTTAAACGGGAATCAGGTCAACCGTAGTTCAGTTACATCAGATGAAGAAATGTAAACAATATAAACATAATATCTCTTGACTACGCGTGAAAGGATACGTTTTGGCCAAATTTCTCCGTCCATTTCTGCAAGTATGAGTGCTCCTCCTATTACTACTCGATGAACCATGTAGGGCCCTTTTCAATTGGGTGAAATGTTTCCTTTGGCTTCATCATGATGCGGGAAGATTCTCTTCAGCACCAGCTGCCCCGGTGTGAATTTTCTTGGTTTGACCCTTTTGTTGAAAGCTCTAGACATTCTGTTCTGATAAAGCCGACCATGGCACACTACATTCATTCTTTTTCCATCTATGAAGGTTAATTGCTCATAGTGGTTCCTTATCCATTATGCATCACTGAGTTCGACTTATTGTATGATTCTTAAAGAAGGAATTTCTACCTCGGCGAGAATGACAGCTTCGGTACCATAAACCAGCAAATAGACAAGAGGTTATTCCGATGAAAGATAAAATCGAACTAGATTTTCTTCAATTAAAGAAGATCGAAAACCCTAACCTCACGTTTGTCGAATCAGTAAGAGATACAAAAATATTCGTACTTTCAAAGATCAAAAGTGATGAATATAGACGGAGTAAACAATAAGTTAAAGATTTGAACCAGCTTTGGTTCGATATTTGCTAGATTTGCTTGCCATTCTAGGCAAGCGATTATGTAATATCAAAAATAGGAAGCCGGTCGGGAGGTGGGACTAATATGGTAAGGTGATAATCGATTAATTCCATTTTTGGGGTTGGAATCGGAGACATTTGATTGACGACACTAGGGTTTTGAGAGATGAGAGAAGGGAGTGTTCTAGGACGGCGAGGTGTGTAAAGTTATTATGGTTAGGTGTCTCCTTAAGTTTAAAGAGGTGGGGTGAATGGGAGCCGTTTTTGATGAGAGATCAACGGCAGGGATTAAAGGTAAATGGGGCGGGTCGCATAAAAATGAGCACTGACCGGGTTTTTGTAACGAGGTTGTTTGGTTTGGGCTTAGGCACTATTGGGCTGGTGTAAAGGTGATGGGCTTGTGTAGGGTAGTTTTAGTTCCGAAAATAGGAGTAATTTAGGGCTAGTTTTTAAATACACAACATTTAATAAATAAATAATTCATAAAAGTGATTAATAAATATCAAAAATATCACTTGTGCATGAAAATTATTTAAAATAATTACTTAACATTATAAAAATATAAAAAATCATTTTCTGATTAAATAATGTAATTATGCTTATATATGGGCAATTATTGCAAAAATATGCAATTCTAGCCTAAGGATGCGAAATACAATTATACTAACAATATATAAAAATATTTAGAGCTTAATATGGGTATAAAATGATAAAAAATTAAATAATAAATAATTATAAAATTATTTGTGATGCAATTAATAATTATTTATACAAAAATGCAGGAATAACTTGATTAAAAGCCTTTTAAAATTATAGAAAATTATGAAAAAATACTTGATGATGTTCATGCACTATTTTAAATGTATATATGTGTATTTGAGAAATACGAGGGAAAATTGGGTATCACCAGCGGCCCGTCTTTATCTTGGAAGGATGAAAGAGTTGCCGGGTAAAGAAATGATGACCGATTTTGACCGAATGGGGTGTTTTGAAAAATATAGGACACACCCTAGTCTTTGAGATGCCTACATATCCCTGGTTTTAAAGGAACCAGGAAGTATGTAGTTCTGGACCCAACGGTGAATGAAACTGATGGAATATGAATAGTCGCGTGTTTCGGAAAGGGTTCTTTGGGAAGGATAGTATCAAATTGATTTATGCGGAGTTATGAATGTGAATCTGAAGCGTGACAGATGTATCACAGGGTAGATGTCTCAATGGTCATAGAGTAAAGGCGAGTAATTGATGGGAGTCGGTTACGTTTGAAATAGTGGTAGGGTGTGAATGGTATGAGTGGAAACCGGAATGAAGGTTGCTCTTGTGCAAAGAACGGTTCACTTCTGAATTACCTGCAAAACATAAGACACGATGTGTGCAAATATAAATGGATTATTGTGAGAATTTATACATAATGCAAATTCTCTTTGGATCATGAAGGTTGTCATTAAACAGTGAGGATGACATTCATAGACCATGATGTCCCGGGCCATGAATCATGAGATAAGGGATTCGCACGCGATGAAAATGGTGTCTCCGAACCATGACATATTTGAATAATGATGTGCGATATTGAGAGATCCTCAGGCCATGACATGGTGTCTTCTAGCTATGATGATGATGCCTTCGGACTATGACGCCTTCAGACAAAGACATGGTGATGCATATGAGTAAAACAAGACAGAGCTTAATCTTGTATAGGATCGGGATATAGCTTAGCCCCAGAAAAGGTAAACTAGTGCTAGGTTTTAGATAGGATAATGTTCAGTCATTAGACAAGAAAAGCCAGAGATTAGACTTATATAAATAGGGAGGCAAGGCATAGTCTCAAGCGAGAAAGGGGAGACAGTGCTTAGTCCCATGCAAGGAAAGGTAGAGCTTAGCCTTATGCAAATCGGGAGCAAGTCTTAGCCTCATGCAAGATGTGAGACAGTGCCTAGTCTCATGCAAGGAATGTTAGAGCAATAGGGAGCCAATACTTAGCCTCATGCGAGAAAGGGGAGACAATGCTTAGTCTCATGCAAGGAAAAGGCAGAGCATAGCCTTATCCAAATTGGGAGGTAGAGCTTAGCCTCATGCAAGATTTGAGACATGGATTGGTCTCATACAAATAGAAGGTAATGCTTAGCCTTATGCAAATACGGAGGCACGGCTTAGCCTCATGCAAGAAAGGGGAGAAAGTGCTTAGTTTAATTCAAGGAATGACAAAGCTTGCAAATAGGGAGGCAGGACTTAGCCTCATGCAAGATTTTAGACAGGGCTTAGTATCATGCAAATAAAAGGCAATGCTTAGTCGTATGCAAATAGGGAGGCATGGCTTAGCCTCATGCAAGAATTGAGAAAAGGCTTAGTCCCATGCAAATAGAAGGCAATGCTTAGCCTTATACACATGGGGAGGCATGGTTAGCCTCATGTAAGATTTGAGACAAGGCATAGTCTCATGTGAATTGAAGGAAATGCTTAGCCTTACATAAATAGGGAGGCAGGGCTTAGCCTCATGCAGAAGGTGAAGACAATGCTTAGTCTCATGCAATGGGCAAATAGCAAATAGTAGCCGAACATGTCTTAGATGTAGATATAGTTGCGCTTGGTGGCCTGGTTGTTATGAAGGCAATGATTTTAAGGCACACGTACTTGTGGTTATTCCTTATTACTACACCTAACGAAAAATCGTGAGTTTTGCGGTGAAGGTTGGTACATTTCTTTGTCTACTTGTTTTGCTTTTCTTTGCTCTTGAGATCCTCTTCGAGTTACCCTAGGTAACACCTGACTGCTATAGAAATAAAGTTTTCAAAAAACATGCACTTATTTGATGAAATAGAGTTATCTTAGAAAACATAGAGACATTGTGGCTTATTTGCATTACAATTTTGAGGTCCTCCTCAAAATTCTGCCCTAGTCTATTAAGTGGTCCTTCGGCCATTCTGTATGTAGCCAAGTTTGTTCGACCTGCTCCGAAATTTTGAGAATCCTACTCAAAATTCTGCCCCAGTTACTTAGCCGATTTTCTGACTGTCCTACATATGATGACGTCGGCTGGACTTGCTCCGATTTTTAGGGTCCTCCTAAAAATTCTGCCTAGTTTCTGGTTCTAGAAAACTGAAGATTTTATTAAGATTTGACCGAACCCACAGGGCTGCCTACGTATCCCCTCTTAAACGGGAATCAGGTCAACCGTAGTTCAGTTACATCAGATGAAGAAATGTAAACAATATAAACATAATATCTCTTGACTACGCGTGAAAGGATACGTTTTGGCCAAATTTCTCCGTCTATTTCTGCAAGTATGAGTGCTCCTCCTATTACTACTCGATGAACCATGTAGGGCCCTTTTCAATTGGGTGAAATGTTTCCTTTGGCTTCATCATGATGCGGGAAGATTCTCTTCAGCACCAGCTGCCCCGGTGTGAATTTTCTTGGTTTGACCCTTTTGTTGAAAGCTCTAGACATTCTGTTCTGATAAAGCCGACCATGGCACACTACATTCATTATTTTTCCATCTATGAAGGTTAATTGCTCGTAGTGGTTCCTTATTTATTCTGCATCATTGAGTTCGACTTCTTGTATGATTCTTAAAGAAGGATTTTCTACCTCGGCGAGAATGACAGCTTCGGTACCATAAACCAGCAAATAGACAAGAGGTTATTCCGAAGAAAGATAAAATCGAACCCGATTTTCTTCAATTAAAGAAGATCGAAAACCCTAACCTCACGGTTGTCGAATCAGTAAGAGATACAAAAATATTCGTACTTTCAAAGATCAAAAGTGATAAATATAGACGGAGTAAACAATAAGTTAAAGATTTGAACCAGCTTTGGTTCGATATTTGCTAGATTTGCTTGCCATTCTAGGCAATCCATTATGTAATATCAAAAAGAGGTAGCCGGTCGGGAGGTGGGACTAATATGGTAAGGTGATCATCGATTAATTCCATTTTTGGGGTTGGAATCGGAGACATTCGATTGACGACACTAGGGTTTTGAGAGATGAGAGAAGGGAGTGTTATAGGACGGCGAGGTGTGTAAAGTTATTATGGTTAGGTGTCTCCTTAAGTTTAAAGAGGTGGGGTGAATGGGAGCCGTTTTTTATGAGAGATCAACGGCAGGGATTAAAGGTAAATGGGGCGGGTCGCATAAAAATGAGCACTGACCGGGTTTTTGTAACGAGGTTGTTTGGTTTGGGCTTAGGCACTATTGGGCTGGTGTAAAGGTGATGGGCTTGTGCAGGGTAGTTTTAGTTCCGAAAATAGGAGTAATTTAGGGCTAGTTTTTAAATACACAACATTTAATAAATAAATAATTTATAAAAGTGATTAATAAATATCAAAAATATCACTTGTGCATGAAAATTATTTAAAATAATTACTTAACATTATAAAAATATAAAAGATCATTTTCTGATTAAATAATGTAATTATGCTTATATATGGACAATTATTGCAAAAATATGCAATTCTAGCCTAAGGATGCGAAATACAATTATACTAACAATATATAAAAATATTTAGAGCTTAATATGGGTATAAAATGATAAAAAATTAAATAATAAATAATTATAAAATTATTTGTGATGCAATTAATAATTATTTATACAAAAATGCAGGAATAAATTCATTAAAAGCCTTTAAAAATTATGGAAAGTTATAGAAAATACATGATGATGTTCATGCACTATTTTAAATGTATATATGTGTATTTGATAAATATGAGGGAAAAATTGGGTATCAACAGCTGCCCCTCTATACCCGGGAAGGATGAAAGAGTTGACGGGTAAAGAAATAATGACCGACTTTGACCGAATGGGGTGTTTTGAAAAATATAGGCCGTACCCTAGTCTTTGAGCTGCCTACATATCCCTAGTTTTAAAGGAACTAGGACGTGTGTAGTTCTGGACCCAACGGTGAATGAAACTAATGGAATAGGAATAGTCGTATGTTTCGGAAAGGGTTCTTTTGGGAAGGACAGTATCAAATTTATTTATGCGGAGTTATGAATGTGAATCTGAAGAGTGACAGATGTATCACAGGGTAGATGTCTGAATGTTCATAGAGTAAAGGAGAGTAATTGATTGGAGTCGGTTACGTTTGAAATAGTGGTAGGGTGTGAATGGTATGAGTGGAAACCAGAGCAAAGGTTAATCCTGTTTAAAGAACGGTTCACCTCTGAATTACCTGCAAAACATAAGACACGGTGTGTGCAAATATATGTGGATTATTGTAAGAATATAAACATGATGCAAATTCCCTTTGGACCATGAAGGTTGTCATTCGACAGTGAGGACGACGTCCTTAGACTATGATGTGTCGGACCATGAATCATGAGATAAGGGATTCGCACGCCATGAGAATGGTGCCTACGAACCGTGACGCCTTTGAATAATGATGTGCGATATTAAGAAATCAGCAGGCCATGACATGGTGTCTTCTAGCTATGATGATGATGCCTTCGGACTATGACGCATTCAGACAAAGACATGGTGATGCATATGAGTAAAACAAGACAGATCTTAATCTTATATAGGATCGGGACAGAGCTTAGCCCCAGAAAATGTAAACTAGTGCTAGGTTTTAGATAGGATAACGTTCAGTCATTAGACAAGGAAAGCCAGAGCTTAGAGCTATGCAAATAAGGAGGAATTGCTTAGCCTCATGCAAGAAAGGGGAGACGGTGCTTAGTCTCATACAAGGAAAGGCAGAGCTTAGCCTTATGCAAATAGGGAGGCAAGGCTTAGTCTCATGCGAGAAAGGGGAGACAATGCTTAGTCTCATGCAAGGCAAGGTAGAGCTTAGCCTTATGCAAATTGGGAGGCAAGGCTTAGCCTCATCCAAGACGTGATACAGTGCTTAGTCTCATGCAAGGAAAGGTAGAGCTTAGACTTATGCAAATAGGGAGCCAATGCTTAGCCTCATGCGAGAAAGGGGAGACAGTGCTTAGTCTCATTTAAGGGAAAGGCAGAGCATAGACTTATCCAAATAGGGAGGTAGGGCTTAGGCTCATGCAAGATTTGAGACATGGCTTAGTCTCATGCAAATAAAAAGCAATGCTTAGACTTATGCAGATAGGGAGACACGGCTTAGCCTCATTCAAGAAAGGGGAGACAGTGCTTAGTCTCATGCAAGGAAAGGCAGAGTTTAGCCTGATGCAAATAGGGAGGTAGGACTTAGCCTCATGCAAGATTTGAGACAGGGCTTAGTCTCATGCAAATAAAAGGCAATGCTTAGCCTTATGCAAATAGGGAGGCATGGCTTAGCCTCATGCAAGATTTGATAAAAGGCTTAGTCCCATGCAAATAGAAGGCAATGCTTAGCCTTATGCAAATAGGGAGGCAAGGTTAGCCTCATGTAAGATTTGAGATAGGGCTTAGTCTCATTTGACCATAAGTCAATGCTTAACCTTATGTAAATAGGGAGGCATGGCTTAGCCTCATGTAGAAGGAGGAGACAATGTTTAGTCTCATGCAATGGGCATATAGCAAATAGTAGCCGAATATTTCTTAGCTGTAGATATATTTACGCTTGGTGTTCTAGTTGTTATGAAGTAATGACTTTAAGGCACACATATTTGTGGTTATTCGTTGTTACTGCACATAACGAAAAATCATGAGTTTTGCGGGGAAGGTTGGTACATGTCTTTGTCTGCTTGTTTTGCTTTTATTTGCTCTTGAGATCTTGTTCGAGTTACCCTAGGTAACACCTGACTGCTATTGAAATAAAGTTTTTGAAAAATATGCACTTATTTGATTAGATAGAGTTATCTTAGAAAACACAGTGGTATATAATATCAAGTAAATTAGATGAACTAATAACTGTGACACTTTTAGAGATATTGCGGCTTCTTTGCGTTAGAATTTTGAGGGTCCTCCTCAAAATTCTGCCCCAGTTTATTAAGTGATCCTTCGACCGTTCTGCATGTAACGAAGTTTGTTTGACCTGCTCTGGAATTTTGAGAATCCCTCTCAAAATTTTGCCCCAATTACCTAACTGATTTTTTGACTGCCCTACATATGTTGTTGTCGACTAGACTTGCTCCGGAATTTCTAGAGTCCTCCTCAAAATTCTGTCCCAGTTTTTGGTTCTGGAAAAATGAAGATTTTATTAAGATTTGACCGAACCCATAAGGCTGCCTACGTATCCCCTCTTCAACGGGAATCAGGTCAAGCGTAGTTCAGTTACATCAGATGAAGAAATGTAAACAATCTAAACATAGTATCTTTTGACTGCATCTGAAATGATAGGTTTTGGCCAACTTTCTCCATCCATTTCTTCAAGTATGATTGCTCCTCCTATTACTACTCGATGAACCATGTAGGGCCTTTGCCAATTGGGTGAAAGTTTCCTTTGGCTTCATCTTGATGCGGGAAGATTTGCATCAGCACCAGCTGCCTCGGTGTGAATTATCTTGGTTGGACCCTTTTGTTCCAAGCTTTGGACATTCTATTTTGATAAAGAGGACCATGGCACACTACATTAATCCTTTTTTCATCTATGAGGGCTAATTGCTCATAGCGGCTCCTTATCCATTCTTCATCACTAAGTTCGACTTCTTGTATGATTCTTAAAGAAGAATTTTCTACCTCGGCGAGAATGACAGCTTTGGTAGCATAAACCAGCCAATAGGGAGTTGCCCAATTGATGTGCAGACTGTGGTACGGTATCCCAATAAAGCAAACGGTGACTTTTCGTGCCATTGCTTTTGATTTTGTACCATTTTCCTATAATCGCTTTGATGTTCTTGTTGGTAGCTTTCATGGCTCCGTTCATATGAGGATTGTATGATGTGGAGTTTTTGTGCTTGATTTTAAACGTTACATGGCTTTCATCATATCACTGTTGATATTGGCGACATTATCAGTGATGATGGACTCGGGAACCCCAAATCGACAAACAATACGATCCTTGACAAAATCTGCAATGACTTTCTTGGTTACAACTTTGTAACATAGAACCTTTACCTATTTTGTAAAGTAATCAAAGGCCACTAAAATGAACATGTGCCCATTTGAAGTAGTGGTTTTGATCGGACCAATGACATCCATTCCCCAGGCACCAAAAGGCCAAGGTGCACTTGTTGCATTGAGTTCGTTCGGCGATACTCGTACAATATCTACATGTATCTGTCATTGGTGGCATTTCTGGACATACCAGGTGCAATCTGTTTCCATAGTCTTCTTAAAATATCCAGCTTTGAGTATCTTCTTGGCTAGAACAAAACCGTTCATACGTGGACCGCAAGTCCCGACATGTATTTCCTCGAGTAATTTGGAGGCTTCTTTAGCATCAACATACCTAAATAGTCCTAGATCGTGTGTTCTCCTATACAGAATTCCTTCGCTTTGGAAGAAATGATTGGACAGCCGACGTACTGTGCATTTTGAGTATAGTTAACCTGCTCTAGGTAGTCTCCTTTCTCCAAATATTCCTTGATGTCGTGGAACCATGGATTTCCATCTGTTCCTTCTTCAACATGAGCACAATAAGCTGGCTGACTATGGATCCTAGCTGGGATGGGATAGATGAAATTATTGTCCGGATGTTATATCATGGAAGATAGAGTAGCTAGTGCTTCTGCGAACTCGTTCTGGATTCTCGAAACATGTTTGAATTCTATTTTTGTGTACCTCTTTATGAGTTCTTGCACATGGTATATGTATGGTAGTATCTTAATGTTTTTCGTAGCCCATTCTCCTTGAACTTGATGTACCAGAAGATCCGAATCACTAATTACCAGCAACTCTTGTATATTCATGTCGATGGCCAAATTAAGTCCCATGATGCAAGCCTCATATTCTTCCATATTGTTAGTTCATGAAAATCTAGTCTTTTCAGATACCGGATAATGTTGACCCGTCTTTGACACCAAGACCGCTCCAATGCTCAATCCTTTGAAGTTTGTAGTTCCATTGAAAAGCATTATCCAACCGTCGTAGGCTTCAGCAAAGTTCTCTCCTACGAATGACACTTCTTCGTCATGAAAATACGTTTTTAGTGGTTCATATTCTCCTCCTACAGGATTTTAAGCAAGATGGTCTTCCAACGCTTGTCCTTTGACTGCTTTGTGAGTTACATAGATGATATCGAACTCACTCAACAATATTTTCCACTTGGCCAACTTCTCAGCAGGCATAGGATTCTGAAAGATGTACTTCAGAGGATCCTTCCTTGATATGAGGTATGTGGTATAGGCACAGAAGTAATGCCTCAATTTCTGAGTTGTCCATGTCAAAGCACAGCAAGAGTACTGCGCTTCACAAGGTGTGAAATTCTTACTCAAGTAATATATGGATTGCTCATTTCTTCCTATCACTTCATATTTTCCGAAAACACAGTCGAAGGCCCCATCTAGTACGGACAAATAGAGTAGCAAAGGTTTCCCAGGTTTCGGCGGGAATAGGAATGTTGGCGTGGACATGTATTCCTTAATTTTGTCAAAAGCCTTTTGACAATCTTCAGTCCAACTGGTTTTAGTATCCTTCTTCAATATTTTGAATATGGGTTCACATATTACTGTGGACTGTGCTATGAAGTGGCTACTATAATTGAGGTATCCCAGGAAACTCATCACGTCTTTCTTGCTCTTTGATAGTGGTAATTATTAGATAGCTTTAACCTTTGACGGGTCCAACTCGATTCCTTGGCAGCTGACAATGAATCCCAGCAATTTTTAGGCAGGAACCCCAAATGCACATTTTGTGGGGTTCATTTTTAAATTGTACTTTTGTAGCTAGTCAAAGAACTTCCTCAAGTATGCTATGTGATTTGTGGATTTCTTGGATTTGATGATGATGTCGTCAACATATACCTCTATTTCCTTATGTATCATAGCATGGAAGATGGTCGCCATGGCCCTTATATAGGTGGCCCCAACATTTTTCAGAAGGAATGGAATCATTTTCTACCAATACACTCCCCATGGTATAATGAAAGTTATTTTCTCTACATCTTCGTCCATACAAATATGATGATAACCCGCAAAGAAATCTACAAAGGATTGGAGTTCATTCTTGGCGCAATTGTCGATGACAATGTGTATATTTTGTAGTGGGATATCGTCCTTGGGACTTGCTCTATTTAAATCCTGATAGTTAACACATACCCTAACTTTCCCATCTTTCTTTGGAATCAGTACAATGTTGGCTAACCAGGTTGGGAACATAGCTACCCGAAGGACTATGGCTTTGATCTGCTTAGTGACTTCCTCCTTGATTTTTAGGTTCATGTATGGGTTGAACTTTCTGATTTTCTGCTTCACTGGCAGACACATTAGATTGGTAGGCAACTTATGAGCCACTTCGGATGTGCTCAGACCGATCATGACATCATATGACCAAGCAAAAATATCCTCATATTTTTTCAGGAAATGAGTGTATTCTTTCTTCTCTGACGGTGACAGGTGAATACTTATGCGAGTTTCATTGATGGTTTCATAATCTGCCAAATTGACCATCTCGGTTTTGTCTAGGTTGGAGTTAGGCTTATTCTCAAAACTCTCTCCTTCTCTGGTAACTTCCTCATGTATCTCATCTTCTTCTTCTGATTCACTATCCTTATGTTGCGTTTTCTCATTACATGTCATAGTCGTTGGTTCATCAAGGTAAGAAATAGTAATATTGTAGAAGATTGATATGATAGATAATGATAATAAAATATCAAATTATTTGATAAATGTTGAAATGTTAAACAGAATATCGTTTGAATGACTTGAAAACAAAATACTGAAATGAAGATGTTTTAAAAACTAAATGCTCAAGAGACTTGTTTTTCAAATAACATTAGTAGCCACGCTACACCGGGACTCGTCTGGCCCTTGATGGTGTGGCGGTCTAGTTCCTGAGAAATGCTCTACTCTCTACCGTCCAAGTGGTAAGGCCTTCTTCCTCCTCCTCCTCAACTATCAAATTGCAATCCATATCTTCCTCTTCTATAAACAAGTTCCTTAGCCCAGCCAAAGCTTCCTCTTCTTCAGAGTATCGGCCTAATGGAAGGTCTGAGTCAGATGCATCACTGGCTACTCAAGAGGGTAATAGGGACCGGTGCCATGGGGGCGACCAATTATTATATTCCTTCCATGTATATGGATATCCAAGCCCGAAAGTTGTACCATAACGTTTCAACTATATTAGTTTGGTAATGAACTGGAGTTTCTTCCCAAGCCCTTTGCCGGGTTCATACCCTGACCATACCAGTATGATTTCTATTTTGAGGCTCCACCATTTATCCTTCTCAACTGCATTGACACGCTCGATGCAATGATAAGCTTCACCACCCAACTTTCTTCTATTCTCGACAACTGGGATGGTTTACTGGTGTAAATGGGATTACTTCCGTCTCCATGAATTATTACCTCCTGATGATTCCATTCGAATTTCATGGCCTGGTGTAGCGTAGAAGCCATAGCTCCAGTGGCATGTATCCAAGGTCATCCCAGTAAAAGATTGTATATAGTAGATTTGTCCAATACCCGAAAGTTAACATCAAACCAAGTCGGGTCATCTGCAAACAGAGGTTAATGTCTCCAATTGTGGCCCTTTAAGACCCATTAAATACCTTCACATTCATACTCCCTACTCGTATCTAATGGAAATATTTACCCAACCTTTTGAGAGTAGTCAATGGACAAATGTTGAGGCTCGAACCCCCATCTATTAGGACTCCGCCAATGAATTTGTCCTCAAACTGTACTGTGATGTGCAGTGCCCTGTTGTGACTTAGTCCTTCAAGTGGTAGTTCACCTTCGTGGAAGGTGATCTTATGGCTTTCCAGTACTTGCCCTACCATGATGGCTATTTCTCCACTAGTGATTGTCGACGGCCTCTTTTTCTCTAACCGTGGGGTCAGAAATCGGGTATACAACATTGGGAGGACAACTCTTTTCCCTTTTGAGAATTGGGTTTAGAAGTTGAAGAATCGCCACCTAATGATTATAGTGCATTAGGACACTTTTTAGAAGAGCTTGAGTTGGAAAACCAGAGATTAGGGTAAGGGCTAGAAATTATGCCGAGGGGAAGGTGTTAGGCACCCCTCAGGATCCACAAGTGTGGTTCCCGGCCATGCTACAATTGTGACTTTAAGAAGATAAGTAGAAAAAATAAAGCAAAGGGCTTCACATAGGTTTGCAAACAAGTTTAAGAGTTGAAGAAGTAGAGAGCATAGAAAATTAGTTTTAAAAGAAAGCTTAAAGATTAACAAGTAAAGGGGAAAGGGGTCCTAGGTTTGTGATTAATATGGATAACTTCAATGCAATACCCAGCAATCACTCCTCAAAAGAGGGGTCTCATGTGATATTAGCGCATCGGTCATCATCTCCATATTCTACCCTTCCCACCCCGTAAAGGTTATTTAAACTCGTGATTGGGTCACGAAAGCTTATTGCGTGTTGTACCCGTCCCATCCTATAAGTCCTAGAGGGTATTTAGGACCACTATTCCTACAAGGTAAGGACTAGCCTGAACCCTTAGGTTTAAAGGACAAAATGCTAGGTGACATACATAACAAGTAGGACTACACATACAGGTATCATACGAAGGCGAATAAGTGGCTCACAAATCACTCCACAAGTAAACATGTAATTAGCATGTCTCCACCACATTTAAGGTCTTAAAGATAAGAGTTTAAAAAACCAGGAATGCCGGAAAAGGATAAGCTTCAGTGAAAGCAGAAGGTTTAATAAAAAAACTGAATGGCCCGAAGAATGTTTGACTTGCAGAAATACAACTAAGAGGGCAACAGTTGAGTAAGTAAAAGGTAAGGGAATTGTTAAAACATCGTTTGAAGAAAGTAGAAATTTGAAAATACAGCAGTTTGAAATAACACGTTCTTAGACAGAAAGATAACCTAGTAGCTTGAAAGCTTAATAGGGCGAGACTCAGAAAATTAGTGAGAGGGTATAAATATGAAACTGGTTTCCAGATAGAGAGATTTTCAAATAAAGAGTGAACTTTAGGGAGACAAACGAGAAACAGAGTTCAAAAAGTTAAAAGAGGCTGAGTAGTTTGAAACTGATAAAACAAAATCAATCAATTTTTATTAGTCCTAAAGCTTGCCTAGGCGTCGTATGTATTACCTACTTGAAAAGGTGACCATGCATATTAATTCCAATTTTTTTAAAGAGAAGACGTAGTTTAGCCCAAACTTGTGTTATTAAATTAAACAACTGGCGAGGTGCTCAGCAATTGCAACTCAGATGAAATAAAATCCTAAGCAACATGATGTCTAATGCACATAAAGTTCTTAAAACATGATATCTAAATGCAGTAGTAATTTTTATAACAGTTGTTTGTTGGTTACTAATCGTGATTACGAAATGAGTATAATAACAATCTGAAAGTAAAGAGCCTAGAGCAGGATTTCTATATGTAAGATGCATGTCCTATGCATGATTTCTATTGTACAAATAGGTAAGTAAAACCATATAGACATGTTTTCTACCCATTACTTAACAAAGCATGCGTAATCTCACCCAATTTCACTATAGCCCCAATCAGTTGTTTACAAGTTATTACAAACCATGATAGCTGAATTACATAAGTAAAGAAAAATAAGAAGTTACTCTATAGGGAGCCTTTAACCAGGCCCAATCTTTCAACCTCACTTCTTTCGAGTTTCACAACCTTTGCCATGGTTTGGGTGCGGCAAAGCTCCCTAAGGGCCCATTGAGATCCTTGGACAATACCAGCACCCAAACACTACCAGAATGTTGAACAAGTGTTGTGTGGGATTACCAGCCTTGTGCATCAAAGTTCAATGAGTACTCAAGGTACCCAAGGCAATGCTTACACGAAGGGGGTAGAACCTAAACTCTAGGATTGGTGAGAGTGCGTGACATAGCTTTTAATGAAATTGAGTTGAAAAACAGTTTAAAAAAAATTATCCATGTAAAACCAGTTTTGAAAGAAAATAGTGTGACAATTTTGACAATCTCAGAGCCAAAATACCACATATAGTTCAGAGAAGTAAACACAAATATACAAAAAAGGAAGTGGGGACAAGTAGTTCACATGTAAGAGCATAGACATCAGAGAAAACACTTCAGCCTTCAACAATCATACTCCCTCCCAAAGAGATTCAGGATTATTTAATAGCTAGGAAGGGTTATGAATACAGACAGATAACGTATTGGGGTTAGGGGGTAAGGAAGAAATGTATTAACAAGTAAAAGAAACATAGACAGACTCAACTACAAGAAAGATGATCACATCAATGAATTAGCGAAAAGTATGCTAATTGCAATGAAGACAGCAGAACCATAAGTAGAAGCATGAAAGAAATAAGATAAAGTGCAGTATGTATAAAACATATTGTTTTGAAAGCTGTAAATCAAATAGAAGGCATACCAACTGAGGATGAGATAATGTAGAGCAGTAGTGTGCAGAGAAGTAGAGCAGTAGTATGCAGACCAAGCAAGTAGCAATGTATAGAGCAGTAGAACAGTAGAGTAGTCCCAAAATCACTTAGTCTTGGCTTTCAAAGAGAACAGTGAGTCTGCTTATGCGTGTAAGAGATAGTTCAGAACGCTGAATGTCCTTTTTGCTAAAGAGAGGGTAAAGTACTTATAGTTCTTGAAAATAAGTGGAAAATAAGGTAATACATATAGACTGATTGTAATTTTAGAAAGAATACTTATTACAATCAATTAAAAACTTGGATTTCCTTCAATTAGAGAGTCATAGCTCAAACGGTACAAATTGCATCAAAATAAGGAAGATGTTTGCAAGACTAATATTTCCTTAACAGTAATAGCATGAAGCATGTAATAGGGACTAAGTACAAAATAATTACAAGTAAGGAAAGTAAAATAAAAGTATATTGTGCAGATAAACAGACGGATTACCGACGAAATAAAAAAAATTGGTTCAGGAAGTCACAGACTAGATTGAGAATCACAGGGAATCAACACTAAGTACGGAAAGCATCTCACAAACAAGGAAGTGACTCAAATCAGTGGAAAACCTCCAAAAAAATCACATACAAAAAATCAGGGATTCGAAGAGATGCACAGAATCGGCAGAACATTTAGTAAATAAAAAACAATTAGACCTATTTAAACACAGTAGGCACAAAACCAAAGAACCCTAAGTAAGAACTCACAGAATCAGTGGAATGTTAGAACAAAATTAACACATATAAATCGGGAAATAAACCAGAAGATTACGCAAACAAGCAGAAATACCAACACAAACATACAGTACTAAAAAAAATTAGAAGATATAGTGATTTCGAAAGAGGTTCAGAAACCCTAGTTTTAAAAGAAGAACTAGGCGTTGAAAACTTGAGCACTCGTTAAGATCGAGTAGAGAGTAGTGTAAAACACAAAAGAGTAAGTTAAAAATCGTTAAAAAGACAGAGATTTAAGAGGCCTAGGTAGAAATTAAGGTTTCATAAAACCAGTGAGAGGTAAGAAACCTTGATGTGAAACACGTCAATAATGGTGTTCGTAGCACCATTGGACCAAAACCCATCGGGAAAAGGCCGGAGACAAATCAGGCAAAGCTTCCGATGACCATCTTGTATGGTGGGGGCTTCTGGGGTCTCGAAGATAGAGGGAATCAACAAGACAAGGTTTCACGGCGGCTGGTGGTCGAGAAAGGTGAGGCTGGAGGTGGCCGGAGAGGCGGTGGATTCATCGGAGAGAACTAGAAGGTTCTAGAGTGAAGGGAGAGCAAGAGTCAGTATAGAGAGAGAGAGAGACCGTCTTGGAAATGAGGGGTCTGGGGGGGGGGGGTTGTTGGGATTTAATTTATGAAATAAAATCTGGGTCGTTGATCTCATTTGATCAACGGCTCAGATTAGATCGGAGTTGAACCAGGTAATTGAATTGGGTACGGGTCGGGTTCCAATCGAAATGGGGCTGGAAATTAGGGAGTTTGGATTTGGTAAATTGGAGGTTAAAATTGAAATCCGAATGGGCTATAATTGTAATGAAATGAGGGTAAAATGTTAAATTGCCAGTTTTTCTTTTTTATTTTATAAAAAATAAAAAATGATTTTTAAAGCAAATTAAAAGCACTCCGTTAATAGTATATAAATATAAATTTAAAAATATTGGAACCAATTTCATAATTATAAAATGCTATTAAATCCTAAAGTAGGTTAAAATTGCAATTATATGTAATTTAGCCTTTAAAATACCAAATAAATTTGTAAAAAATATACAAATATCACCTTAATTATATTTTGGTGTAAATATGAGAAATAAATAAATTATTCATAAAATGATAATTTTGGGAATAATTATTGAATTTTGCACTGCTAAAATAGAAAATAAATTGGTTTTGAAAGTCTTTAGAAATTTGGGAAAAATACCAAAACACTTGGGCATGCTTATGTATGCACATATATATTATTTTGAAAGTATTTTGAGTGTAAAAAATACTTAGGGAAAAATTGGGTATCAACAACTGCCCCTCTTTACCCGGGTTGTCGGGTAAAGATACGTTGGCCAATTTTGCCCGAAAAGAAACGATTTGCAAAGTTTTGCCCGAGCTCTGGTTCCTGAGCTGCCTACATATCCCTGGTCTTACAAGAATCAGGCCACGTGTAGTTCTGGATCCATTGACGGGATATGCTGATGGAGATTTTGAAAAGAACGGACATGATGTTTGGTTGAGAAAAGTGGTTGAAGTCTGATAGGCTGCGGGAACTGGAGCGGGATCTCTCCTGCTGAGGCGGATGTTGATAGCCGGTGTACCTGCAAATGAATAATACCAACATACATTGTGCATAAATTAAAACGTGATGCAAGTTCCCATGAGACCATGAATGTTGTCTTTGGACGGTTAGGATGACGTCCTCAGATCATGACGTCTTGGGCCATGAAGCGTATAATAAAGGATTCGCAGGCTATGAAATGATGTTCTCGGGCTATGAGAATGATGCCTCCGAACCATGATGCCTTTGAATAATGATGTGCAAAAGATAAAATGGGGTCCTCAGGCCATGGCATGGCGTTCTCGGGCTATGAATATGGTGCCTCCGAACAATGACGCCTTTGGACAATTTGGCGATCTTTCAGCCCATGAAATGCAGCAGATGGCGATCTTTCAGCCGATGCAAGACGTAAATAAAAGGTGGCGATATTTCAGCCGTGCAAGAAAAATAATGTGGCGATATTTCAGCCATGCAAGAAAATAAAGTGGCGATATTTCAGCCATGCAATAAAATAAAGTGGCGATATTTCAGCCATGCAAGAAAATAAAGCAGCGATATTTCAGCCATGCTAGAAAATAAAGTGGTGATATTTCAGCCATGCAGAATGGAGACAGAGCTTAGTCTCGGAAGGTAGAAAGGTAGCCTCATGCAGAATGCAGATGGAGATAGAGCTTAGTCTCGAAAGGCAGAAAGGTAGCCTTGTACAATGTAGGAAATGCAGATGGAGGTAGAGCTTATCCTCGGAAGGCAGAAAGGTAGCCTTATACCATGCAGGAAATGCAGATGGAGGTAGAGCTTAACCTCGAAAGGCAGAAAGGTAGCCTTATGCAATGCAGAGAAATGCAGATGGAGGTAGAGCTTAACCTCGGAAGGCAGAAAGGTAGCCTTATGCAAAATGCAGATAAAGATAGAGCTTAGTCTCGAAAAGGCAGAAAGGTAGCCTTATGCAACGCAGGAAATGCAGATGTTGGTAGAGCTTAAACTCGGAAGACAGGAAGGTAGCCTTGTGCAATGCATGAAATGCAGATGGATGTAGAGCTTAACCTCGGAAGGCAGAAAGGTAGCCTTATGCAATGCAGAGAAATGCAGATGGAGGTAGAGCTTAACCTCGGAAGGCAGAAAGGTAGCCTTATGCAATGCAGAGAAATGCAGATGGAGGTAGAGCTTAACCTCGGAAGGCAGAAAGGTAGCCTTATGCAGTGCAAGAATGTAAAAGGATGATTAGTAGTAAGATCTCTTAGCTGATAGCCGATTACGACAATATGACTGCTGGGGAGATTGTATACGGATAGCAATTGCGGGCAAGTGATGATTCTGAAAAGTTGCATTCTTGGGAAAGTATGCGTACATAAATATACCTGACGATATTGCAAGTCGAGTGCCTGCATCCAAAGAAAATCGTGAGTTCTGTGAGGGGAAAGGTTAGTTCGTCTTCCCCGGGCTCTTGATGTTGTGTGTCATTGGGGTAGCGTCGCTAAACAATAGCAATTCGGATAATAGTTATGCATGATTTAGTAAATATAACGTATATAATCGAAAATAGTTTTCTTTAAATGAACCAACGACTGCGACGTGGTTCAAGACATTGCAACCTCTTTTTCTCCGAAATTTTGAGGGTCCTCCTCAAAATTCTGCCCCAATTTGTTCACCGGACATTTCCGCCAGCTGTGCTGAATGACTAAAAAAACATCTTTGGAATTTTGAGGGTCCTCCTCAAAATTTTGTCCCAGTTTACTGGGCTGGCGCTTCTGGCGATGCATGAACTAAAATTAACTTCGAAATTTTGAGGGTCTTCCTCAAAATTCTGCCCCAGTTCCAATAGCGGGACCATAGGCTGCCTACGTATTCCATCTTAAACGGGAATCAGGTCAGGCATAGTTCAAATTACATAATTAAGGGAATCATAAGCGGTTACACATAATATTGTTTCACTGCATCTGAATTGATTGGCTTCGGCCAGACTTCTCCATCCATCTCTGCAAGAATAAGGGCTCATCTAGTTAGAACCCAGTGAACCATGTACGGACCCTGCCAATTGGGAGAGAACTTCCCCTTGGCTTCATCTTGATGTGGGAATATTTTCTTCAACACTAGCTGCCCCGGTGTAAACTTCCTTGGCTTCACCCTTTTGTTGAACTATCTGGACATTCTGTTCTGATACAACTGACCGTGACAAACTACATTCATCCTTTTCCCATCTATAAGGGATAACTGCTCGTAGTGACCTCTTACCCATTTTGCATCGTCCAATTCTACTTCTTGTATGATCCTTAAGGAGGTAATTTCAACCTCGGCGGGGATGACTACCTCTGTACCATAAACCAGCATGTAGGGAGTTGCTCCGGTCGATATGTGGACTGTAGTGCGGTATCCCAATAAAGTGAATGATAACTTCTCATGCCATTGTTTATGCCTTTCAACCATCTTCCTTAGTATCTTCTTGATATTCTTGTTGGCTGCTTCTACAGCTCCATTCATCGTAGGCCTGTAGGCTGTAGAGTTCTTGTGTTTAATCTTGAAAGTTTCACACATTGCTTTAACCAAGTCGCTGTTGAGATTGGAACCATTATCGGTGATGATTGATTTCGGAACTCCAAACCGACAAACAATGCGGCCGCGGACGAAACCCGCCACAACCTTCTTAGTGACCGCCTTGATTGATGTTGCTTCGACCCATTTTGTAAAATAATCGATTGCCACTAAGATGAACCTATGCCCATTTGATGCGGCAGGCTCGATAGGTCCGATATAATCCATTCTCCAAGCGGCGAATGGCCACGGTGAGCTTGTTGCAGTAAGCTTGCTTGGAGGCGCCTTTATCATATCTGCATGTATCTGATAGCGATGGCATTTGCGAACATACTGGATACAGTCTATTCCCATAGTCATCCAAAAATACCCTACTCGGAGTATCTTCTTTGCTAAGACAAAACCATTCATGTGCGGCCCGCAGGTCCCTGCATGCACTTTGTCCAGTAGCCTGGATGCTTCTTTTGCTTCGACACACCTTAGTAAACCCAAATCGGGAGTCCTCTTGTACAAGATTGCTCTACTGTGAAAGAAGTTGTTGGATAGCCTACGAAGTTTGCGCTTCTGAGTAGCGTTGGCAAGTCCTAGATATTCCCCTGTTGTCAAGTACTCCTCGATGTCGTGGAACCATGGTTTTCCATCAACTTCTTCCTCAACGTGGGCACAATAAGCTGGCTGATCATGAATCATTACTTGGATGGGATCAATGAAATTTGTATCTGGATGCTGGATCATGGACGATAAAGTAGCTAATACATCAACAAACTCGTTCTGAACTCTGGGGACGTGCTGAGATTCTGTCTTTTTGAACCTTTTCCTCAACTCTTGTATATGATGCAAGTAGGGAAGTATCTTAGAGTTCTTGGTTGTCCACTCTCCTAGAACCTGACGTATGAGCATGTCTGAATCCCTGGTCACTAGCAACTCCTGAACGTTCATGCCAATGGCCATTTTGAGCCCCAAGATGTAGGCTTCATATTCGGCCATATTATTGGTGCAAGGGAACCTGAGCTTGGCGGATACCGGGTAATGCTGGCCGGTTTCTGATACTAGGATTGCTCCTATGCCAACTGCTTTGAAATTTCCAGCTCTGTCGAAAAATAACCTCCAACCATCATAGGATTCTTCAATATCTTCTCCTATGAAAGATACCTCTTCAACGGGAAAATACGTTTTTAAGGGCTCGCATTCTCCGTCTACGGGATTCTCGGCGAGATGGTCCGCCAAGGCTTGCCCTTTGATTGTTTTTTGGGTCACGTAAATAAGGTCGAATTCACTTAGCAGGATTTGCCACTTGGCGAGCTTGCCAGTGGGCATGGGTTTCTGGAAGATATATTAGAGGGTCCATTCTGTATATGAGATAAGTAGTGTAAGCACAGAAGTAATGCCTCAACTTCTACGCGACCCAAGTCAGAGCACAACAAGTGCGTTGTAAAAGAGAATATCGATCCTCGTACGGTGTGAACTCCTTACTGAGATAGTAGATGGCTTGCTCCTTTCTCCCTGTTTCATCATGTTGTCCCAGAACACAACCGAATACTCCATCCAATACCGCAAGGTAAAGCAATAGGGGCTTCCTGGCCCAAGCGGAACCAAGACCGGTGGCGTTGACAGGTATTCCTTAATTTTGTCAAAAGCTTTTTGACAATCATCAGTCCACTTGGTAGTAGCATTTTTTCTCAATATTTTGAAGATAGGTTCACAAATGACAGTGGATTGAGCTATGAACCGGCTGATATAGTTGAGTATCCCCAGGAAACTCATCACGTCCTTCTTGTTCTTTGGCGGTGACAATTCTTGGATAGCTTTGACCTTTGATGGATACAATTCTATTCCTCGATGACTCACAATGAAGCCCAATAATTTTCCAGCAGGAACCCCGAATGCACACTTGGCGGGATTTAGTTTCAGATTGTACCTCCTTAGTCTGTTGAAGAACTTTCTTAGATCTTCCATGTGATCCTTAACTTTATTGGATTTGATGATGACGTCATCCACATATACCTCGATCTCCTTGTGTATCATGTCATGAAAGATGGTAGTCATGGCTCTCATGTAGGTGGCACCAGCGTTCTTCAAACCGAATGGCATCATTTTGTAACAGTACATTTCCCACGGCGTGATGAAAGCCATTTTCTCTGCATCTTCCTCATCCATCCGTATCTGATGATACCCAGCAAAACAATCAACAAAAGACTACAACTCATGCTTGGCGCAGTTGTCGATAAGAATGTGTATGTTAGGCAAGGGGAAGTCGTCTTTGGGACTGGCCCGATTAAGATCCCGGTAGTCAACACAAACTCTAACTTTCCCATCCTTTTTTGGCACTGGCACGATTTTGGCTAACCATATCAGATACTCTACTACCCTGAGAACCTTGGCTTTGACTTGCTTGGTGACCTCTTCTTTGATTTTCAAACTTATGTCGGGTTTGAATTTCCTGAGCTCCTGCTTTACCGGCGGGCATGTTGGATCTATTTGCAGTCTGTGAGCTACAATTTATGTGCTGAGACCAGTCATATTATCATATGACCAGGCGAATATGTCTTCATATTCCTTTAGGAACTCCGTGTACTCTTTCTTTTCTGATGGTGACAGGTGAACACTGATGCGTGTTTCTTTGACATTCTCTGCATCTCCTAGATTAACGACCTTAGTTTCATCCAAGTTAGACTTAGGCCTATTTTCAAAATTCTCAACTCCTCTAACGACCACTTCTGGCATATCATCCTCTTCTAAGTCCGTATCTATTTGTTGCGTTGTCTCGTTACAAGTCACAATCGTTGGTTCATCATTAAGGCAAGTAATAGTAATGTTGTGTAAAATAAAGTGAATGATAGAAAAATAATAAAAGCGAGATATATAATAAATTGAAATACTTCGATTAAATTCGTAATTATTTTGAGTATCAGAGCTCTTTTCAGAATTAAAGACAGTGCGGAAATAAAATCAGCTAGTAAAAAGTAAAGTGTGATGCATGGTCCTTTTGTTTAGCCTTGCTACCCCGAAGCTTTCCAGGCCCTGGTGGTTCTGATTGACTAATTGCTGAGGCGCTCTCCTCGGTTCACAACTTGTATAGAAGGGCCTTCCTCCCCTTGCTCCTCGAAAATAACACAGCAGTCCATATCATTATCCTCCAGAAACAGATTCTTCACGGCTGTCAATGCTTCATCTTCCTCCGACCCATATATAGTATCTGCCGGCTGGAAAGTCTGCTCCAGGTGAGGTATCGGAATCTCCAGTGGGTATTAGGGACCGCGTCATGGTGGCGACCATTGATTGAACTCCTCCCAAGTGTACTCATACCCCAAACCAAATGTAGTGCCATGTTTCTTCAGCTTGATGGGTTTGGCGATTCATGAAGAGTTTCATACGAATTTTCTCATTCTTTCCGACTCCGACAAGCTTATCGCAATATGTCCTCAAATGGACTCTGGGATCTCCCGTGCCATCGAACATTTCGAACTTGGGAGGTTTGTAACCCTTCAGAAGTTCAATGTCTGGCTAAATGCAGAGGTCCTCATAATTCAGCCCCTCTATGCCTTTGTTTCCTTCCATGCCATGGACTCGGCTGGTCAGCTTCTTAAGTTCTGCTGCCAAGTTTCTGATAAGAGAGTCCTTGTCATCAGAATCAGGTGCACTTGAGATTGGTTGAGTATAGTGGGTTATGATATCTACGTAGATGGTAGTGTTGTGGGGGTGGCCGTTTGTGGTGTTCAGTGGATTAGGAATGAGTACTGGAGTGTGGCATGTGTTGCAGTGTTGAGCATCAGCGGGTTGCATCTGTGGTTGTGGGGTGTTCTATGGAGGTGTGGTATTTTGAGCATTTGGAAAGTTGACATCAAGAGCGGTAAGAGTGAATGATAAATTTTCCAAGTTCCGAACTTGATCCAGTTCTTCTTGGAACTTCAACAGTTTCTGCTCAAGTTGGGCAGCAATTTCCTTAGCAACCGGGGTACCCTGAGGAATCTCAATTCTTTTCCTTTCTGGCACTTGAATCTCCCATTCTAACTTTGTTCTTGTTCCGGATAGGACTCGGAGGAGGAGGAGGTGGAGGGCCCTTGGATCTTGTATTGTATGATGATGGTGCCAGAATGCACGAACTAACCTTTTGGGAGGGGAATAAAAATAAAGAAAAACAAAAAGTAACAAGTTAGTGCGGGTTATGAGAAGAAAATGTTGCAATATTTAAACACATTGTGCAAGAATATAAATCACGTCCTAATTTGGGTGCCTCGTTGTGCCCGAGGTAGGCCTAGCGACAAATTAATTTGGAGAACTTGTAATGCTAAATGCCTTATTTTATTGATAAAAATAAGACGAATCCAAAATGATGCTAAATAACAGAAAATAAAATGTCACTAGTGGCCATTGGCCTTATTACATCATTAAAATCAAAATAAAGGACTCCTAACTACTTGGTCCTAGAAGGACCTTCCCCAGATTCGGTATCATTATCCCCCTCGAACCGCTTCACCAGCTCCCGCAGTCCTAGCAGCAGATAATCTTGGGCCAAATGTCAGCCTGCATTCCCTTCAGCGTTTCGACAATCTCCAATCCTCTTGAGGAAATTTCCTTCTAACTCCACTAGACCACGCTCCAAATACCCTAGCCGCTTGTTGGCCCTGACAGCCATATCCTTCCATTCTTCGATCAACTTTTGATGGGCTTCTTGTATTTCCCAATGCTCACTTTGACTCTCTCGAATTCTCTTGTGCAGTTGATTGTACTTAACCTGTGCTTCATCTTTCTCGTCGATGATTCTGTGTTCGTGAATGAACCCGAGCTGACCCATACCATTGTGATTATCTTCCAACCAACCCGAATAGTGCGGCACGCAACCGGGGTGATACCTTTCTGGCTCAATAGATTCTTTCCCCAAAACGAGCTTGCAATGCCACATGTGTTGAGCTTGGCATTTGTGAGGTCTATCATCCTCCTGGAAATCAGCCCCAAAGTGACTCATTTTGTCGACCCTTGGTATGATTTGCTTTCTTCCCATCTGCCTCATGGCTCGGAGGGGAACGTAGAGATAAGTTCCTCTTAGACCAATGAGTATGAGAAATGGTGCGTCTCCGGATCGAACAATGAATTCTTCCGTAGGGAACCATTCGACCATCCACTGTACCTGGTCTTCGTTTCGATTCTCGAATAGCTCCACCCATCTTCCAGCGTCCTCTGGCTGAGCGAACATGTTAGGCATATAATTCATATGCCTTGGTTGGTTGAAGGCAATGTGATCATCCCAGTCTCTTTGTAAGATCTCTTGTCGGTATTCTCCTTTCTGGAGGTGCTCCATGAGCCAGAGCTGAAGTAATAAATTGCATCCCTCAAAATGACTGGCCTTTCGCTGACAGTTGTCCAGAGCCCGGTATATCTCAGCAACAATCATGGGCACTATACTGAAAGGCTGTCCGCCAATTCCTTCCATCAGAGTCTTGGTTACCATGGCCAGTCTGGTGTGGACCCTAGCCTTTTTCATAAGGAACACTATCATCCCCAGGAAACAAAACATCAATACGAAGACCCTTCTATGAATATGCCCTAGTGAGGTGAGGGCAAATTCATCTGAGTAGGTGCGGTATGACTTGCTATGGTCGTACCTCTCGTACAGATAGTCGAATGGGATGTAGGAGTCTTTCAAACAGGTCAAATCTGGGTTCTTCTTCAGTGCCATCATCTTAAGGAAACCCCTACTCTTGCGATTCTCTGGCATAAGCAAACCCGGAGTCTCCCAAGGAATACCAACTAAGCCTCCTATTTCTTCGAGCAAAGGAGTCATTTCAAGGTCCCCGAAGCGGAACACGGACCTGTCACTATCCCTGAACAGAGTTGCAGCCTCTATGATTTTGTTGTCAGGCTGGATTTCTAGAAGAGAAGGCAGATTCCCTAAGTATTTGCGAATGAGTGTCTGATCACTGGAGTGAACATCTTCCCACCAATTTAGCAACCTTGGATGAATGTTGGTTACCATGCCAAATCTGGGGACTTCTTGCCTCATTTTCTGCAAAACAGAGTGTTAGACCCTTACCCCGCCAGACTCGACTATTTAAACTAATAATTATCATAAAAAACATTTAGTTCTCCAAATAAATGCACAAAACATGTAGGTGTCCGTTCGGGTTTCAGGGAAACCCGATGGACTTTGGACAAGGCTATCTTAATGAGTCATTATTTGGACAACATAACTGACTCGGCTAGGTTTGACCATGATGCATGCACAGTTAGACAGAGTAAGTTTTCTTTCGGGGTGTTAGACAGGTACCCTTGAGCGGACAACTCAAGAGGGAAAGGCACGAAACCGTCGACTGCACTGCTGATCGACTGGTTTTATCGCAAATACGCCTTTGCCAAATTTAAAGGGTGATAATATTGGAGAGCGCAACCACTCATTATAAGCGTTGTTATGGTATTTGTTTGGCACGAGTGGAATATGATGTTGAAGATGCAGTTCACAAGAATGAAACAAATTGACATGCATTTTCACGTTCATAAGATAAATGATTACAATAATCGCAGTAATTACAACAGTATTGAAATAAAGCAGTAAAGGAAAGCAGCTAAAGAAAAGAAAAGACATGAAGAGCCAAGAAAGTTTCGTAGTGAAAGAATAAAAGAAAGTAAGTAAAGAAATTAATGAGATAGTAAAGTCACAAGCAACATGCAATGGTAAAAGCCTTAAGAAGATCCCCAGCAGAGTCGCCATGCTGTCGACACCCCCTTTTTCTCTAACCGTGGGGTCAGAAATCGGGTATACGATATTGGGAGGACAACTCTATTCCCATACGAGAATTGGGTTTAGAAGTTGAAGAGTCGCCACCTAATGATTATAGTGCATTAGGACACTTTTTAGAAGAGCTTGAGTTGGAAAACCAGAGATTAGGGCAAGGGCTAGAAATTATCCCGAGGGGAAGGTGTTAGGCACCCCTCAGAATCCACAAGTGTGGTTCCCGGCCATGATACAATTGTGACGTTAAGAATACAAGTAGAAAAAATAAAACAAAGGGCTTCACATAGTTTTTCAAACAAGTTTAAGAGTTGAAGAAGTAGAGAGTATAGAAAATTAGTCTTAAAAGAAAGCTTAAAGATTAACAAGTAAAGGGGAAAGGGGTCCTAGGTTTGTGATTAATATTGATCACTTCAATGCAATACCCAACAATCACTCCTCAAAAGAGGGGTCGCACGTGATATTATCGCATCGGTCATCATCTCGATATTCTACCCTTCCCACCCCGTAAAGGTTATTTAAATGCGTGATTGGGTCACGAAAGCTTATTGCGTGTTGTACCCATCCCATCCTATAAGTCCTAGAGGGTATTTAGGACCACTATTCCTACGAAGTAAGGACTAGGTTGAACCCTTAGGTTTAAAGGACAAAATGCTAGGCGACAAACATAACAAGTAGGACTACACATAAAGGAATCACACGAAGGAGAATAAGTGGCTCAAAAATCCCTCCACAAGTAAACATGTAATTAGCACGTCTCAAACACATGTAAGGTCTTAAAGGTAAGAGTTTAAAAAACAGGAATGCCGGAAAAGGATAAGCTTCAGTGAAAGCAGAAGGTTTAATAAAAAAAAATGAATGGCCCGAAGAATGTTTGAATTGCAGAAATACAACTAAGAGGGCAACAGTTGAGTAAGTAAAAGTTAAGGGAATTGTTAAAACATCATTTGAAGAATGTAGAAATTTGAAAATACAGCAGTTTGAAATAACACGTTCCTGGACAGAAAGATAACCTAGTAGCTTGAAAGCTTAATAGGGCGAGACTCAGAAAATTAGTGAGAGGGTATAAATATAAAACTGGTTTCTAGATAGAGAGATTTTCAAAGAAAGAGTGAACTTTAGAGAGGCAAACGAGAAATAGAGTTCAGAAAGTTAAAAGAGGTTGAGTAGTTTGAAACTGATAAAACAAAATCAATCAATTTTTATTAGGCCTAAAGCTTGACTAAGCGTCGTATGTATTGCCTACTTGAAAAGGTGAACATGCATATTAATTCCAATTTTTTTAAAGAGAAGACGCAGTTTAGCCCAAACTTGTGTTATTAAATTAAACAACTGGCGAGGTGCTCAGTAATTGCAACTCAGATGAAATAAAATCCTAAGCAACCTGATGTCTAATGCACATAAAGCTCTTAAAACATGATCTCTAAATGCAGTAGTAATTTTTATAACAGTTGTTTGTTGGTTACTAATCGTGATTACGAAATGAGTATAATAACAATCTGAAAGTAAAGAGCCTAGAGCAGGATTTCTATATGTAAAATGCATGTCCTATACATGGTTTCTATTGCACAAATAGGTAAGTAAAGCCCCATAGACATGTTTTCTACCCATTACTTAACTAAGCATGCGTAATCCCACCCAATTTCACTATAGCCCCAATCAGTTGTTTACAAGTTATTACAAACCATGATAGCTGAATTACAAAAGTAAAGAAAAATAAGAAGTTACTCTATAGGGAGCCTTTAACCAGGCCCAATCTTCCAACCTCACTTCTTTCGAGTTTCACAACCTTTGCCATGGTTTGGGTGCGGCAAAGCTCCCTAAGGGCCCATTGAGATCCTTGGCCAATACCAGTACCAAAACACTACCAAAATGTTGAACAAGTATAGTGTGGGATTACCAGCCTTGTGCATCAAAGTTCAATGAGTACTCAAGGGTACCCAAGGCAATGCTTACACGAAGGGGGTAGAACCTAAACTCTAGGATTACTGAGAGTGCGTGACATAGCTTTTAAAGAAATTGAGTTGAAAAACAGTTTAAAAAAAAGATCCATGTAGAACCAGTTTTGAAAGAAAACAATGTGACAATTTTGACAATCTCAGAGCCAAAATACCACATATAGTTCAGGGAAGTAAACACAAATAGGGAAAAAGGGAAGTGGGGACAAGTAGTTCACATGTAAGAGCATAGACATCAGAGAAAACACTTCAGCCTTCAACAGCCATACTCCCTCCCAAAGAGATTCAGGATTATTTAATAGCTAGGAAGGGTTATGAATACAGACTGATAATGTATTGGGGTTAGGGGGGTAAGGAAGAAATGTATTAACAAGTAAAGGAAACATAGACAGGCTGAACTACAAGAAATATGATCACGTCAATGAATTAGCGAAAAGCATGCTAATTGCAATGAAGACATCAGAACCATAAGTAGAAGCATGAAATAAATAAGATAAAGTGCAGTATGTATAAAACATATTGTTTTGGAAGCTGTAAATCAAATAGAGGGCATACCAGTCGAGGATGAGATAATATAGAGCAGTAGTGTGCCGAGAAGCAGAGCAGTAGTATGCAGACCAAACAAGTAGCAATGTATAGAGCAGTAGAATTGTAGAGCAGTCCCACAATCACTTAGTCTTGGTTTTCAGCCGACTGAGTAATCAGTAGTCAACAGGCGAAGTGAGTGTAGAGAAACAAGAGAGAACAATGAGTATGCTTATGCGTGTAAGAGAGAGTTCAGAACACTGAATGTCTTTTTTGCTAAAGAGAGGGTAGAGTACTTATAGTTCTTGAAAATAAGTGGTAAATAAGGTAATACGTATAGACTAATAATAATTATAGAAAGAATACTTATTAGAATCAATTAAAAACTCGGATTTCCTTCAATTAAGTAGTCATAGCTCAAACGGTACAAATTGCATCAAATAAGGAAGATGTTTGCAAGACTAATATTTCCTTAACAGGAATAGCATAAAACATGTAATAGGGACTAAGTACAAAATAATTACAAGTAAGGAAAGTAAAATAAAAGTATATTGTGCACATAAACAGACGGATTACCGACAAAATAAAAAAATTGGTTCAGGAAGTCACAAACGAGATTGAGAATCACAAGGAATCACCACTAAGTAAGGAAAGCATCTCACAAATAAGGAAGTGACTCAAATCAGTGGAAAACCTCCAAAGAAATCACATACAAAAAATCAGGGATTCGAAGAGATGCACAGAATCGACAGAACATTTAGTAAATAGAAAACAATTAGACCTATTTAAACACAGTAGGCACAAAACCAAAGAACCCTAAGTAAGAAATCACAGAATCAGTGGAACGTTAGAACAAAATTAACACATAGAAATCGGGAAATAAACCAGAAGATTACACAAACAAGTAGAAATACCAACACAAAAATACAGTACTAAAAAAAATTAGAAGATATAGTGATTTCGAAAGATGTTCAGAAACCCTAGTTTTAAAAGAAGAACAACGCGTTTAAAACTTGAGCGCTCGTTAAGATCGAGTAGAGAGTAGTATAAAACACAAAAGAGTAAGTTAAAATTTGTTAAAAAGACAGAGATTTAAGAGGTCTAGGTAGAAATTAGGGTTTCGTAAAACCAGTGAGAGGTAAGAAACCTGGTTGTGAAACTCGTTAATAATGGTGTTCGTAGCACCATCGGACCAAAACCCATCGGGAAAAGGCCGAAGACAAACCAGGCAAAGCTTCCGGTGACCATATTGTATGGTGAGGGCTTCTGGGGTCTCGAAGATAGAGGGAATCAACAAGACAAGGTTTCACGGCGGCTGGTGGTCGAGAGAGGTGGGGATGGAGGTGGCCAGAGAGGCGGTGGATTCATCGGAGAGAACCAAAAGGTTCTAGAGGGAAGGGAGAACAAGAGTCAGTATAGAGAGAGAGAAAGATCGTCTTGGAAATGAGGGGTCTGGGGGGGTTGTTGGGATTTAATTTAGGAAATAAAATCTGGGTCGTTGATCTCATTTGATCAACGACTCAGATTAGATCGGAGATGAACCGGGTAATTGAATTGGGTATGGGTCGGGTTCCAATCGAAATGAGGCTGGAAATTTGGGAGTTTGGATTGGGTAAATTGTGGGTTGAAATTGAAATCTGAATAAGCTATAATTGTAATGAAATGAGGCTAAAATGTTAAGTAGCCAGTTTTTCCTTTTTAATTTATAAAAAATAAAAAGTGATTTTGAAAGCAAATTAAAAGCACTAGATCCGTTAATAGTATATAAATATCAATTTGAAAAATATTGGAACCAATTTCATAATTATAAAATGCTATTAAATCCTAAAGTAAGCTAAAACTGCAATTATATGCTATTTAGCCTTTAAAATACCAAATAAATTTGTAAAAAATATACAAATATCACCTTAATTATATTTTGGTGTAAATATGAGAAATAAATAAATTATTCACCAAAATGATAATTTTGGGAATAATTATTGAATTTTGCACTGCTAAAATAGACAATAAATTGGTTTTGAAAGTCTTTAGAAATTTGGGAAAAATACCAAAACACTTGGGCACGCTTATGTATGCACATATATGTTATTTTGAAAGTATTTTGAGTTTAAAAATACTTAGGGAAAAATTGGGTATCAACATTGATGTTGTTGGGCACGTACGATTCATTCAATACTTTCATCAGAGCATTCCTATTGCCTTAATTTTATAGCAGTGACAGGATGAATATCTGGGCAGGAGTCTTGTTTAGATGATCAACGACAGAGTATTCTCTTCTCTATACTTTTCTCCAGAGATCATCTGGACCAGTTTCAATAATGGGTTGTTTGGAAGTAGCTTCCTTTCTTGTTCCTCCCATATTTTCAGGTGTATAGATCCTTCCAGTTCTAGTCATCCCCTGTGCAACACCAGACTCTCCCATTTTTTCTTTTCCTTATCTCCTAGCTTTGGTAACATAATCCCAAGGTATAGTGTTGGAATTGAAGGGTGGTGTGGATGCTAACATCACAGTGAAGGGTATGGCTACTTCTACTTCAAATAGAGTAGGTGTAGTCGCAGGTGCTGTCACTTTAATTTCACACGGAGCTGATGCGGCTACTTCAACTTCGACTGATGGTTGTATCTGTACCACAATAGGAGTGAGTGTGACTGCAGGTTTAAGGTCGTCACCTTCCCGAATAAGCCCAATTGACCTTTCAGGATCCCAGTCTTCATTAGTTTTTATCACATTTACTCCTTCACCCCTATGATCTGGGAGGGGATTGTTGAGGACATTTGGTGCGTTTTGAGGAGGTGTTGGGTTTCGATCATTTTGCTGGTTAATATCTGGTACGTTTAGGGTGAGGGAGAGGTTTGCCAAGTTGCGGACCTGCTCAAGTTCCCCTTGCAATTCCAGTATTTTCTGTTCCAACTGTAGGACCAAATCATTCTGGGCCGGAGTACTCCGACCGTCTGAAGTTTCAACATACTGCAGATGAACATTAAAGTATTCGTAAGAGCCATAGTTTATGAAATTGATAAGTGCATCAGTCAACATTCGAGGACGAATGTTCCAAAGGGGGGAATGATGTTACACCCCAAGTTTTCATACGTGAGAGTACATCGTAAGTCATTGATGTAAGCTCGGAAATGAGATTCTATTTGGAAGCAAATAAAGTAAGTTAATAATGTTACCTTGGAGGTTACAAATATTTAAGATCATGAATAACGATTACCAAGAGGGTTGGAAATCTTAGAAGCTAAACCAATTGAAGAAAATAAGTTTCGTCGAAAGTCGACAAGTTTCGAATGTTATAACATGTACTTTGGGGTGAGACTAGGGTTATTAACATGATAAGGAGGTTATTCTATGAGTTATTTTAGTCGTATGATATTCATTTTCTACATTTTGAAGGCAAGCAAGTTGTGGAACAAGAGTTGGCAAAGGTCATCACAAGTTACATTCATAAATTTGCTGAAATTTAGGTCAAATGTATCTGAGAATTTCTCCAAATATACTTCGCATCATGGGGTGTTCTACCTACCAAATTGAAGGTCTACGAGTCTACTTTCTAACACATTAAACCATTCATCAATACAACATAGGAGTATATAGATATTAATATTTTTGGGAGACCGCGCAAGCAGCTCCCAATGGGACCCACTTAGGCGGTGGTTGACCTACTTCAATTTATAAACGATTTGGACGCCTATTTTTGCTCATTTTTCAACTACAATTCGTCTCCAAACTTCTCCTAACCCTCCTAAACATATACCACAAGGGTTTGAAGTGATTCCAAAGTGATTACACCATATTTCAACATCAAAACTTAGTTCTAGTGAAGAACAACACCTCTTTGAGGTTGTGTTGTCATTGAGGATTGTTGTGGGCTGTATTTGGATGAAATTCCAAGTTGTTGTTGCTTTCTAAGGTTAGTATAACAGCCTAATAATTGTGCTTAAGCTTGCTTGTATGTTGGTTAAGTTGTTAGGATGATAAACTACAAGATAATATTTGGATTAGCTTAAGTCACTTCTATGGTGTTGTATTGCTATTAAGGGTTGTTGTAAACTGAATATAACTTGGATTTTGACTTGAATTTACTGTAGGAGGTATGTATATTGTGTTCTTGCTTGTGCCTAAGGTTATCTTGATGTTGATTAAGTTAAATGGATGGGCTAGACATGAACTAGTGAATAAAGTTGCTAGTTGGGGATAATTGAAGTTGTGGATTATTTTCGTTGTTATAAATATATGGTATAAGGCTGGAATCATTGATTAATGACTTCATTATCATGTTAATGATACTTTTATGTTGAAGTAAGAAGTCTATAAGGATTGATAAGGGGTATACGGATTCCAATCGGAGCTTGCCGCTCGTCGTAATGTAGTTGTGACTTGTTGTTGTTATATGGTGTCTTGATATTGATAATTATGTATTGATGGATTGCTCTGGTAATTGTTGTTGGTATATGGTATTGGAGGAGGCCCTTGTTACAAGGGAGATGCTGCCCAAATTTACGTAAACGAGCTACTAGCTTAAGTTATAGACTTAGCCTTTGCTCAGCACTGATTTTGAATCTCCTTATACTATGATAGATTGAGTTGACTTGTTTGAAGAGTTGCTTGGAAGGGATTAAGGACTCAACGGGTTTAAGGTATGTTAAGGCACTTTCTTCTTTCTTTTGGCATGGTCTAAAATGAAATGAACATAAACGATACGCTATTTCATAATGACTCTACTCCTAGCAACTAAGGTTGTCCATGTTGTTCTTTCCTTATAAAATTATTCTAAACAAGTGTGTATGATCCTTAAATCCTACTAAGGTTCATATTGATGGTAGGGATGTCCATAATGTTCTTAAGTCACTCCAAAAGGTTTAGAAGATGATTCCATGAGTCTAGCATGCATTATATATATGTATCTATTTTACTATACCGAGCCGCGCTATAGTCGGTCGGGTACGACACCTATTGTGCAACCACTGATCAGTTAGTTTACCGAGCTCCACGTGGCCGGGTACGATTCTACCGAACCTTATGATGGTCGGGTACGCTTTTACCGAGTCCTCTTTGAGGCCGGGTACGATATGATGATGATGATGCCCACAGAGGCGAATGTTTTAAAAAGTTTATGTATATATATGTATTATGCATTTCATATCAGTAACCCCCAGAGGCACTCTGATGTTACAGGTTGTATCTCCTCTATCTCTCTCTTTACATTACTGTTCTTGTTTATGCTTTCCTGCCTAACATACTCGGTACTTTATTCGTACTGACGTCCCTTTTGCCTGGGGACGCTGCATTTCATGCCCGCAGGTCCCGATTGATAGGTTGACAGTCCTCCTAGTAGGCTATCAGCTCAGCGAAGGTGTTGGTGCACTCCACTTGCTCCGGAGTTGCCTATTTGGTCAGTATGCTTTGGATATGTATTGATTGGTATGGCGGGGCCCTGTCCCGACCTTTATGATTTTATGTACTCTTAGAGGCTTGTAGACAAATATCAGGTGTATGGATACATGTATGGCCTTGTCGGCCTATGTTTCGAGTTTACTAATGGTCATGTCGGCCTTATAGGCCCGTATGTCAGATATATAAATTTGTATACCATGTTGGGTCTTCATATGTTGAGTATTCCCTTATGTTTTATTCTTGTTATCTCATGACGGGTTTTCTGGCTCATTTACTCATGATAATATGATAAGAAAGATATGTTGCATTGGTACTCAGTTGAGTAAGGCACCGGGTGCCCGTCGCAGCCCTTCGGTTTCGGTCGTGATAGAAGTGGTATCAGAGCAGTTCTGTCCTAGGGAGTCTACAAGCCGTGTCTAGTAGAGTCTTGTTTATGGGTGTGTTTTTCACCACACTTATAAGCAGGATGCTACGGGGCATTTAGGTCTGTCACTCTTTCTTTTTACTCTAGATCGTGTGGTAGAGCTCAGTTGTAAGAATTCAAACTCTTAAATTCGACTTTAGTCGTAATACAATGATACCTACATCCACAAAGACAGTTGGTAAGAGATTGCATGTGGATGTGGAAGAGTTGAGTCAGAGGAACTCGATTTCACATCATGCTTATGATGAGTAAATATGAGGTCTTCAACAGATCATGTGTGTACTAAGATGTGTATGCTTCTTAATAAGGAGCCTTAAGGCACGGATATCTATTCACGAATATGGTGAAAATCTATGAGGAATTCAGAAGCTAGATACAAGTTTTAACAAGTAAAAGAAGTAAGGTGAAGAGGGGTACGAGGCACCCAGATAATGAAGATTATCAATATTTTCAAATCAGGCAGAGAAATATAAGCATTTTGGTACCTTCATCAATGACAGAGGTAAGTACAATTGGCCACACCCATCTCAGTTATGTTCTATGGGAGCTAACAGATATTATTTAAGAGAAAGATGGGATATCAGGATCCAGTTGGAGTTAGAGTAACCCAAAAATTGTGGATAGGTTGTTATCATTAACTAACGTTTCCGAAAGATGGTGCAAATGTGGTAATAGATCTCCTTCTAAGACACCCAGATGGTGAACTCTAGAGTAGTACAATCAGATACGAATACTGGAATATTCAAAAATTTCAGAAGATAGGCAGTGGGATCCTAGAAGGGACAAATATTTACCTTAGTATGACTCTAGCCCCGAGTAAAAAAAGAATGTTAGGCATTCCAAAGAGCCAGTGAGATGAAGCTAGGGGAGCTTAAAGGGAAAGAACTTTTTGTTGAAGTTTCCAGAATAAAGTGATAGACAAAAAATATTATTCGGAGAATAAGAAGAAAATAAATGAAGCATCATGAGTAAGATGTGATATAGGGGTGATAACAGTAAATCAAAATATGACACGATGACAGAGTCTATAGTCAAGTGAAGGAAAATACAAGAGGTGACAAGCCTTAAGGCAATAAAAGAGTATAAGCCATAAAGTCATATCCTTATTTCGAGAAATGAGTTGGTGACTTCAACGTGATTACCAGGAGGAAAGGTTAGACCCCAGAGTAATAAAAATCAGTATGGGCTGGTGAACAAGATAAAACCGAACATGAATTAGGGACCGGAGGATTTGATAATGGTCGACATCGTGAGAATTTCAAAGATCGTGCTCCAACAATAATAGAATAGACAACAGACGAATAACCTTTAAAGGCCATTTAGGAAGTCGCTTACCTAAAGAAAGCACTCTGAGCAGAGTTAATCTTAAGGAACTAAGTGTGCCAGTTACAGTAGGTGTCACCTTCGTGCGTAAGAAATTTAGTTATCCCTGGTACAGAAGGTTACCATAAGGTGATTAAGGTTCATTGATAATGTAAAAATACGCCAAAGATGAAGAGGTAAAATAACTATAGGTAGATCGTCGTAGTACTAAATCTTAGTACTCCCCTGAAGGGGGGAATATGGTGTGATATGGTATTAAGTCGGAGTTAAGCGGTTCAGTTAACTATGGAATGGTAAAGAAAGAATGTGGTAAAAAGGAGAAAGGGATGATGTCGCATTTATTCAGTTCCCGTAGATATGTTGCGACTCCAGAACATTATACAAGCACGACACCGGGGAGAGGCAGTAAAAGTTGCTGGCCAGGATGTTATTAATAAATAAGTGTGAATGGACACTTGATACATCAGGAGCTAGTGGCAAGAGATAAGGTAAGACAAAGGATATATCCCAAGAGGGATTATGCAGAATATATATATATATATATATATATATATATATGAGAATGGACCAACGAGTAATTAGTAGTTGATTCAAGAAGAGCCCAGTTATGGCTAGACAAGAGGTCACAGATAAATCAATAGATCATTTAAGATAAATGTAGTGAACCGCAACATAGTGAATTCAGTCTCGCAGATACGAGATCGCAATCATTTGAAAAAAAATTCAGATAGGAGTTGAGGCAATTAAAGGTACCATTTTTAAGGTTTATAAAAATAAGAGAGAGTGACACTAAGGAGACAATAAAAATTTGAGCTTAGAAGTAGCCCTACGAGCACAAAGGCATAAATTTATGTAACTATGGATTATTATAGGCGAGTAAGAATAACGAAAATTACCTTCAAGTGTACGATATATCAAGCTCGCAACTTTATAAGAGCCAGAAGGTCTCCCTAAGTACTACAATGAAAGACTAGCTGAAGAAATAAGAAAGAAGGTTTCCACCTAAGCATAGTGAGCTAAAGAATAAATGATCCTATAGCAACAGTATCACTACAATATTGTATACACACCATAAGATAGTGGCACCTATCATGGCTAATGAATGGTAAAAAAAAGCTATAAAAGGTGATGTTTGAGATCATATGAGGTACAGGAAATTATAGTATTCGTGGGCAAAATGACAAGCCAAGTATTCATGCAACAAGTGATAGAACGACCAGCAAAAGTAATTGCTTACATTTAAGGACAACTGAGAAGGCACGAAAGGAAATTTATGGTGCTAGCAAGTTAAAAAAAGGTTGCGAGTAGTATAAATAGATCGGTGTAGGTCCTAAGGTAAAGTATTGTAGAGCAACAAGGTTTTAGGTTGATAGGCATAAGGATATGAAAAGGTGAGTGAGAAGGTGACGAGAATATGTATGTCCTCGGGATTAAACCCATCAAAACAAGGGAGATGATGATTTCCATATGTAATAAAAAGCTCGGTACAGTCTGAATAAACACAGAGGAGTCTGAGACTAGGTGCATTTAGAAGAGATGGAATGCTGCCCTAGCAGTAGAATAAGGGTCTAATTATGATAGATAATAGGATGATGCTTAGGCCCTTGATTGAGTAATGATTTAACGAGAAAGGGATTTCATTAATTGCACGGGATTAGAATACCTCCATAAGATGAATCGCGTTGGGATGCAATGAAATTCGGTTATTGAAGTATAGTATTATCTCTAGGTGGATCAGGAAAATCACTTCATATGTTCCCCGATAAGATGTGAGCCTTAGTAAGAGTGTATTACGCAAGAGGTTGCAAGTTATCAGTGATGGATTATAGATTAACATTAAGGTGAATAAACAATAGATGGGTATAAGTTCCAAAGTACGAGATGAGATTTGTTTGTTATTCTTAGATGAAAAGCACTAAAGGACTTAGATTTATACATATATGACAAGTAGCGAGGGAGTAACCTTGAGTTGGGTAGCAAACCTCGGTAATAAAAAACCAAAGTAAGTTTTATGGTATAGTATAACCAACCTAGATGTAGTAAATCCATAAGGATAGATATACAAGGCTATGAAACAAGAGATAGAAATAGTCTTAAGTTCTATAAAGTACCAAGCGAAAGACATCAGTACACCTATAGATGCCTAGAGGGACAGCTTGTCATAATTTTGTATATGTTCATAAAGTGAGGCTTAGAGATTGGCTAAAAGATGGAGAAAAAAGAGAAGACGAGTCGCTAGGCGCTCATACAAGGACACAGTCGTACATACTGCATGACATAAGGTATCAAATGTTACGATGTTGGAAGAATTCCAACCACATATCATGGTGTGACAAAGAGGCCTAAAAGGGGGGAATGCCCAAGGGTTTGGATTTATTCACAAAATAGTTTCTTGGATGGAAAGATGAGCATTAAAGTATTCGTAAGAGCCATAGTTTATGAAACTGATAAACGCATCAGTCAACATTTGAGGACGAATGTTCCAAAGGGGGGAATGATGTTACACCCCAAGTTTTCATACGTGAGAGTACGTCGTAAGTCATTGATGTAAGCTCGGAAATGAGATTATATTTGTAAGAAATAAAGTAAGTTAATCATGTTACCTTGGAGGTTACAAATATTTAAGATCATGAATAACGAGTACCAAGAGGGTTGGAAATCTTAGAAGCTAAACCAATTGAAGAAAATAAGTTTCGTCAAAAGTCGACAAGTTTGGAATGTTATAACATGTACTTTGGGGTGAGACTAGGGTTCTTAACATGATAAGGAGGTTATTATATGAGTTATTTTAGTCGTATGATATTCATTTTCTACATTTTGAAGGCAAGCAAGTTGTGGAATAAGAGTTGGCAAAGGTTATCACAAGTTACATTCATAAATTTGCTGAAATATAGGTCAAATGTATCTGAGAATTTCTCCAAATATACTTGGATTCATGGGGTGTTATACCTATCAAATTTAAGGTCTACGAGTTTAATTTCTAACACATTAAACTGTTCATCAATACGACATAGGAGTAGAGAGATATTCATGTTTTTGCGAGACCGCGCAAGAAGCTCCCAATGGGACCCACTTAGGCGGTGGTTGACCTACTTCAATTTATAAACTATTTGGAAGCCTATTTCTGCTCATTTTTCAACTAAAATTCGTCTCCAAACTTCTCTTAACTCTCCTAAACATATACCACAAGGGTTTGAAGTGATTCCAAAGTGATTACACCATATTTCAACATCAAAACTTAGTTCTAGTGAAGAACAACACCTCTTTGAGGTTGTGTTGTCATTGAGGATTGTTGTGGGCTGTATTTGGATGAAATTCCAAGTTGTTGTTGCTGTTTAAGGTGAGTATAAAAGCCTACTAATTGTGCTTAATCTTGATTGTATGTTGGTTAAGTTGTTAGGATTATACACAACAAGATAATACTTGGATTAGCTTAAGTCACTTCTATAGTGTTGTATTGCTATTAAGGGTTGTTGTAAACTGAATATAACTTGGATTTTGACTTGAATTTACTGTAGGAGGTATTTATATTGTGTTGTTACTTGTTCCTAAGGTTATCTTGATGTTGATTAAGTTAAATGGATGGGCTAGACATGAACTAGTGAATAAAGTTGCTAGTTGGGGATAATTGAAGTCGTGGATTATTTTCGTTGTTATAAATATATGGTATAAGACTGGAATCATTGATTAATGACTTCATTGTCATGTTAATGATAATTTTTTGTTGAAGTAATAAGTCTATAAGGATTGATAAGGGGTATACGGATTGCAATCGGAGATTGCCGCTCGTCGTAATGTAGTTGTGACTTGTTGTTGTTATATGGTGTCTTGATATTGATAATTATATATTGATGGATTGCTTTGGTAATTTTTGTTGGTATATGGTATTGGAGGAGGCCCTTGTTATAAGGGCGATGCTGCCCAAATTTACGTAAACGAGCTACTAGCTTAAGTTATAGACTTAGCCTTTGCTCAACACTGATTTTGAATCTCCTTATACTATGATAGATTGAGTTGACTTGTTTGAAGAGTTGCTTGGAAGGGATTAAGGACTCAACGGGTTTAAGGTATGTTAAGGCACTTTCTTCTTTCTTTTGGCATGATCTAAAATGAAATGAACATAAATGATACGCTATTTCATAATGACTCTACTCCTAGCAACTAAGGTTGTCCATGTTGTTCTTTCCTTATAAAATTATTCTAAACAAGTGTGTATGATCCTTAAATCCTACTAAGGTTCATATATATGGTAGGGATGTCCATAATGTTCTTAAGTCACTCCAAAAGGTTTAGAATGTGATTCCATGAGTTGAGCATGCATTATATATATGTATCTATTTTACTCTACCGAGCCGCGCTATAGTCGGCCTGGTACGACACCTATTGTGCAACCATTGATCAGTTGGTTTACCGAGCTCCACGTGACCGGGTACGATTCTACCGAACCTTATGATGGTCGGGTATGCTTTTACCGAGTCCTCTTTGAGGTCGGGTACGATATGATGATGATGATGGCCACAGAGGCGAATGTTTTAAAAAGTTTATGTATATATATGTATTATGCATTTCATATCAGTAACCCCCAGAGGCACTCAGATGTTACAGGTTATATCTCCTCTATCTCTCTCTTTACATTACTATTCTTGTTTATGCTTTCCTGCCTAACATAATCGGTACTTTATTCGTACTGACGTCTTTTTTTCCTGGGGACACTGCGTTTCATGCCCGCAGGTCCCGATTGATTGGTTGACAGTCCTCCTAGTAGGCTATCAGCTCAGCGAAGGTGTTGGTACACTCCACTTGCTCCGGAGTTTCCTATTTGGTCAGTATGCTTTGGATATGTATTGATTGGTATGGCGGGGTCCTGTCCCGACCTTTATGATTTTATGTACTCTTCAAGGCTTGTAGACAGATATCAGGTGTATGGATACTTGTATGACCTTGTCGGCCTATGTTTCGAGTTTACTAATGGTCATGTTGGCCTTATAGGCCCGTATGTCACATATATAAGTTTGTATATCATGTTGGGTCTTCATATGTTGAGTATTCCCTTATGTTTTATTCTTGTTATCTTATGACGGGTTTTCTGGCTCATTTACTCATGATAATATGATAAGAAAGATATGTTGCGTTGGTACTCGGTTGAGTAAGACATCGGGTGCCCATCTCGGCCCTTCGGTTTCGGTCGTGACACGGGATACTACATAATTGATTATTGGATAAAATTTAAATTTCCCAATAAAGGAGTTACGTGGCAGCAAGCCACTTTCCAATAAGTGACTCTTAGTCACTTTGGATTAGGTGTCTACCTAAAATGCTAAGTATAAGACACTTCAAATCCAAATACCTTACAATTCATCTCCGGTACAACCTAATTCTTTGCCATCTTCTTTTACCAAAAATAGATTCAAGCAAAATCTAGCAAGTATCTAAACTCTACATATTGTTTTTATTATTATTTATATAAGGGAACAAAGAAAATAGGGAACAAGTCATCACGTGGCAGTTGGCTATCTTTGGAAAGTTGTATGAGAAAGCAAGGATAAGAGATTAAGAGTAAAGAATGGAATGAGTGACGAGGTTATAAAGAAGCTCAAGGAAATTGGACAACAGACAAAAGAAAAGCATATACTACTACTAAGCTTTAGGGAGTGAAGCGAAGAAGGATGCTTCGCATCCCAGTCCGAAATAAGTTACAGAAATAGCAGTGGTAGTGAACTGCCATGAAAGATGTGTCAATAACAGGATACTGAAACATCAACCTTGTCGTTACTTAATTATAAAGGACAAAGTCTTTATTTAGTTCACTTGTATACTATGTGTTTAATCTATGTTCGCAAAGACCATTAGGGAGTAAACTTTAACAAGTGAAAGCTTAAAGATGGCTTTTGTTCCTGTCCTGTGGTATGGAAATTCTGAGAATATTGATGGCAAGTTGTAGCTACAGATTTTTTTCCCTACTCCAGGTATGTTATGGCTAAGCTTTTCCTTCATTTTGGCATGACCTTGTCATTACAAAAGTTTGATAATGAAGCATAAAGAAAAATTCATATTCCGAAATTTACATATATTTTGCTAGTCTCGCAAGTTACAATATTTTCTTTATCGGGACTTCATATTCATTTGAGCTATAATCGATGGGCAGACCCCTATTGGGCAACCTCTAATCAGATGGTTAGTTATATAACGATCCTACTATGGCCGAGCGTTTATGAGCAAGCCCAGTTGGTCGATATACAGAGCCTAGTATGGCCGAGCGCTTAGAGCGAGGCTACTACGACAGAGCAGTTATATATATACCAAGCCTACTATGGTCGAGAGCGTATGAGCGAGCCCAGTTGGTTGAGATACAGAGCTTAGTATTGCCGAGCGCTTATGAGCGAGCCTACTACGGCAGAGCAGATATATATGTATACCGAGCCTTATAGGGCCAGATAACTATTTTACTTACTATATTGAGAGAATTGAGTCCGTATCAGTAGGTAAGCAAATCTTCAGATTATCTTTGACTTCAATCTACTTGCAGTTATTATATTATTAGTTCAGTTTCAGCTTTCAGTATATTGCCTTACATACTTAGTACATTATTTTGTACTGACATCCCATTTCTGGGAGTGCTGCATTTCATGCGTGCAGGTCAGATAGACAGACGAGTAGGCCTCCTTAATAAGTGTTGCCCAATCTCAGCTTGATCGGTAAACTCCATACCTTTCGGAGTTTCCGGGTCTAGAGTCTTATGTATGTCTTGTATATATACGTATATATGTCATGAGTAGGTCGGATAGCCATTCTGATCGTAGTATACCCATTAGTAGAGGCTTGTTGACAAATCCTGTCAGTTAGTGCAATATGTTGGGCTTGTAGGCCTTGTATGTATATTTTGTTGGTTTGTCAGCTGTAATAGTTATGATGGCCTTGTCGACTCAGTTATATATTGACATTTAGTCAGCATTCGTAGTTATCTTGCAATGTGGCCCATGGCCAAAGTAAGACATCATATTTCAGAGTCCCTTAGTTGCAAGTTAGTACACAAGGATAGGTGAGGCATAGGGTGCCAGTCTTGCCCCCAGGTTCGGGGCGTGACAATTCGGACCAATGAAGCTTCTCGCTTTTCATCTAATAGTTTGAGGACTACAGTCATGTCCTCATTGTTTGAGCTCTTGGTGGCATGTCAAAATCTGGCGCTTGGCTCTTCGACCTTGACCGGTATCAAAGCCTAAAATCCATATACCAGAGAGAAAGGCGTCTTTCCCATGCTAGATTTTGGCACTGTTCGATATGCCCATAGCACCTCGGCCAACATTTCTCTCCACTTTCCTTTCGCATTTTATAACTTCTTTTTCAAGTTTTGAATGATGGTCTTGCTTGTGGACTCGGCCTGACAATTTGCACATGGGCGGTAGGGTGTTGACATGATGCTTTTGATTTTATTGTCCTCGATGAACTTCGTTACTTTGCTTCTGATGAACTGCATCCCGTTATCATATGTTATCTTGGAGGGAATGCTAAATTTTCACATGATATGGTCCCAAATGAAGTAAATGACTTCTTTTTCTCTTAACTTTTCGAAGGCGTGCGCTTACACCCATTTAGAGAAGTAGTCAATCATAAATAAAGTAAATATAGCTTTACCTAGTGCTGCTGGTCGGGGTCTGACGATGTCCATTCCCCATTTCATGAACGGCCATGGTGACAAGACTGAGAGCTTGTTTGGATTGGTTTAAAAACTGGTCAAACCAACTTTGAAGCCATTTTTAGATGTTCGAGTGTTTGGAAAAATAGAAAACAGCTTAAAAAAGGCTAAAAGCCACAAGTTAGGGTATGCTAACTTCTCCGTTTTTGGCTTAAAATCCATCTTATTTTGACCAACGAAATTACTTACTTGTCCTTTATAACATTTACTAATCCCAAACCTACCCTCATCAAATAAATCCTAAAACATCCAACTATTCCCACTTTCTGTTCATCTTCTTTCCTCTTCTTCTCCTTCATCTTCGATGGTAAGTTTGTTCTTCTCCTTCATCTTCGACACTTTCTGTTCTTCTTTCCCAAACATTCCTTGTTTTTCATCCTAAAACATCCAACTAATCCCAAACATGGTTTTAAGGCTTTACATTTAAAAAAAATATGGTAACAATCTTATTGTAAGTTTTATGTTTGGTCATGATCAGCTTATAGAAATCGAGGTTTGGCAGATTGTTACTTAATAAGCAAGAGGAAGATGTAGGTTCTTCATTTGTTTTATGCGATATTTTTGTCTTTTTAATAGAAAAAAGTGCTTAACAGCACTTATTTACCAAACACTTCAATAACTTTTTTTAAGTTTTAGTACTTGTATCCAAACAGGTAACTGCTTATTTATAAAACAAGCTCCAGCACTTAAAAGTTGCTTTTAAGCACTTGTGCTTAAAAGCCATTTTCTTTAAGCCAATCCAAACGGGCTCTGAATGTAGCTGTTGACTGGGATGGTGAATTATTGGTGCAAATCTCTGGCATTTGTCACATTTTCGGATGAATTCCATGGTGTCTTTTCATGCTGTCCCAATAGTAGCATGCTCTAATAACCTTTCGAACTAAGGAATCAACACCGGAGTGATTTCTGCAGGTGACCTTGTGGATTTCTCGGAGCACGTAGTATGTGTCCTCCGGTCCCAGGCATACTGCCAGGGCCCCATCAAAGCTTCTTCTTTATAGAGTTCCATTTTCGTCGAGCAAGAATTGCGCTGCTTTGGTTCACAGGGCCCTCGACTCTTTTTGGTCCGCGGGTAGATTCCCACATTCTAAATAATCGATATATTTATTTCTCCAATCCCATTATAGGCTAGTGGAGTTGATCTCTGCGTGACCTTCTTCGATCACTGATTTGGATAGCTGAACAACGGCCCCGGGGAGTATGTCATCTTCCTCGACAGATGATCCCAGATTTGCGAGGGCATCGGCCTCGCTATTCTGCTCTCAAGGTATGTGGACCAGAGTCCATTCTTTGAAGAGGTGCAATGTGACTTGAATTTTGTCTAAGTATATTTGCATCTTGTCTTCTCGAACCTCGAAGTTCCCATTTTGGACCAGAAGGTAATCATATTTTGCTTCGATGACTTCCGCTTCTAGGCATTTGGCCAATTCCAGGCCTGCAATCATAGCCTCATACTCGACTTCATTATTAGTCAACCTTGTAGTTTTTATAGATAGCCTTATCATGCCGATCGTAGGTAGCTTCAGAACTATGCCGAGCCTAGACCGTTTCACGTTCGAGGCATCGTTAGTGAATAAGGTCCATACCACCGAAGATGTGCATATCTTTAGTAGAATTTCTTTCTCTACCTCGGGCACGAGGGGCGTAAAGTCAGCCACAAAATCTGCCAGAATTTGGGACCAAATAGTTGTTCGAGGTTGATACTCGATATCGTACCCCCCGAGTTTGATGGCCCATTTTGCCAGTCACCCCGATAATTCGGATTTATGCAATATGCTTCGAAGAGGATATGCCATTAAAACACAAATACTATGGCATTGAAAATAAGGCTTTAATTTTCGAGTTGCGCTTTTTTATGCAAGAGCTAATTTTTCTAGGTGAGGATATCTGGTTTCGGCATCTCCTAGGGTCCGACTTACATAATATACAGAGAACTACATACATTATTCTTCTTTAACCAGCACACCACTTACCGCTACCTCGCATACGGCCATGTACAATTACAGTGTTTCACCCTCATTTGGGGTGTGAAGTAAATGAGGGCTTGTTAGATATCGCTTCAACTCCTCTAAGGAATATTGGCATTCCGGAGTCCATTCGAAGCTATTTCTCTTTTTGAGTAAGGAGAAGAAATGATGACTCATGACTGATGACCTCGATATGAATCGACTCAACCCTGCAATCCGCCCGATCAACTGTTGCACGGACTTCACATTGTTTACCACCGTGATTTCTTCGATGGCTTTGATTTTGTTGGGGTAGATCTCAATCATCTTATTTGACACCATGAAGCGTAAGAATTTGCCTGAACCCACTCCGAAGGCACATTTCTCGGGTTTGAGTTTCATGTTATAGCCTCTGAGGATGTCGAATGTCTCCTGCAAATGAGTCAAATGGTCCTCTGCAAGGAGGGACTTAACTAGAATATCATCAATGTAAATATCCATAGATTTGCCTATTTGATGTTCGAACATCTTATTAACTAGGCATTGGTATGTGGCTCCCGTATTTTTTAGCCCGAAGGGTATCACATTGTATTAGTATGTACCGCACTTCATGATGAACGAAGTCTTTTCCCTATACTCGGGGCTCATCTGAATTTCATTATACCCCGAGTGGGCGTCGAGAAAGGTGAGGATCCCATGGCCGGCCGTGGAATCAATCAAGCAGTCGATGTTGGGCAACGGGAATGAACTTTGGGGCACGCTCTATTTATGTGTTTATAATCTACATACATTCTTAACTTATTCACCTTTTTGGGGAATACCACCATATTGGCCAGCCATTCGGGATATTTTACCTCCCAATAGATGCTCTTTTGAGGAGTGTTGTTACCTCGTCCTTGACGAATGCGTGTTTTACCTGGACTAAGTGTCTTCGGGCATGCGGCCTTGAATTTTCCCTTCTGTTGCAGCGGATACTTCTGTCCGCCTGGTCATGGGTCTTTGAGGAACGTCGGTCCCCCCTATGATCATATGAACGATATGCTAAGGTTTTACCATTTCGTTCCTCCTGTCTGCCACTCTTTCCTCTCGGGCAGGAGTTTTTCGAGCTTCTTGTTGGTTTTCTTAGAGTATACACCCGTTGATAAGGGATCTTATATCAACGTGTTGTGCGTTGTGTGAGTCCACACCCACGGGGATTGGCTCTAGTGCATCCTCAAGGTTTCGCAATGGTGCACTCGAAACAACCACGCCATTCCCTTTACAATCCTCATAACCATTATTTTCATGTGTATTCACCGGGTTAGACATTTTGAGCAGAAATCAAAGATTCTTGGACAAGAAAAAGTGTGAAGAATAAATTGTGTTTTTCTGTAAATCGGTATGAAAACAATCACTATTATTTCTATCCCTACGGTGGGCTCCAAACTGTTTACCTTGAAAATGGTATTTATAATTAGATTTGATTTTGTGGTTCTAAAAATACGTGATTTATTTTAATGCTAGTTGTTTAGCGATAGATGATAAGTATGAGTCAGAAAAATGAGATAAGAGATTGAATAGAGTATGTTATGCAAACCGAATGGCCGAGAACTAGGGTCTCGGACTGGCCTAAGCTGGGCCTTGAGGTTGAGCTATTTAGCTTGACTGGGGATGATCGATGCAGAACTAATAGTCCCAGGGGCCTTGATGATTGCTCTTTATCATCAATGACGAGTAATAAATGAAGAACAATCAATGAAACATAATAAATGTAAGCAATAAATCAAATAAAAGACATTTGAGAATGTTTAAGTTAGAGAGTAGAGAAATGTTCTTATTCTTGTATTGAATATCACGTGTGCAAGAAATAACCAGGGTCCCCTTTATATAGTAGGGGGAATCCCAACATGGTACATGTATAATTATTACAAAGAAACATAGCTGGTATAGCTACTTAGTGGTCCCTTACGAACTTATACTATTCTTGCAGGCGTTGTCAGCTTTTACCACGTGCCTTGGGAATTTCCCGCTTATCCGTGATAGACACCAAGTTGCGCTGACCCAAGATCGAGCATAGGGAACTTTTGGAGTCGAGCCTACTAGAGTCAGGCTATGGAATGTTATAACGGTCATAAAATCGGACTCTCGGATTTTAGCCATATACATATTTATTCTATATATATATATATAGTATTACAGTATTTTCAACACCATCGAGCTATAATCGATGGGCAGGCCCCTATTGGGAAACCTATGATCAGACGGTGAGTTATTTACCGAGCCTACTGTGCTCGAGTGCCTATGGGCGTGCACCATAAACTTTTAAAACATACACCTCTGTGGGCATCATCATCATCATATCGTACCCAGCCATAATAGGCTCGGTAAAAACGTACCCGGCCGTCATAAGGCTCGGTAGAATCGTTCCCGGCCACGTGGAGCTCGGTAAAACCCAACTGATCAGTGGTTGCACAATATGTTCCGTACCCGGCCGACTATAGCGTGACTCGGTAGAGTAAAATAGATACATATATATAATGCATGCTCGACTCATGGAATCACATTCTAAACCTTTCAGAGTGACGTAAGGTCGGTATCCTCTGTATACGTTATTAGGACCAACTCTTCAGTACGAACCTTATAAGAATCAGGAAGTACCAACAACATTGATAACATAAGAATAAGAGAAGCAACATTAACATCAATCGTTCCATAAGAGGGAAAACAATGTAAGTACTGCTAGCTTCTAAGAGTAGAGTATCTTTGGAAGCTCGTTCATTACATTATGTACAATCGGAGTCGTGCAAAAGAAGAAAAGGGATAGCCTCACATACCTTGTATATACTGCCCCAATCTCAAGCTATGCAATTGTCAAAACTCCTTAGTCTACAATAAGAGAAACGATACTATCGTTATCATTTAAGCGTCATAACTATTATGTATCGACCACAACCTATTTTACGATGAAACGGACAGCACCTCCCCTATATATATGACCTCACACCATTCAAAACAATCACCAAACAGCCCAAACAACATCAATAATAAACATATTGAGCCTCCCAAAATAGTCCACACACAGCCTAATCACTCCATACATACGACGACCACCGTAGTCGTGTCAAACAACCTGGAAATGTTACGAATAACTATCAGCCCATAAACCTACATATATATGGTGTTTCTCCACACCCTTCCTCCTCCAAAACTCCACAAGATAGTAGTAAAATACGCAGCCCAACAACAACGCAAAACAGTCCACAAAACAATAACATTACTACCAAGCCTTTCGATATATATCTCACAAGTTCTAGCTTCAATGGCTTAGCCGCAACTTGGATAAAAGATGGTAGTAACTTACCTTACTTGTTGGATAACTCAGCCCTTCCCTTTGTTCTTCAAACTCTAGGTTTTACCTTCAAATACAACTTGAAAGAGAGGCAAAATCGATTAGGGTTTGTGTGGGATTTTTGGGGAGGAGTTTCAGTGGTTAACTTTGATTTTGAGGGTCTGAAATATGGATGAAATAACTGAGTTCATAACCCCTTAAAAGTCCTCTCTTGTCCGACTTAGGTCTTTTAATTTTGTCCTATCATTTTGGCAAGTAGGTGATGCACCTACTTGTCATCTACCAATCTGCGCAGGCTTGCAAACATTTGAATATCTCTATACTCCCAGATCGTATTGACAAACGGTTTAATGCGTTGGAAACTAGACTCATAGATCTTTGATGTGGTGGGTAGATCACCCTATAATTCCTTTTAAATTAGTAGAAAAGCTTAGAAACATTTAACCTATGGTTTAAGTAAAATTATGAACCTAAGTTGCGAAAACGTTTGTCGACTTTTGTTTCATAACTCGTTTGACTTCAAAACTTATGATACGGATATTATATAATTCAAATACCTTAATACATGACCTCTTGAGTGTATTAATAACCTCTAGGTTTACCTGAAAATACCAGTTACAACATCCTTGATTCGTTTAACTTCTAATACTTGTTAATCACCCTTATACACCCTTGTATCACTTAATACCAATAGCATTAACTTCTTATCATCTCAAAGGTAATTCCTTCTTGGATTTATGTTAACTAATATATGGCATGAACTAACGCGTGTGGATATGGGTTGTAACACCCTTCCCCCCTTAGGAAAATTCGTCCTCGAATGTAAGGGTTCATGGGGAGTTTAAATCATCGTGGATTCCGGCAAAGTTTCTCCCATAAATAGAGGCCAAACTTGCAAGCGGTTAACTCAACGTATGGCTTTGAAAGAGTATGCAAAGCATTATGGACATGTACATTATCTGCATATCGCCATTTTGTATTAAGGAAGAGTATTCTCAAGTTATTGCTTACCTCATAGAGCCATTTCACCTTCCAATGTGTCATGTGTTCCACCAGCATCCTTGTTATTTTCATTCTGGAATAGGTACGGGTATTTAGACTTCATCTCCTCTTCTACATCCCATGTTATTTCTTCCATATTCTTGTTCCTCGTCAATACTTTGATGGAAGCTACATCTTTTGTTCTCAGCTTGCAGACTTATCGATCTAATATAGCCACTACCATTTCTTCATATGATAGGTACTCTGTAACCTGTACATATTTGATAGGGTAGACTCGAGAAGGGTCTCCAATACATTTCCTCAACATAGATACATGGAATACCGGGTGGACAAATTCCAATTCGGATGGCAATTCTAACTCATAAGCAACCTGTCCAATCCGTCGAAGAATTTTATACGGCCCGATATACCTTGGACTCAGCTTACCTTTCTTCCCAAAACGCATAATACCCTTCATTGGTGAGATCCTCAGGAAAACCCAATCACCAACCTCAAACTCTAGATCACGACGTCGGACATCAGAATAAGATTTTTGCCTGCTTTGTGCCGTCCTCAATCGCTCCTGTATCACTTTCACCTTCTCAATAGCTTGGTGAATCAAATCTGGCCCATATAATTCTGTTTCACCGACTTCGAACCATCCAACTGGTGATCTACATCTCCTCCCGTATAGTGCCTCGTATGGGGCCATTTTAATACTGGAATGGTAGCTATTGTTATAGGCGAATTCTATGAGTGGAAGATGATCATCCCAATTCCCCTTAAAATCTAGAACACATGCTCGTAGCATATCTTCCAGTGTCTGAATGGTACGTTCAGCCTGTCCGTCAGTCTGCGGATGAAATGCAGTGCTGAGATTTACTTGTGTGCCTAAACCCTTCTGGAAAGACCTCCAAAAGTTAGCCGTAAATTGAGCTCCTCGGTCTGATATAATAGATATGGGCACACCATGAAGCCTAACAATCTCCTTGATATACAACTTCGCATAATCTTCAGCCGTGTAAGTTGTCTTCACTGGCAGAAAATGGGCACATTTTGTAAGTCGATCAATTATCACCCAGATGGAGTCAAACTTATGATAAGAGCGAGGTAATCCAATAATGAAGTCCATATTAATCACCTCCCACTTCCAGGTCGGAATCTCTATATTTTGAAGCAATCCACCGGGTTTCTGATGTTCTATCTTTACTTGTTGACAATTGGGACACTGGGCTACAAATTCTGCAATAGACTTCTTCATATTATCCCACCAATACTGCTCCTTGACATCATGATACATCTTTGTCGAGCCGGGATGGATGGAATATCGGGATTGATGAATCTCATTCATAATCTTCTCTCGCAACCCTGCCACATTAGGCACACACAATCGGCTCTGGTATCTCAGTGCCCCATCTTTTCCGATCCCAAAAGCCATACTTTTACACTGTTGAATGCTTTCTCTTAATCGTACTAAGATAGGATCTTCATATTGTCGTGCTTTTACCTCGGCTACCAAAGATGATTCTGATGTATTCTGTACAGTAACACCTCCGTCATCAGAGTCTAACAATCTGATTCTCATATTGGCTAGCTGATGAAGCTCTTTAATCAACCCCCATCTACCTGCCTCAATATGTACTAAGCTTCCCATTGATTTACGGCTGAGAGCGTCTGCCACAACATTGGCTTTACCGGGATGATACAATATCTCGACGTCGTAGTCTTTCAATAATTCAAGCCACCTACGCTGCCTCAAATTCAACTCTTTCTGCTTGAAGATGTATTGTAAACTCTTGTGATCTGTGTAGATGTCAACATGGACGCCGTATAAGTAGTGCCGCCATATCTTCAAAGCATATATTACTGCAGCCAATTCCAAATCATGGGTTGGATAATTCTTTTCATGCTTCTTCAATTGTCTTGATGCATAAGCAATCACATTCCCACGCTGCATCAATACGCACCCCAAACCTATACCTGAGGCATCACAATATACCACATAACCTTCTGTTCCTTCAGGAAGAGTGAGCACTGGTGCAGATGTCAATCGATTCTTCAACTCCTGAAAACTACGTTCACAAGTGTCAGACCACTGGAATTTGGTAGCTTTTTGTGTTAACTTAGTCAATGGTGATGATATAGAGGAAAATCCTTCTACAAACCGCCTATAATATCCTGCTAGCCCTAGGAAGCTGCGGACTTCTGATGGTGTTGTAGGTCTCGGCCAATTCTTTACTGCATCGATCTTCTGAGTGTCGACACTAATACCCTCATCAGATATCACATGGCCAAGGAATGCTACTGAGTTCAGCCAGAATTCACATTTGGAGAGCTTAGCATATAACTTACGATCCTGAAGCGTCTGTAATACTATCCGCAAGTGGCCCGCATGTTCCGCCTCCGAACGAGAATACACTAGAATGTCATCAATGAATACAATCACGAACACATCAAGATAGGGCCTGAATATAGTATTCATGAGATCCATAAAAGCTGCTGGGGCATTTGTTAGCCCGAACGACATCACCAAGAACTCAAAGTGCCCATATCTTGTCCGGAAGGCCGTCTTTGGAATATCCTTCTCCCTAACCCTCACCTGATGATACCCTGAACGTAAATCAATCTTAGAGAAATACTTGGCACCCTGGAGTTGGTCAAACAGGTCATCAATTCTTGGAAGTGGATACTTGTTCTTTATAGTAGACTTATTCAACTGTCGATAGTCGATACACATCCGTAACGACCCGTCTTTCTTCCGCACGAATAGGACTGGTGCACCCCAAGGTGAAGTGCTAGGCCTAATAAAGCCCTTATCCAGCAAGTCCTTCAACTGCACCTTCAACTCTCGCAACTCTGCCGGGGCCATTCTGTATGGAGGAATAGAGATCGGTTGAGTGTCAGGCAACACATCAATGCTAAACTCAATCTCCCTTTCAGGAGGAATGCATGGGAGTTCATCTGGGAAAACATCTGGGAATTCGTTGACCACGGGGATTGATTGTAAAGTAGGCAGTTTCGCCTCTGCATCCCTAATGCGAACGAAATGATAAATGTAACCTTTTGAGATCATTTTCCTTGCCTTAAGATAGGAAATAAACCGACCTTTTGGTGTAGCAATATTCCCTTTCCATTCAATGATGGGTTCACCAGAAAATTGAAACCTAACCATCTTCATACGACAGTCAACATTTGCATAGCATGAGGCGAACCAGTCCATTCCCATTATCACATCAAAATCAACAATTTCTAACTCAAATAAATTTGCCGAGGTTTGACGACTACAAATCATCACAGTGCAACCTCTATATACCGTTCTAGCAATCACAAAATCTCCTATTGGAGTAGATACCGCAAGGGGTTTACTTATCAATTCAGGTTCAATGCCAAACTTATTACCCATAAAGGGTGTGACATATGATAATGTAGATCCCGAATCAATCAGCGTATATACATCGTAAGAATACACAGATAATATACATGTAACAACATCTGGAGACGACTTGAGATCCTGTTGACCTACTAGAGCATAGGTTCAATTTTGACCACCAGTCAAACGCGACACTGCACCTCTACCTCTACCACGACCTGTCGACTGCTGAAAACCCCATGCCGGGGGTCGAACTGATGAGGAAGAAGTAGACACAGATCCAGTCGACTAAGCCATTCTATCACCTCCCCTATTAGGACAATCCCGCATCATATGGCCAGGCTGTCCGCAAGAATAACATGCATCAGAACCTCGACGGCACAGTCCAAAGTGGGCCTTGCCACACTGATCACAACGTGGTGTTGTGGGTCTCGTCTGACTAGTATCCCTGTGATGTTGCGAGCCTGCTGCCTGCGAACTCTGACCTGGACCAGAATGGGTAAATCGATCATATCGAGGCCTCTGAAACTATGGAGGAGCATTAGCTACAGGTGGCGCCAAACTCCTCGAAGACTGGGGCCTGACGCTGCCTCTGAAGTCATTAGAATACCTTGCAAATCTCGCCTTCTTATGCAGGCCCCTATCCTGCTCCCTATCTGCCCTCTACTGGCAATTACGATCCTCTAGGGTCTGGGCATAAGCCAAAATACAGGAAATATCCATGCCCTCCACCAAGGAGGTTGTTGTGCACTCATTTATCAGATGTGGTCCCAATTTGTTCACGAACAAATGCACCCTATCACTCATCTCGGCCACCATATGGGGAGAATACATTGCTAAAGAATCGAACTGCATACTATACTCTCGCACACTCATATTACCTTGTCTAAGGTTCAAGAACTTATCAGCTCTAGCTCGTCGTATCTCAACTGGCAAGTAGTGACGAAGAAAGGCCTCAGAAAAATCCTTCCACACAGTTGGAGGAGCGTTCGGACCCCTGGATCTCTCCCAACTATCATACCAGAGAACCGCTAAATCCCGTAGCCTGATAAGAAGGCAACTCTACTGCCTCTGTATCACTAACATGCATAACCCGCAGTGTACGATGAACCTGGTCAATAAAAGTCTGTGAGTCCTCCTTGGGGTCTGATCCGGTAAACACTGGAGGGTCTAAATTAATAAAATCACGAACTCTCGTACTAACTGGTTTTTCAGCAGCACCTGTATTATGCCTCTAAGCCTGAGCAGCTACCAAGCTAGTCAATAACTACAAATCACTCTACATATCCTGGTTTGTAGTGCCAGACGGAGGAACTGGTGGTACTGGGTACCTCCTAATATCCTCTGGAGGAGACGGTATAGATGAGGTATGAGACGGCATCTCACTCTGAGCCTCACTTTGGCCTGTTCTGGCTTGGGGCACCTGACTGGTACCCTCTCCCGCAGTTGTAACAAGACGTCTACTAATTGTTTGCTTCCTAGTCGAAGGCATCGCTGAAAGAAAACAAGGTGAATATTATAGACAAACACTTACGACTCAACTCTACGCACGATCTAGATTCAGGAAGAAGGTAACAACCCTAGATGTCATATAGCCTCCTAATTATAAATGTGGCGCTCTACATATCCATAATCAAGACTCTACTAGACACGGCTCATAGACAATCCCTAGGACAGACTTGCTCTGATACCAAGTTTGTCATGACCCAATCTGGAGGGTCATGACTAGCACCCGACCATACTTACCGAGCACCAACGTACATTTTATCTAACCATTTTCTTATTATCTTTTAGGGTTGACGAGATCAATATAAATGGTAGACATGGATCATTGTCAACCAACAATAAAATATGATGGCATGAACATACATAGCAGAGGATGACCAGACAATCAAGAAACTACATATAAGGTACGAGCTACCACGCTACCATGAAAGACTATACAACAAAAACCAGCCGACAAGGCATACCAAACTATACATGAGTCGACACTTGTCTATGAGCCTCTAAATGAACATAAGTGCTGCAACATAGCCGGAACAGGGCCCCGACATACCCATAATGTCTATAACAAAAATGCATACCAAGACCACGGCAAGTCCGGAGAAGGGATCTCGCCAATCACTGCTGAACTGGACAACCTACTGTGGTGGGGGAGCTGCACCTGCCTGTCTATTAGGGCCTGCAGCATGACATGCAGCGTCCACAAACAAAAGGATGTCAGTACGAATAAAGTAATGAGTATGTAAGGCAGGGAAACATAAATACGAACAGTAATGTAAGCAGGGATAGAGAATATACAACCTGCAACATTGAGTACCTCTGAGGGCTACTGACATGAAATGCATGATACATACGTATGTATACATAAACTTTTAAAACATACGCCTCTGTGGGAATCATCATCATCATATCGTACCCAACCATAATAGGCTCGGTAAAAACGTACCCGACCGTCATAAGACTAGGTAGAATCGTCTCCGGCCACGTGGAACTCGGTAAAACCCAACTGATCAGTGGTTGTACAATATGTGCCGTACCTGGCCGACTATATAGCGGCTCGGTAGAGAGTAAAATAGATAAATATATATAATGCATGCTCGACTCATGGGATCACATTCTAAACCTTTTGGAGTGACGTAAGGTCAGTATCCTCTGTACACGTTATTAGGACCAACACTTCAGTACGAACCTTATAATAATAAGGAAGTACCAACAACATTGATAACATAAGAATAAGAGAAGAAACATTAACATCAATCGTTCCATAAGAGGGAAAACAATATAAGTACTGCTAGCTTCTAAGAGTAGAGTATCTTTGGACGCTCGTTCATTACATTATATACAATCGGAGTCGTGCAAAAGAAGAAAAGGGATAGGCTCACATACCTTGTATATACTGCCCCAATCACAAGCTATGCAATTGTCAGAACTCCTTAGTCTACAATAAGAGAAACGATACTATCGTTATTATTTAAGCGTCATAACTATTATGTATCGACCACAACCTATTTTACGTTGAAATGGTCAATACCTCCCCTATATATATGACTTCACAGCATTCAAAACAATCACCAAACAGCCCGAACAACATCAATAATAAACATTTTGAGCCTCCAGAAACAGTCCACGCACAACCTAATTACATCATACATACGACGGCAGTAGAGAAAAATGTATGAAAGATGGCAGTAACTTACCTTACTTGTTGGATAACTCAGCCCTTCCCTTGGCTCTTCAAACTCTAGGTTTTACCTTCAAATAGAACTTGAAAGAGAGGGAAAATCGATTAGGGTTTGTGTGGGATTTTTGGGGAGGAGTTGCAGGGGTTAACTTTGATTTTGAGAGTTTGAAATATTGATGAAATAACTGAGTTCATAACCCCTTAAATGTCCTCTCCTGGCTGACTTAGGTATTTTAATTTTGTCCTATCATTTTGGCAAGTAGGTGATGCACCTACTTGTCATCTACCAATCTACGCAGGCTTGCGAAAATATGAATATCTCTATACTACGAGATCGTATTGACAAATGGTTTAATAAGTTGAAAAATAGACTCATAGATCTTTAATTTGGTTGGTAGATCACCCCATAAGTCCTTGTAAATTAGGATAAAAGCTTAGAAACATTTAACCTAAGGTTTAAGTAAAATTATGAACCTAAGTTGCGACAACGTTTGTCGACTTTTGTTTTATAACTCGTTTGACTTCAAGACTTATGATACGGATATTATATGATTCAAATAACTTAATACATGACCTCTTGAGTGTATTAATAACCTCTAGGTTTACCTGAAAATACAAGTTACAACATCCTTGATTCGTTAAACTTCTAATACTTGTTAATCACCCTTATACACCCTTGTATCATTTAAGACTGATAGGATTAACTTCTTATCATCTCAAAGGTAATTCCTTCTTGGATTTATGTTAACTAATATATAGTTTGAACTAACGCATATGGATATGGGTTGTAATAGGAAATACGATGTTTTTTAAGACAAAGAATGACTAGACAGGTTTTTTGGCCCGACTCTTATTTAGGGAGACCAAAACTAGGAGAAAGGGTAATGTAATCGAGCGCTGGTATCTTAGCTGCCTACAGATCCTTGGCTATAAAGGAATCAGGCCACGTGTAGTTAAAAAGTAGAAATAGTGATGAAGTATACTGAGGTGGAGAGTCGGTCGAGGTGCCGTTCCGCCGAGGTTCCGGTCCGTGGTCCTTTTATTACATCAAAAATCAAAAAAATGAAAAAGACCAGCTAATACTGTTAACTACGAGTTACAAGATTCCTATCAACAAGTCTTCTAAAGCTTGATCTTGAGTCTTGAATGGTGCTTCATTCAAACTTTGGATTTGAACCTTGACGCTTGCTAGTTGCAGGTGCTATTTCATTCTTCTTTAGCTTTTCGGATAAAAATCGGACATACCATGCTTGTACTTCAGTCATGTCTTGAGCAGCTCACATCTTTCATCAGCTTCTACATTTGGATTCACTTCTTGCCTTTCTTGTTTTTTTATTCTGGATCGTGACTAATTTCTGTTGATCACCTGGAACTGTTGACTCGCATTCTTGCCGCAAGCTTCTTTCGTTGCTGACTTGAATTGTATTCTGAAGTGAATTCCCTTATTCTCAAGGTACGCACCTGATTTCCAATATTCGAACTGTCTTCTTTCAAAACTTGGACTGTCTTCTCCTTGTTCTTCAAGTGGGCGCTTGATTGACAATACATGCACTATTTTTCCTCGCAACTTGAACTGTTTTTCCTTTGTTTTCTAGGTGGGTGCCTTATTGCTGAACTTGAACCGTCTTCCTTTAAACATTGTTGCTTTACCTTTTTCTCCAGGTGGGCGCCAGATTACAAACATTTGAATTGTATTCATTGAAACTTGACTTGTTTTCCCTTTGTTCTCCAGGTGGGCGCCTGATTACCAACACTTGAATTGCTTTCCCTTTGTTCTTCAGGTGGGCGCTTGATTTCCAAAACTCGAACTTCCTTCTCTTTGTTCCTCAGGTAGGCGCCTAATTACCAACACCTGATTTACTTTCCTATGTTCTCCAAGTGGGCGCCTGATTTCCAACACTTGGAACTGTTTTTCCTCGAAACTTGAACTGCTTCCCTTTGTTCTCCAGGTGCGTGCCTGATTACCAACATTTGAATTGCTTTCCCTTTGTTCTCTAGGTGGGCGCCTGATTTCCAACACTTGAACTATTTTTCTCGAAACTTGAACTACTTCCCTTTGTTCTCCAGGTGGGCGCCTGATTTCCATAACTTGAACTGCTTTCCCTTTGTTCTCCTTGTGAGCGCCTGATTTCAAAAACTTGAACTACTTTCCCTTTGTTCTCTAGGTGGGCGCCTAATTACCAACACTTGAATTTCTTTCCCTTTGTTCTTTGGATGGGCGCCTGATTTCTAACACTTGAATTGATTTCCCTTTGTTCTCCAGCTGGGCGCCTGATTTCCAAAACTTGAACTGCTTTTCCTTTGTTCTCCAAGTGGGCGCCTGATTTCCAAAACTTTAACTGCTTTCCCTTTGTTCTCTAGGTGGGCACCAAATTACCAACACTTGAATTGCTTTCCCTTTGTTCTCCAGGTGGGCGCCTCATTTCCAACACATGAACTGTTTTTCCTCAAAACTAAATTGCTTTCCCTTGTTCTCTAGGCGGGCTCCTGATTGCAGATATTTGAACCATTTTCTCTTGCTACTTGGAATTGTTATCCGTAAAAACTTGCACCATTTTTCCTTTCTTTCTAGGTGGTCACCTGATTGCTGAACTCACACCGTTCTCCTTTGAAACATGAGTTGTTCTCCCTTGTTCTCCATGTGGGTGCCTGATTGCTGAACCTGAACTGCTTTTTCTTGAAAATGCTTTTCCTTGAATTGTCTTCCCTTGTTTTCCAGGTGGGTGCCTGATTTCAATAAAACAGACAAAACAAAAGAAATTTTTCTGCCCCAGTTTGATATTGGGAACATCTATGAGTGTTAACCGATTCTTGTTAGCAGAACAAATTCTAAACTAAATTCCTTTATCTTGAAAATTTCAAACCAAACCTCTTCTCAAAAGTGACAAACATAAATGCTAAATTATATTTCACAAAAGTAAAACTCTCGTCAGATCTTATCACTTGCGAGGGTCTCATAACTTACTCAATCTAGTTATCCAATAGGGTACTAGAAACTTATTGTCGAGCCTATCTGGCACCTGCTTTCCTCACGGAGGGTTTCTCCGGAACAAACAAAATTTCCTGCCTCTATTTCAATCAAAGAAAACTTGTGAGTTTAAACATGGTGGTTGGTTTGAGGCCTTGACTTTGAGGGCGATTTCTCCTTCACTTCCCATGATAACTGCGATTTCAACTCAAAAGACCTTGCCTGTTTATTGACTGATCACTTTCTCTGTCACCCTTATCACAGAAAATACCTCTGATCCATTCAAACCCAATACCATTCATCTGTTGCATTGTGCTCATGCATTGACATATATTGAACCTAGTATTTCAAATGAATCCCAAAGCATGTCAATTGCCACCCACTAAGTGTGCATATTGTTCTTTCCTGACTTAAACCACTAGCCTTGGCCTTGAGGTCTATTGCTCCTTCACTTATCATGATAACTTTGATTTGCACTTGGAAGATCTTGGTTGTTATTGGTTAACCACTTTCTCTATCAACCTTATCATAGAAAATACCTTTGACCCGTTCACCCATCATTCTCTATATGTTGCATTGTTCATGAATTGACATATACCAAACCTTTGTATTTCACATGAATCACAAAGCACGTTGATTGTTACCAACTCAATGTGCATGCTATTCTTTCCTGACTTATGAAACTTGATGTGCTAGCAAGATCTCGTTTTGTCCAATTGGAAAGCTGGTGGCAAATTTTGAAGACATTTCTCACTTGATCTGACCAAACAGACTCAGGAAGAGGAAGTAAACAAGACAAAAGGAACAGAGTAAAGGACAATGGAAATGGATGATTCCTAACAAGAAAACTACAAAGTAGAAACTTATCAGATGTGGATACCAACTCTAATGACCATGACATGCACCTGTGGCCTAATCTGTCAAGCAAGTCTGATGTTCAACTCTTGTTGTACCTCTAAGTCGTGAAACTGGGCTTACATGCTCCAATTATCCTATCTAATTCACGATCCTTATTCGACTTGTAGTGACCGAAGGTTTTAACTATCAAGCCTCTCACATTTTATTCTTTCTCTCAACTCACCGTCGTCTTATGGTGTCGATGTAGGTTTTCACCCATAAGACTCTCTCATTTTGTTTTTTCTTTTTATTTCCTTTGATTCCGCAAATGACAAGGTGTTACTCATAGTAAAAACATCATGTGTTCCTGGCATGGCTAACTCAGCACTCTCAAAGATTATTTGGGAGGTCTTTTTGGACTGTAATATGGCTTTTGGACAGGGTTAGAAAGGAAGGATATCAGAATGGCTCAAAACAACTAAGATAACAGGGTTAATTTATTTACAACTTTTGGAACCTATTTTAAAAACTTTGCCCCAATTCTGAAACAAGGGAATTTGACTATCTTTTTTTCTTTTTGAGATGGAATTTTTGTGGATATATTCATGTTTAAAGTGTGAATTAAATATCTTGTTGTGCTTATGTATTGAATGATTTTTATTCTTTTATGAAGTAAATTATTGTTACTTTAGTTATTCTTATTCTTTAATGTTTCCAAATGGATTAGCTAACCCTAGGACTCGCCCATTAACTCCGAATTAATTTTGGAAAAGATAATTTGAGGTTGGGAAATATTAATTAACAAGAACTTGAGGTTTTAACCCTCATTTTATAGATTTTACCTAGGGATATGATTGAACTACCTGTAGCCATTCCGGGTGTGCTTAATCGCTTAATTGTTATAGGGATAATTCAATTAGGAAGTCTTCTTAGTCTTCAGAAGAAGCTAATATAGCATTATTATTTGTGGCTAATTAACATAAACTCGCTCATATTTGTAAAATCGTAAAATACATGGGATCGTTACTCGAGTGTAACTCCCGATGCATCCATATTTGTAGCCATTGATCATTTTACTCACTTTTTAGGTTAGTTTACATTTGCTCATTTAGATATAAAACATTTTCAAAACCAATTCTAAGTGTTTTGCATTGCATAACAAGTGATAATTCTCTTACAATCCTAATCGCCTACATATTGTTCTCTGCGGAATTCGACCCCGACTTATAGTTGGGTAAATTATATTGCATGCGACCGTGTCCATTTACTTTTTAGTAGTGGATTTGGACGTCATCAAAATTGCCGCCATTGTCAGAGAACAATTTTGCGTAATTTAGGTTGTTTGAGAAATAATCGTAAGTGCTTTGGCCCAAACTTGTGAATATTTGTTTAATTATTTTTCATACCTTGGTCTATTTTTCTTTTTATTTTCTCATTTTCAAAAAATAGCATCATATAATGAAAATTGGTCGGATGGTAGTTGTTCACACTTTAATGACCCTTGCCCTTATTGTTGAGGACCACACTCGTGGCAAAATTGTTTAAATTCTCCCGGGGGTGGATTGTGCGCACAATCTCAAACCCATGAGTGGAGTATTTGTGATAAGTGTGGTTTTCAAAATGGTCATTGGGATGATTGTGATTATTTGTCCTTCCCTTCCTCAAGCCCCCGCTAAGATGTTTCTATTTTTTTTCCGATGAAACTGATAGGGCTATGGAAATGGAAGAAGTTGAGCATGGTCAAAATGGAGAGTTCAAGATCATGTTAGAATGTCTACTTAAAGGAGGAAACAAAGAGCAAAGTGCCTTGGAGGAGCTTTTGAGAAATAGTCTCCAAAATGACTTGGCACTTGAAAGGTTGCACTCACAAATGGGGGAAATGCTTGAAGCTTTGGAGGTCCAAAAATCCTCGGAAGTTAATGATAGCCAAGAATTTTCCTTAGATGTGGAAGTCGAAAATCCTTCCTTGGAGCTTGATCAAAACCAAGAAGAACTCTCACATGCTCAAATGAGAAGATGATGCTCATGTTAGAGACCATTCTTGAAAATGAGGAGAAGCACAACTTTGCACTCGAGGACTTGAAACAAGGCTTGGCTTACAATGATGAACATATCCGCACTTTGGGATATCAAATGAAAAGATTGGTTGAGGCTCACTATTCCCACCAACTTGATAGTGTGGAAGGAAGTCAAGAAGAGCCCGATTTCAAGGAAGAAAGTGAGCTCTACTTTGAGGAATCAAGAATTGAACATCCTCCAACCGACTCCATGAGTGTTAGTGATGGCAATAAAAATATGGAATTAGATTCAAGCAGTGTAAATGAAAAATTGGTTGAAATTGACTCTAATTTGGGGGGAAAAGAGGATGTCAAAATCCGAGAAAAATTGCAAGTTGGAGGTTTGAAGTCACATTCCAAGAATTTTTCAATACTGGAAGCGTGTGGTGATATGGATGTTGAACTACAAAGATCAATAAAGAACTGCGAGGAGGAAAAACTCATACCATACATCATACAATTCGAGGGAACAAGAAAGCAAAATGACATTCCTCACATGAAAGCCAAGAAGTGCAAAATGAAGAATTTAAAGTTTGACTTGATCATCGACTTACCACCCCCTATCACTCGTGGTCACAAGCTTGATTCCAAGCTAGGTTCCCAGTTCATATCATCCAAGTGGTGAGAAAAGTGGTAAAGTTGTTTTGCGTCGTGCCACGACGTTAAATGCGGCGCTTGGTGGGAGGCAACCCATCGTTTTTCAAAAAATTTAGTCATTTTTGAAATTTTTCTTTTTTGGATAGCTTAGAATATTATTTGTAACTAATCTACCAAATACAAATTACCTACTGGAAATGAGAAAATTCACACCTTTTGCTCAAATAACAGTTCCTTCTACCCCAAAAAATCAAATCATCTAAAATCTTCAAGACTTTTGCAATTTTCCATCTCCACTCTCAAGGTATGTAATTTCTTCTCTTGTATCTTAAATCTTTCTTCCCTTCTTGGCATGAAACATGGAAGAACATCCATGGTTGATTGGTGCTTAGGGTTCAAAAATTTTGTGATACTAAAATGTAAAATTTGTGTCTGCAATATGTTGTGCTTGGTGGGTGAGGTTGGTTGAGTGTGAGTGTTTAACCTTGAAAACAAAATTGGGCAAGATCGGTTCTTAAATCATCTGTAATTGAACAAAGAAAAGAAGGCACCCCAACTATTTGAAGAAATGCCTAAAAGAAAACATAATCCGGGCTAGGAAGACGACCTTTGCGAATGAGAGGGTCTTCTCGCGAACGCGAACGCAGAACAGTGGGGCAGGAATTTTTTTGACCTTCGCATATGCGATGGCCTTCTCGCGAACGTGAAGGTATATTTCTGGGCAAAATTTTTTTGCTCTTTGCAAATGCGGTGGTATGGTCAAGAACGCGAAGAGCAATCACTGTCAATCCCAAAACTGGCAAAAAACAGTAGCTTCGAATAGCTCTGCCCGGAACCTTTTTCGCCAATTTTCTCGGCCTAAATACTTCCTAATACATTGTTTTAAGTGTATGTATTAGCTTTTAACATTGTTGGTCTATTTTGTAGGTTTTTTGGGCATAAACCAGATCTAGAACACCATGAATTTGAGCACGAACTTGTCTTTGGGCCTGTACAAGACGAACCCTTTGATCATGAGCAGTTTCTATCTGTAGCATGTGAGCGAAAATATGATGAACTCCTGTCCAAGACCATAGTCCGGGAAAGAGGCATAAACTTGGAAAAAGTCAAAGCTAAAATACCGGGCTTCTACACACGTTTGGTAGAAAGTAGGTGGATTTGTTTTTCCGAGCAACCAAATAATGCCAACCACACAATAGTTCTGGAATTCTATGCAAACGCCTTGAGGACCAACTTCCAAGGTGCCTTTGTTAATACTATGTGGGGCATTCAAGTCCAGTTCAGCCCTGAGATAATCAATGATATTTATGGCCTTCCCAATGTTGATAACGAGGTTTATAGAGATAGAGGCAAAGCAGGAGGAAACCAGTGGCTAGTGGATAAGTTATATGATGGGGTTACCCCGAAATGGCTGACAGTGCACGAAGTTGTTGATTCTCATGATTTCACATCTGAGGAAAAGACATGGCTCTCCATTATCCGTTCAAGAGTGTCTCCCTCTACAAATGACACTAATATGACACCAGACAGGGCACTGATAATTGCTGCTATCATTGATGGACTACTTGTGAACGTGGGGGAACACATTGTCCGAGAAATTGAGGAAGCCACTCATGGGAGGTCCAAGAGCCTTTTCTTCCCATCCTTGATCACTAGACTTTGCTATGATGCTGGGGTGCCAAAACACCCCAATTATGTTAAGAAAGGTCCAAGAAAATTGATGATCCATCCCTTGCTGAAAAGGGACCCAGTGACAAACAAAAAAAGAGGAGAATTGATGTTGCTTCCCCTTTATTTAGGTAGTTCTCTGAGGCCACCACTGATCCCGCCGGATCCTTTCCACCTTCATCAGGGTCCTTTGACCCCATGGTACCACTCCACTCCGGTCCTCACACTATGCGCCACTTATCCATTTAGATATATGGAGTAGATGTGCATGTTAGGTAGCTTATAGCTGGCCTTCCTACTGGCCCACCTGGGGCTGGAACATCTACTAGGATGGGCACATCTACTGGGGCTGCTGCCCCACCATCCATGGAGGATATGTCCAAAGAGCAAAAAGCAATCATGGGCAAGATGGAGGCCATTAACACCAAGCTGGAGAACATGAGTCGCCGCCGGCAAGGAAAGATTGAGAAGAGGTAGAGAAAGTTCAAGAAGCATGAGATGAAGAAAAGCAAACTGCTATCCAAGAGGATGCAAAGGCTGAGTACATATTGTGGTTCACATGAATCGGAGGATGATGATGATGCGGATGTGGAGCTCATATTTCCCACCACCTCCAGTTCCGACTGATGCAGTATTCAAGGAGCACTTTCCACCATTTTACTCTATCATGTTTAGTTGCATTGGGGACATTGCAACATCTTTAGTTGGGGGTGGCTTCTTGTATAATTGTGGATAACTGTGGGTATGGCAGATTGGTACTGTGGTTTTTTTTATTTTGTTGTTAGTGTATTTTCATGTGATGTATGATATTATTATGTTTAGTAGCTTCTTAATTTCTTATTTTTATATATATTATGTTTTAGTTACTTGATGTTTAATAGCTTTTTAATTTTTTTTTATTATCTTCTTAATTTCTTTTTATATATTGTATGTTTTATATTAGTGGCGATATCCTTGGTTTTCTTTATACAACGATTCTTTTTCCAATGATGCCAATTTTCTTATTGAACCGGGTAATTATTAGTAAATTTTTGTTGACTTTTCCCGATGATGTATAGCTAGGCAACTTTCTTAAGGGAATTAGTCTTGTAGTTAGATATAGTTTATGTTAATTTAGAAAAAATAAATGGATTGAGTTGGGGTTTGTGCCCATTGACCAAGTTGTGACTTGCTTGGTACCAACATGATTAATGCTCGACATATGAATTTTTAGTTGTTGAAAAAGAAAAAATAATTGAAGTAAAGATATCATGACTTTTAGACTCAAATTTTGGCTCTTTGATTCACTAAAAAGCTTCCTATGCTATATGCAACCGCACTGAGTCATTGGTTTCAATTGGATTTTGGATTTGTATTCCACTTGATTGTTAATGTGCCATGTGTGGTGAGATTATTTGTGAGTTCTTTTGCATTACTTGTAGTCTAGAACTTGCCCGGAATGTACTTCAAGGCGAAATCATAGACTAACTTGGTTTGAAAAATGATATTAGGCATTCTTTGGACCGCTATTGTGCCTTAAATTTCCTACCCTTGAATATTTTACCTAGTCAACCCATTTTGAGCCTTTAACCTTGTTCTTTGGAAACCATGTTATAAGCTTTAATCCTTTATTCTTTATTGATCTAGCTTTTGGCACCCTACCTCCCTAAGTACTTTGAAAGTGTAAACATAGGCTAAAAGCCTAAGTTTGGGGGTGAAGGTTGAAAAAGTTGTGATATGGAAGTTGTTTAAAAGGTTGAAGGTAGAAAAACAATGAATGATAAAAAGTGAAACCTTCCTTGATTTTGAAAAGGAAGGAAGAAAAAAAATATAGAATAAAATGATAAGAAGTTGTGAATAAAGGGAATACTAGGTGGGGAATGAAAAGTGAAGAAAGGATGGGGAATGTTTTTGAAGGAAGTGGACTTTGATTGTAAATTTTATAGTGCTTGGGGAGGTTTTGAGTCACTCTAAAAAAAATTGTGCCCTACCTTAACCAAAAGCCTAAACTACAACCCTTTAAGTCCTAATTGATTTTGAACCAAGTTGTCTACATTAGTGGAGGAAAATATGAAGGGCAAGCCTATGGTACTACTTGTTTGCATTTGAACATCTTTTTGAGAGAGAGTTAATTCTTTCCATTTGATGTCCCATTTTTGTTTTGAATTAAGATTTATGAGTGTGGGAACCTCTCTTAAATGTGAGGGCATATGAGATTTGAGTTGTGAATTTAATCTCATATTCAATTGGAAGGAATGACCAAAGAAACTTAATTGTAATAGAGAGGCAAATTTTGAAGATTTAGTATCATGACTTGATTGTTACTTTGATTTGCATTAGTGTTTGAGCACATGAAATGTAATTAAGTTCATGAAAAGTGTTCGACAGTTCAAATGCATTGGTTTAATTGTTGATACCAATCGAAGTCATGTGTTTGTGCTTAAAGTAGACCTTTTTGGCTTAGCATGATAACGATGCAATATTGAGTTAAATACTTGGGAGGAGATTTTATCGCTTTCATTGCTTGAGGACAAGTATTAGTTTAAGTTTGGGGGTTTGATAAGTTGGTATTTTACCAACTTATCATGTCTTTAAACCTATACTTTTTCTATGTTTGAGTGATAAAATCGTGTGTTTAATGTCATTTACTTCTATTTTACAGGTTGTATGTGATTTAGAGGTAATGGTGAAAAAACCTTTTAAAACATTCTGCCCAGGCATTTAATTCCTTTATCGCGAACGCGGTCAAAGACTCGTGTTCGCGAAGCACAAAAATGATGTTGACCAAAAGTTCTCTTGCGCGAACGCGACAAAGCCCTCGCGAATGCAATGCTTTACCATTCTGACCTTCGCAAACGCGTTCCTCTCATCGCGAACACGTTGAGTAAATTCTACTGGGCCAAATTTCCTCCTTCGCGAACGCGAAGTCCAGTCGTGAATGCGGATCTTCCATCGCGAACGCGAAGGCTTAATATTTGCCTTACTCAAATGACTCTTCGCGAACGCGAGGTTCCACTCGCGAACGCGAAGGGTAAAATTCCTCTACAACAGCTAAACAAATTTTGCAGCTTTTTAACAACTTAAAATGATCCGTTGAGCATCCGAAACACATCCGAGGCCCCCAGGACCTCAACCAAAGGCACCAACATATCCTAAAACCTTATTCAAACATGTACGAATTTTCAAAACACCACAAACAGCATCAATTCAACCAAAACACATCGGATTCAAGCCTAAGTCTTCCAAAATCATCCGAATCACGCTTTTGATCAAAACCCAACCAAACCACCTCCGAATGACCTGAAATTTTGCACACACATCCCAAATGACAAACATAACTACTTGAACTCTCGAAATTCCATTCCGACCCTCAAATCAAAATCTCACTATCAAACCAGAAATTTCAAAAATTCAACTTTCGGCATGTCAACTCTAAATTAGCTACGGACCTCCAAAACACAATCCGAACATGCCCCTATGCCCGAAATCACCTAACGGAGCTAATGGAACCATCATATTTACATTCCGAGGCCATCTTCACATTATTCCGACTACGGTCAACTTTCCAATACTTAACATCCTAGGAAATCAAAAAAGCATAAATAAACTTGGGGAAAGCAGTTAATAGGGAATCGGGGCGTTAATTCTTAAGACGACCGACCGGATCGTCACATCCTCCGACACTTAAACATTCTTTCGTCTCGAACAAGCATAGAGACATACCTGAAGTAGTGAAAAGATGAGGGTAACGGCTGCGCATATCTTGCTCGGTCTCCTAGGTCGCCTCCTCGACCGGCTGGTCCCACCACTGAACCTTCACTAAGGCAATGTTCTTTGACCTAAACTATCTGATATGCCTGTCCAATATTGGCACTAGCTCCTTAATATAGGATAGATCCTTGTCCAACTGGACTAAAATGAAATCCAACATGTGTGACGGATCACCGTGGTACCTCCGGAGCATCGAAACATGGATAAAAATCGGACGAACTCCTGCCAAGCTAGGAGGTAAGGTAAGATCATGAGCAACCTCCCCAACACGCCTCAATATCTCAAAAGGGCCAATAAACCTCGGACTCAACTTCCCTTTCACCCCAAATCTCATAACGCCCTTCATAGGCGAAACTCGAAGCAGAACCCGCTCTCTAACCATATAGGAAACATCACGAACCTTTTGGTTTGCGTAACTCTTCTGTCTTAACTGGGCTATACAGAGTCTATCCTGAAGCACCTTAACTTTCTCCAAAGCATCCTAAACTAAGTCTGTGACCAATAGCCTAGCCTTACCCGGCTCAAACCAACCCACCGGAGATCTACACCGCTTCCCATATAAAGCCTCATACGGTGCCATCTGAATGCTGGACTGATAGTTGTTGTTGTAAGCGAACTCCACCAATGGCAAGAACTAATTCCATGACCCTCCAAACTCAATCACACACCCACGGAGAATATCCTCAAGAATCTGAATAGTGCGCTCGGACCGTCTGTCCGTCTGAGGGTGAAATGTTGTACTCAACTCCACCCAAGTACCCAACTCATGCTGAACGGCTCTGCAGAATCGTTATGTGAACTGAGTACCTCTATCTCAAATGATGGACACTGGATTACCAGGTAGACGACCAATCTCCCGGATATAAATCTCTGCCAGCCACTCTGTAGAATAAGTATTACACATAGGAATGAAACGAGCGGACTTGGTCAGCCGATCCACAATCACCCAAATAGCATCAAACTTCCTCAAAGTTCATGGGAGCCCAACCACAATATCCATGGTGATCCGCTCCCACTTCCACTACGGGATTTCTAGATGTTGAAGCAACCCACCCGGTCTCTGGTGCTCATACTTCACCTGTTGACAGTTGAGGCACCGAGCTATGAATTTAACTATATCTTTCTTCATCCGCCTCCACCAATAGTGCTGCCTCAAATCCTATTACATCTTCGCGGCACCCGGATGGATGGAATACGGCGAACTATGGGCCTCCTCTAGAATCAACTCTCGCAGCCCATCAATATTGGGTACACAAATCCGACCCTGCATCCTAAATACTCCACAATCACCAATAGTCACATCTCTGGCATCACCGTGCTGAAGCTTGTCTTGGAGGACAAGCAAATGAGGGTCATCATACTGCCGCTCCCTAATACGATCAAATAAGGAAGATCGAGAAATCACGCAAGCTATAACCCGACTAGGCTCTAAAAGATCCAATCTAACAAACTAGCTGTCTAAGGCCTGGACATCCATCGTCGTAGGCCTCTCTGATGCTGGTAAATAAGCCAAACTCCCCGCCCGGCGGCTCAAGGCATCAGCCACTACATTGGCCTTGCCCGGGTGATATAAAATAGTGATGTCATAATCTTTCAGCAACTCCAACCACCTCTTCTGGAGCAAATTTAGATCTTTTTGCTTGAACAAACGTTTCAAGCTCCGATGGTCAGTATAAATCTCATAGGGAACCCTGTATAAATTATGGCGCCAAAACTTTAGGGCGTGAACAATGGCAGCTAACTCAAGGTCGTGAACAGGGTAATTCTTCTCATGTATCTTTAATTGTATGGATGAGTAAGCATTCACCCTACTGTCCTGCATCAACACCGCTTCGAGGCCAATCCTCGAGGCATCACAATAGATAGTATAAGACTCCGAACCTGTAGGCAATATCAAAATTGGGGCTGTGGTCAAAGCTGTCTTGAGCTTCTGAAAGCTCGCCTCACACTCCTCCGTCTACTGGAATGGAGCACCCTTTTGGGTCAACCTGGTCATAGAGGCTGCAATTGATGAAAACCCCTCCACAAAATGACAGTAGTAGCCCGCCAAACCAAGGAAACTGCGGATATTAGTAGCTGAGGATGGTCTGGGCCAACTCTGAATGGCCTCTATCTTCTTCAGATCCACCTGACTACCCTCACTTGATACCACATGGCCTAAGAATGCCACTGAATCCAACCAAAACTCATATTTCAAAAACTTAGCATATAACTTCTACTCTCTCAAAGTCTAAAGCACAGTCCTCAGGTGCTGCTCATGATCTTCCTGACTCCGGGAAAACACCAGAATATCATCAATAAAGACAATGACGAACGAGTCAAGATATGGTCGGAACACACTGTGCATCAAATGCATAAAAGCTGCTTGGGCATTGGTCAGCCCAAATGACATAACAAGGAACCCGTAATGACCATACCGAGTCCTGAAAGCAGTCTTCGGGATATCTGGCTCCCGAATCTTCAACTGATGGTAACCTGAGCGCAAGTCAATCTTAGAAAACACCCGTGCGCCCTGAAGCTGGTCAAACAGATCATCAATACGAGGCAAAGAATAACGGTTCTTCACTGTAACCTTGTTCAACTAGCGGTAATCAATACACATACGCATAGAACCATCCATTTTCTTTACAAACAAGACAGGAGCACCCAAGGCGATACACTAGGCCGAATAAAACCCTTATCAAGCAGTTCATGTAACTGATCCTTCAACTCCTTCAACTCAGGAGGAGCTATACGATACAGAGGAGTAGAAATGGGATGAGTGCCCGGCAATAGATCAATGACAAAATCAATATCTATATCAGGCGGCATGCCTTGAAGATCAACTAGAACACATCGGGAAAATCCTGTACTACTGGAATTGAATCAACTGAAGGGGTATCAATACTGATATCTCTCACATAAGCTAAATACGCATCACACCCCTTCTCAACCATACGCTGAGCTTTAAGAAAAGAAATAACTCTACTAGGGGTGTGATCTAAAGTACCCCTCTACTCAATACGCGGTACACCTGGCATAGCCAGGGTCACGGTTTTGGCGTGACAATCAAGAATAGCATAATGGGGAGACAACCAGTCCATGCCCAAGATAATGTCAAAATCTACCATGTTATGCAACAATAGATCAGCTCTGGTCACAAAACAACGAAGAGTAACCAAACATGACCGATAAACGCGGTCCAACAAGTGAATCTCCCACAGAAGTGAAACATAAAAAGGAGAACTCAAAGAATCCCATGGTAAACCCAAATATGGAGCAATATAAGAAGACACATAAGAGTAAATGGAGCCTGGATCGAATAAAACCGATGCATCTCTGTGACAAACTAGTATAATACATGTGATGATAGAATCGGAGGCAACAACCTCGGTATGGGCAGGAAGGGCATAGTATCTGGCCTGGCGTCCCCCTCTAGGGCAACCTTTACCTCCCCGACCTCCACCTCTAGCTGGCTAAGTAGTTGGGATAGCAATTGGAGCTGTAATCATAGCCTAAGAACTTCGCAGGGCACGTTGTGGCCGAGAAGTCTGTGGAGGTGCACTCCTCCCAAGTTTAGGGCAATCCCTCATCACATGGCATATGTCACCACCCTCAACACAAGCTTTGGGAGGACGTGGCAGTGGAAACTGTGCGGTACGGGTACTCCAAGACCCTTGAACACCTAAAACACTGTGTGAAATCTGAGATGCAAACTGAGCTGGCTGGCCCACAACACCTTTACCATGCCATACTCTTCCTCCAATATAAGGACCAGTGGGTCTCTCCAGTCTACGAGGTCTCCTTACTTCTCTATACCCTTTATCTTGACCTCGTCTGTCCTTTCTCTCCTAGACCCACTTGTCCTTTACTCGGTGAGAGTTCCTCACCACCCGCTGAAATGGGACCACAAGTTGTGTCGCCATGACACCTAGAACATGAACAATGGGAACTCGCTGCTCTGGAGTGGGGGTGGTGGAAGTCTGGGTCCCTTCCCCGATCTGTGAAGTAGTTGGTACAACCTGAATTAACCCCGCCTGAACTAACGTACCAAACATGCTTGGAAATTTGCAAATGTCTCCTGAAGGGCTGGAGTAGTAGTAGCAGTAGGCGCATCCGATGCCTGGGCTCTAGCTGGAACTACTAGTGGCTCATCGGTGGCAGCTCGCACGGGTGATCTAGCTGCACCGCGTGCGTGTCCTCAGCTTCTACCCCCGGCCCTGACCTATGACGGCTCTCGCAAGGAGCGCGGGTGTCTGATCATCTCTGGTAGCACGTGTTCTCACCGTTTGTGAGAGAATGGAAGACAAAGGTTTAGGATTTTAACGTCAAAATCTTGCACGACAGGGAAATCAAATGAAGTGGAATTTTCCTAACGGTTACATAACCTCTCGAAGATAAGTACAGACGTCTCCATCCCTATCAACGAAACCCTAATAAAGCGGCTTGTGATTCATGACTCCTATGAACCTAGAGTTATGATACCAACTTGTCACGACCCCGGTTCGCCCTCCGTGAACCATCGTGATGGCACCTAGTCTCTACGACTTGGTAAGCCTAATTTGCGGAAAGAAAACCCAAAATTTTGTGGAAGTAAACAATTTAAAACAGAAATAAAGCAGAAACAGTGTTTAAATGTGCCTCTCGGCATACACCATGTTTAACTCTCAATACCAAAACATTAATCCAAGACCTGAAAACGCACGAATCACAAGCTAATATCAATACTACATGGCTCTAACTCCGGAATGTCTAATAAGAATAGAAAAATATAGAAGGGCTAAATACTAAAAGCATGAATAGAAAGGGACTTCTCGATCTGCGGACGTGGTAGATGTACCTTGAAGTCTCTAGAGCAGTCGCCTCCTCAAGGATGATAGGCCTGAGTAGTGGTACCTGGATCTGCACATGAAAAACATGCACAGAAGGGGTATGAGTACACCACAGCAGTATTCAGTAAGTGTCAAGCCTAACCTCGGTTGGGTAATGATAAGGAAAGTTAGGGCCTTACTGAGATTAAATAAGTATAAAGATGACAGGAAAAGATAAGCAGTACAATTGAGAATCTACAGTAAGAATCTATACAAGATAATAAGAGTACAATAACAGAAAATATAGATGAAGGCAAACCACAAGGAAGTAACTGGGGATCTCTTAGTATCCCGAGGATCTCTTAGTACCCTCAATATATGCCAAGGATCTCTTGGTATCCCAATGATCTCTCGGTATCCTTAATATATGCTAGGGATCTCTTGGTATCCCGAGGATCTCTTGGTATTCTAAATATATGCTAGGGATCTCTTGGTATCCCGAGGATCTCTCGGTATCCTCAATATATCTCTTGGTATCCTCAATGTATGATAGGGACCTCTTGGTATCCTCAATGTATGTGTTGGGGATCTCTCGGTATTCTGCACTTCAGCTCAAATCGTAAAGGCGTACAGGGGATCTCCTAGTATGTCGTCCCGTAGTCCCAAAGTAAAACACACAACAATGGCATAAGGAGTACTCAAATAAACTCAACTTCATAACGAGGTAACACGGACAATTCTAACCTAGCATGCTTCACATAATACGAATAAGGTAGTTAAATCAACTAAGTAAATTAGACATGTCCTCTAACTAACAACAGGTTTAAAAGTGCAAGTAGAATAAATAGAAAGGGAAAACACAATTAAAGTTACTTAATGAAAACCGAATTTTCAATAATTAGCACAAGTACGCACTCGTCACCTCACGTACAAGGCATTTCAATTATCACAATACCAATCCTAAGGGGAAAGTCCCCCACACAAGGTTAGACAAGCCACTTACCTCGAACCGGCTTAAAATCAATCCGAAACCACGCTCTTGCCACGAGTACTCGACTCCAAATGGCCCAAATCTATTCAATTCAATTACATAATGTGAATAACACTTCAAGTAACCGATTCTAAAATTAAATTCTAAGCTAATACGCGAAATGCCCCTCGGGGCCACGTCTTGGAATCAGGTGAAATTTATATTTTCAGAAACCCCGTACACTCACGAGTCTATACATAACCATAACACTGAAATCGGAGTCTAAATGACCCCTCAAATCCTCATTTAAAGTCCTCTTAAACTTAAGCCTTAATTACCCATTTTTTTCCAAATTTCACACCACTAATTAGGTCTTTAATCACATAAAAACGAGTTATGAAGTCAAAAAGATTATCTCGAAGTGATTCCCCTTGAATCCCTCTTCAACCTTCTTCAAAAAGCTTTAAAATCGCCTAACAATGGAGGAACCTAGGCTAAAATTCGCGAAATTAACCTTTTAAAACACTCTGCCCAGGCATTTAATTCCTTCTTCGCGAACGCGGTCAAAGCTTCGCGCTCGCGAAGCACAAAAATGACGTTGACCAAAATCTCTCTTACGCGAACGCAACAAGGCCCTCGTGAACGCAATGCTTTACCCGTCTAACCTTCGCGAACGCGTTCCTCTTCGCGAACGCGATGAGTAAATTCTACTGGGCCAAATTTCCTCCTTCGTGAACGTGAACCCCAGTCGCGAACGCGGTTCACAAGTATCCATCCTTTCGCGAACGCGGATCTCCCATCGCGAACGCCAAGGCATAATATTTGCCTTCCTCAAATGACTCTTCGCGAACGCGAAGTGTAAAATTCCTCTACAACTGCTGAGCAAAATCTGTAGCTTTTTACTAACTTAAAATGATCCGTTGAGCATCCGAAACACACCTGGGGCCCCCAGGACCTCAACCAAAGGCACCAAGATATCCTAAAACGTTATTCAAACTTGTACGAATCTTCAATACACCTCAAACACACAACAATGGCAATACACCTCAAGCATGCTAGGTTAGAATTGTCGTAAAGGCGTACAGGGGATCTCCTAGTATGTCGTCCCGTAGTCCCAAAGTAAAACACACAACAATGGCATAAGGAGTACTCAAATAAACTCAACTTCATAACGAGGTAACACGGACAATTCTAACCTAGCATGCTTCACATAATACGAATAAGGTAGTTAAATCAACTAAGTAAATTAGACATGTCCTCTAACTAACAACAGGTTTAAAAGTGCAAGTAGAATAAATAGAAAGGGAAAACACAATTAAAGTTACTTAATGAAAACCGAATTTTCAATAATTAGCACAAGTACGCACTCGTCACCTCACGTACAAGGCATTTCAATTATCACAATACCAATCCTAAGGGGAAAGTCCCCCACACAAGGTTAGACAAGCCACTTACCTCGAACCGGCTTAAAATCAATCCGAAACCACGCTCTTGCCACGAGTACTCGACTCCAAATGGCCCAAATCTATTCAATTCAATTACATAATGTGAATAACACTTCAAGTAACCGATTCTAAAATTAAATTCTAAGCTAATACGCGAAATGCCCCTCGGGGCCACGTCTTGGAATCAGGTGAAATTTATATTTTCAGAAACCCCGTACACTCACGAGTCTATACATAACCATAACACTGAAATCGGAGTCTAAATGACCCCTCAAATCCTCATTTAAAGTCCTCTTAAACTTAAGCCTTAATTACCCATTTTTTTCCAAATTTCACACCACTAATTAGGTCTTTAATCACATAAAAACGAGTTATGAAGTCAAAAAGATTATCTCGAAGTGATTCCCCTTGAATCCCTCTTCAACCTTCTTCAAAAAGCTTTAAAATCGCCTAACAATGGAGGAACCTAGGCTAAAATTCGCGAAATTAACCTTTTAAAACACTCTGCCCAGGCATTTAATTCCTTCTTCGCGAACGCGGTCAAAGCTTCGCGCTCGCGAAGCACAAAAATGACGTTGACCAAAATCTCTCTTACGCGAACGCAACAAGGCCCTCGTGAACGCAATGCTTTACCCGTCTAACCTTCGCGAACGCGTTCCTCTTCGCGAACGCGATGAGTAAATTCTACTGGGCCAAATTTCCTCCTTCGTGAACGTGAACCCCAGTCGCGAACGCGGTTCACAAGTATCCATCCCTTCGCGAACGCGGATCTCCCATCGCGAACGCCAAGGCATAATATTTGCCTTCCTCAAATGACTCTTCGCGAACGCGAAGTGTAAAATTCCTCTACAACTGCTGAGCAAAATCTGTAGCTTTTTACTAACTTAAAATGATCCGTTGAGCATCCGAAACACACCTGGGGCCCCCGGGACCTCAACCAAAGGCACCAAGATATCCTAAAACCTTATTCAAACTTGTACGAATCTTCAATACACCTCAAACAACATCAATTCAACCAAAACACATCGGATTCAAGCCTAAGTCTTCCAAAATCATCCGAATCACTCTTTTGATCAAAACCCAACCAAACCACCTCCGAATGACCTAAAGTTTTGCACACACATCCCAAATGACATAACGGAACTACTTCAACTCTCGGAATTCCATTCCGACCCTCGGATCAAAATCTCACTATCGAACCGGAAACTTCAAAAATTCAACTTTTGGCATTTCAAGCCTAAATTAGCTACGGACCTCCAAAACACAATCTGAATACGCCTCTAAGCCCGAAATCACCTAACGGAGCTAACGGAACTATCGGATTTCCATTCTGAGGCTGTCTTCATATTGTTCTGACTACAGTCAACTTTCCAACACTTAAGCTCTCATTTAGGGATTAAGTGTCCCAAAACTCCCCGAAACTTAAAACCGAACATCTCGGCAAATCAAAATAGCAAAAATAAACTTGGGGAAAGCATTAATAGGGAATCAAGGAGTTAATTCTTAAGATGACCGGTCGGGTCGTCACAATTTCCTTGCTTTGTATTGTATATCTATGTGTGTAGTATTTTATTCAAGACTTGAAACTTGTTGATGGAAATATTCTTATTTAAAATGTGGATTAAATACCTTGTTGTGCTTATGTATTGAATGATTTTTATTCTTTTATGAAGTGAGTTATTGTTACTTTAACTATTCTTGTTCTTTAATGTTTCCAAAGGAATTAGCTAACCTTAGGACTCGCCCATTAACTCCGAATTAATTTTGGAAAAGATAATTTGGGGTTGAGAAAGATTAATTAACAAGAACTTGAGGTTTTAGCCCTCATTTTATAGATTCTACCGAGGGATAGGATTGAACTACTTGTAGCCATTCCGGGTGTGCTTGCGTAATTGTTTTAGGAAGTCTTGTTAGTCTTCGGAGGAAGCTCATATAGAATTATTATCCGTGGATAATTAACATAAACTCGCTCATATTTGTAAAATCGTGAAATACATTGGATCGTTACTTGAGTGTAATTCCCGATGTATCCATACTTGTAGCCATTGATCATTTTACTCGCTTTCTAGGTTAGTTTACATTTCTGCATTTAGATATAAAACATTTTCAAAAACCAATTCTAAGTGTTTGGTTTTGCATAACAAGTGATAATTCTCTTACATTCCTAATCGCCTACATATTATTCTCTGTGGGATTCGACCTCGACTCATAGTTGGGTAAATTATATTGCATGCGACCGTGTCCTTTTACTTTTTAGTAGTGGATTTGGACGTCATCAATGAGATCTAAGGATTGAGTGATAATCAAACCTATAAGTTGGTTATTGGGGCCTCGAGGTCAATTTCGGAGCTCGGCAGGGAGCTATCAAGGGTGGTCGGAGAGTGGGTAACAGTTTTAATAAAATCAACGAAGGCTCTTTATGGACAATGATAAATAATAAATGAAGAACAATAATGAAGATAGTAAATGAAAACAATAATATCAAGAGAGTATGTTAGAGAGCAAATGGAATGTTCTTGTATATTTTCGTGTGGAGCAACGAAAGCAACGAAACCTTACAAAATGACAAGGATCCCCTTTACATACGAGAGGAATCCCAACATAGTACAAAATACATTAATGATAAAGAAATGGGGATGGGACAACTAGATGACATCCTGATCAAGGGTTAGGGAAGTCCACTAGGCCTTGTCAGTCCTAGCCACGTGCCTTGGGAACTCCCCATTTCTACTATGGCCGCGGTAAATGTTGTCCTATGATCGGGCCTTGAAGAACCTCGAGGGTGGAAACTCGACCATGACCTTGCAGCATCGAGACTTCGAGATGGTCTTCTAAGGTTCCTCGACGATGTGAAATTGGACCCTCCGACTTCACCGCATACAAATGTCGTTTAGGCTAAAAAATGCTGGTGCTACTTATCAACGCCTAGTAATCGAATGTTCAACGAAAAAATAGGCAAATCAATGGAGGTTTATATTGATGATATGCTAGTTAAGTCTGTGCGAGCAGAGGACCATTTCAAACATTTGAAGGAGACCTTCGACATACTGAGAAAGTATAACAAGAAGCTTAACCTAGAGAAATGTACGTTTGGTGTCGACTCATGAAAGTTCCTCAATTTTATGGTATCAAATCGAGGGATCGAAACCAACCCCGATAAAATCAAGGCAATCAAAGATATCACACTTATTGACAATGTCAAGTCTGTACAAAGGTTGAGAGGACGCATAGCCGCCCTAGGTCGATTTATTTCGAGGTCCTCAGATAAGAGCCACCATTTCTTCTCACTACTTAAGAAAAAGAGCAATTTCGCATGGACTCCAGAATGTCAATAGGCTTTGGAGGAACTCAAACGATACATGTCGAGACCGCCATTGCTTCACACCCCAAAAGCAGACGAGCAACTTTACTTGTACTTAGCGGTCTCAAAGATAGCGGTAAGTGGGGTCTTAGTTCGAGAAGAGCAAGGTACGCAATTTTCTGTCTATTATGTTAGTAGGAACTTCGGTGAAGCTGAGACCCGGTACCCACACTTAAAAAAATTAGCGCTATCTTTAATAAGCGCCTCTACGAAATTAAAACCACATTTTCAGTGTTACACAATTTGTGTTATAACCACCTACCCCCTTCTCAACAATTTTCTTAAGCCCGAACTCTCGGGCGGATTGGCCAAATGGGCCGTCGAGATCAGCAGGTACGATATCGAGTATCAACCCCGAATGGCCATCAAGTCTACACTCTTGGCAGACTTCGTGGCCAACTTCACGTCGGCCCTCGTACCCTTGGTCAAAAAGGGACTATTATTAAAATCGGTTACATCGTTGGGCGTGTGGACCTTCTTGATGGACGGTGCTTCAAATGTGAAGGGGTCCGGGCTGGGAATCATTTTGAAGCCACCCACAGGTAATACGATTAGACAGTCTATCGAAATATTTAAATTAACTAACAATGAGGCCGAGTATGAGGCCAAGATTATAGGTCTCAAGTTAGCTAAGAGCTTGGGAGTAGAGGTCATCGAGGCCAAGTGTAACTCCCAACTTGTGGTAAATTAGGTCAATAGAACTTTCGAGGTTCGAGAAGATCGATTGCAGAGATACTATGACAATTACAGGTGTCTCTACACAGGTAATACGGTTAGACAGTCTATCGAAACATTTAAATTAACTAACAATGAAGTCGAGTATGAGGCCAAAATTACAGGTCTCAAGTTAGCTAAGAGCTTGGGAGCGGAGGTCATCGAGGCCTAGTGTGGCTCCCAACTTGTGGTAAATTAAGTCAACAGACCTTTCGAGGTTCGAGAAGATCGATTGCAGAGATATTATGACAATTACAGGTGTCTCTACATCAATTTAAAGAATGGATTCCACAACACGTACTTCGAGAACAAAATAGAAAGGAATAAGTACATCGAATACCTAAAAGACGAGATGCTTCCATCGGATACTAAATAATCAAGGACTCTACACACTAGGGCCGCATGGTTCACTTTGGCCGAAGATGGAACACTGTATAGGAGAACATTAGATGGACCGTTAGAAGAGTGTTTGGAACCAGGAGACATTGACTACGTTTTACGATAAATTCACGAGGGCACTCCTAGAAACAATTCTGGTCCTGAGTCATTGGTTCACAAAGTCATTTGAGCAGGTTACTATTGGGCCGATATGGAAAAAGACACTAAAGAATTTGTTCAAAAAAGCAACAAATGTCAAATTTATGCGCTGATGATCTACCAGACCGGATAGTAACTCCACTCAGTCCTATCTATATGGTCATTCATGAAATGGGTGATGGATATCGTCGGCCCCTGCCATCGGCCCTATGTAAAGCTAAATTCATTTTGTTTATGACTGATTTGTCTCGACACAAATCTATGGGCCGCGATGGGTACCCAATACCTTACTCAACCGAGTACCAACATAACATATCTTTTCATATCGGACTATCAAAGATAACTGATCCGGAAGGTTGCGGTGAGATAAGTAGAATATAACATGTGATACCAACTTATACATAAGACATGTAGACCTATAAGACAAAAATAACCACTCATACACTGAACATAGGCCGACAAGGCCATACAATCTTTTACGTATATGAAATCTATCTAAAAGCCTCTAAGAATACATAATTTTCATAAAGGTCGGGGATAGTGTCCCGCCATATCAAACAATACACGTCTAAATTATACTAACCAAACAAGAAACTCCGAAGCAAATGCAGCGCACCAACATCTTTCACTAAGTTGATAGCCGATTTGGAGGGCTCTCGATCTGTCTATCGGGACCTGCAGGCATGAAACACAGCGCCCCTAGGCAAAAGGGCGTCAGTACAAATAATGTAACAAGTATGTAAGGAATGAAAATCAGTAAATAATAGACATGAGAGAAACATGGAGTAAAAGACTCGGTATGTAAGTCTTAACAACTCTGTACAAGTGCATAGGTACAAGTCTTTATAACACCATCAAGCCTCTGAGGGCATCCCATCTGTTACACCCCGTAAGTTTAACAACCTTGATACCGTTATATAAATATTTGATATAGTATTTTGAGTGGAACATTTTTGTACACAAAACAAAATTTGTTTGAAAAATATAATTCTATATAGTTATTAATATTACAGCGTTCGAATATGTTTTAAATTATACACATAATACGAGAAAAGCTTATGAGATTTTTTTTATTGTAAAGATATGAATTAATTTTTTTTCACAAGAAAAAAAAAGGTTTTTTTTTTTACCATTATAAGAATTAAGCGTACAAGAATTTTTACTTTTTATATGAGATTAGGAAAATTATAAGTTGAGAAAATATATGTATTTTTACATGAATATTTAATGAAATAATAGTGTATTTATTTATTTTATATGGTGCCACCATAATAGTAAGGTGTACAAAGTTTATTAAAAATGAGTATTATTTTAAGTAATTTAAGAAAATTCTTAATTATACGGTTAATTGGTTAATTACCGGGTAATAAATTATTACCTAAAATTTAATTGGTTATGGGATAAGATTAAAACCCTCTCCACCCCACGAGGCAGCAAGAAACCAAGCAAACAAATGACTCAGCTTTGTGTTTCCGTTTTAATCTTTGTTGAAACCAAGTTGAAATTGTTTTGGGGGTTGGATTCTTCGCTGTTGTACCCATGGATGGTCAGTCGATGCTTGCTAATTCTAGAAAAAGGCATTAATTTTTACTCCAATTTGCCTTCAATAACAATCCTAGATCAAACAAAAGAATTATGAGAAACTGTTGAAACCTTCTGTGGATTCGTCAACCACATCTTTCTTGTCACTTTCCCTTAATCAAAAAAATTAATACTTTCCCTTCTTCTTCCCTCCAGTTTCTAAATGGAAGTAAAGAACGTGAATTTATGTTACTACCAAATAATTTTATAAATTTTGTGAACTTTATTTTTGCTAAATAGGCTTCACATGTTTGTTGATTATGAATCAAATGCCCTTATTCTGTCATACACACTTTGAAATTTTGAAACAAGTGCCTTTACTTCTTTCTCTTTGGTCAAGTTTGTGAGTAGCGTTTTCTCCAACAATGGTGTCACTACTTTAACCAATCAATGAGAGGATATCATATAGATTTTTCCTTTCTTGGATCCGTCATTACATGTTTTTTGCAAAAGAGAATCGTTTCAGGTATGTTAAGACTATCCCTTCCTTCTTTTTGGCATTATCTATACGACACAAATGAAACGAGCAGATGCGCAAATTCCATAAATTAATCTATTCATAGAAGAATTAGAGATGTCTAAGTTGTTGAATTTTCATATGTTTTATTATTCTATCATCTGTTTATAGGTCTCAGAAAATACGTAAGCTGATAAAGTTTGTTTCATGATACTAATCAGAGGTATAATGGTCTTATGATACTCCGAAAGATTTTATTGACGTACTTATCATGCGTTGCATTCATTTACATTGACCCATGACCAGATGACGTTATATACTCGTAGATATGTATATTATGTATTTATATGGGATATGGGAAAAGGTTATGGCGTTATATACACGTATATATATAAATATAAATATATGGGATAGGGGAAAAGGTATGGCGTTATATAGGCACCACCACCTGATCAGCTGGTATACGTTGATGATTTTGCCCACAGTGGCTGAGATGAAATGATATGATAGGACGCCCTCAGAGGCCTGATAATATTATCTACGTACAGATCCATGCATTAGATGACATTTATACGCATATGCATGACACTGTAATTATTTTCGAAGAGTATAATAAAATTTTAATAGTAAAAATTAATCTGTCTTATGTTCATTTTACTAATTTCACTTTTACGATTACCTTTAGTTATCCTTAAGTGATCAATTTATTTAAATTTAAAAGCAAATTCAATTTAAATTTGACTTCAGAAAAGAGTTTGTTTGGCTGATGAGGTACATTTTTACTTAATGTGGAAATAACTTTCCATAAAAGTGGGGTTGGAAAAAAAATATTTTAAATTTAGTCAAAGCATATGGTTGTCTTTTTTTTTTTAATTAAATTGTGAAAGAAATAAAGGAGCTACTATGACCTGCAATATTATGTCGATATTACGTCTCGCAGTATTATATTACGGCAATGTTACGTCCTGCAGTACTACATTACGGTAATGTTACACTTTGCAATATTAAGTAATGACAGTGTTGCACCCAGCAGTATTATATTACGGTGATGTCACATTTCGCAGTATTAAGTTACGACGATGTTGCACCCTGAAGTATTGTACGTTAAATTTGTCGTAAGGTAATTGACATCAGGCCAAGTAAAATATTATTTGGAGATTTTAGGAATTATGCTATTTCACAGGCGATTAGTAAATTCATGAAGTTGAAATGGGGAGTAAGTCAAAGAAAATGAATTTTGTCCAAGTTTGGCATTTTGGGGTAAATTACGACCCGAACTAAAATATCTGGTATTAATTGACGAGTGTCATGCAAGGTACTACATGACCATGCTAGTGAGGTGTATAAGGTATGTGAAAATTGAGTAATATTTTAAGTAATTGGAAATAGTTCTCAATTTTGCGGGTAATTAATTAATTACCGGGTAACGAGACATTACCCAATTAATTGGGAATATATTTTGGATAAGGCATAACATGGAAGAGTTTCCTAGAAAGACATGGTGACTCATGCATTAGTAGTATGTATGTGGCATGAATTGAAGACTTGACAAAAGTCTTATAACATGAATTAGGCACCATTGTAGGAAATGGGTCCATTATGTCTAAAAGACATAAATCACATCTTACTTTTACTAAATATGCTTTGAAGAATTTAGATATGATATCTTATATAAAGATCAAATTCAGCAACCAAGAACGAAGAGATGGAAACGTTAAAATTCTTCGAAAAGTTCATACAAGGTCCGATTATGAGAAAGATGTAATTCAAAGGAAGCACGATAAAATCTTTTCCAAGAATATTATACAGATTTTACATACTCCAGGTATGTTAAGGCTAAGTTTTTCCTTCATTTTAGCATAATACCGTAATTACACAAGTCTGATAACGAGGCATACAGAAAAATTCGTATCTCGAAATTTACGTATACTTTGCAAGTCTCTCAAATTACATATATTTTTCTAGTTTTGTAAGTTACCATATTCTTCTTATTGGGACTGCATATTCAGTTGAGTATTTCCTTCTTCTGGTTAAAAGAGCAGAGAGTTTACATATATATATATATAGTATTAAAAGTATTTTCATTACCATCGAGCTATAATCGATAGGAAGACCTCTATTAGGCAACCTCTAATCAGATGGTAAGTTATATACCGATCCTACTGTGACCGAGTGCCTATGAGCGATCCCTGTTGGTCGATATACAGAGCCTAGTATGGCTGAGTGCCCATGAACGATCTTACTATGATAGAGCAGTTACATATATATATATCGAACCTTATAGGGCCAGACAGTTATTTTACATACTATATTGAGAGAGTTGAGTCAGTATCAGCAGGTAAGCATATCTTCACATTATCTTTGACTTCCAGCTACTTGCAGTTATACTATTATCAGTTCAGTTCCAGCTAACAAGATATTGCCTTACATACTCGGTACATTATTTCGTACTGACATCCCTTTTCTGGAGGCGCTGCATTTCATGCGTGCATGTTGAGACAGACAGGCGAGTAGGCCTCCTCATTAAGTGTTGTTCGAGTTCAGCTTGATTGGTAAGCTCCATGCCTTTCTACGTTTCCGGTCCTAGAGCCTTATGTACATCTTGTATATATATGTATATATGTTATGAGTAGGTCGGAGAGCTGTTCCGATCATAGTATATTCATTAGTAGAGTCTTGTAGACATATCCTATCAGTTAGTGTAGTAAGTTGGGTTTTCAGGCCTTGTATGTATATTTGATTGGTTTGTCAGCTGTAATAATTATGACGACCTTGTCGGCCCAGTTTTATATTGACATTTAGTCAGCATTCACAGTCGTCTTTCAATGTGGTTCATGACAAAAGTATGACATCATATTTTCAGAGTCCCTTAGTTGCAAGTTGGTTCGCAAGGATAGGTGAGGCACTGGGTGCCGGCCTCCGCCCTCCCCCCCCCAAGTTCCGGGCATGATAAAAGTGGTATCAGAGCAGTTCTATCCTATGGAGTATATAAGCCATGTCTAGTAGAGTCTTGTTTATGGGTGTGTCGTGCACCACAGTTATAAGCATGAGGCTACAAGGCATTTATGACTATCACTCTTTCTTCTTACTCTAGATCGTGTGGTAGAGATCAGTTGTGAGAACAAAATTTTCTAAACTCTATCTTATTCCTAATATGATGATGCCTATATTTAGAAAGATGGCTGGTAAGGGATTGAATGTGATTGCGAAAGAGTTGAGTCAGAAGAACTCGGTGAGGTTCTGGAAAGGGAGCCTTAAGGAAAGAATATCTATCCACTTTTATGGTGAAAGACAATGAGAGATTCAGAAGATAAATACAAGTTTTAACAAGTAAAGGAAGCAAGGTGAAAGAGGGTACGAGGTACCCAGCTAATGAAAATTATCCTTACTTACCATCCAGGAAGAAAGATATAAGCATTTTGAGTTACATTCAACAGTAACAGAGGTATGTACAATTGGCCACATCGATCTAAGTTATGCTCTATGGGAGCTAACAAATATGGTTTAATAGATGGACATACTATCACGATCCGGCTGGGTTAGAGTGACCCAAAATAGTAGACGAATCATTTGCATTATTTGACATTGCCAAAGGATATTACAAATGTGATAGTAGATCTCCCAGTGAAACACCTAGGTGGTGCACTCTAAAAAGGTACAGCCAGATATGTGTACGACAAAGACATGCACTATAAGCCTTGAAATGATAAATATTACCTTGGTGTGGATCGCGTCCCTAGTAAAGCGAGAACGTTAAGCAACTTGAAGAGCCACTGGGTGGAGCAAAGGAAAGCAAAAAGTGAAAGAATGCCGTGTTGAAGTTTTCACAAGAAAAAGGATATGCAGAAATATTAGCAGAGTAATGAGAAGAGAGATAAGGAAGCTTTATGAATAAGGTGTGATACATGAATGAAAACGGTAGAGTGTTACAGAACCTATCGTAAAATGAGAAAGAGACAAAAGGTGAAGGGCCTTAAAACTATAAAAGAGTAGAGGCCATAAGGTCATGGCCTCATTTCGAGAAATAAGTTCACGGCTCTAACGTGATTAATAGAAGGAAAAGTTAGACCCGAGAGTAATAAAAATCAGTATGGACTGGTGAACAAGATAAACTAAACATGAATTAGGAACTGAGTGATTTGATAATAGTAAGCATAATGAGAGTTTCAGATTTCATTCCGGTGATAATAGAATGGACAACAGAAGAAGATCCATGATGAATTCAAAGAACGGTCTTTCAGGGAAACGCTTCCCTAAAGCAACCAATATGAGCAAAGTTGAGCTTAAGGCACTGTATATGCCAGTTACTAAGTGTCAACATCGCGAGTGAGGAATTTTGTTATCCTTGGCACAAAAGGATTACCGCAAGGAGATTAAGAGTCATTGATGATCTGAAAGGACGCCAAAGATGAAGAGGAAAAACATCTATAGGCAGGTCATCATAGCTCCAATTCTTAGTACTCCACAAAGGGGGGAATATAGAATGATAAATGAAGAATGCGATAAAAATGAGAAAGGGATGATTGCACCCATCTAGATATTACAGATATGTTATGATTCCAGAACATTATGTAAGCACGACGTTAAACAAAAAAAAAGGGGAAGTAAGGGTTCTTGCCTAGGATGTTATTGATAGATAAGGAGCCAGTACGTGAGGTAAGTTAAGACCATGAAATAACCCAAGAAAGATTATGCGGAATATGGATATGGGAACGGCCGAAGAGTAGTTAGTAGTCGATTCAGGAAGAGTCTAGTCATGACTAGACAAGAAGTTACAGACAATTCAGCAGATCATCAAAATATCACTACAAGCACTTGGCAAGGAGGTAAGCAACTACGAAGAAAGTACCACTGGGAAGGTAGTCAAAATATTAGTTCAGAAGCAACCCTACAAGCACAAGGGCAATAAGGTAAGTAACTACGGATGATTTTAGGCAAGGAAGAACATCAAAAGGTCCGTAATAAGCTCACAACTTTACGAGAGTTAAGGGTTCTTCCTAAGTACTACAACAAAAGCCTAGCTGAAGAAATAAGGAAGAAGGCTTCAACGTAAGCACAACGAGCTAAAGAAGAAATGATCGTGTAACAAAATAGTCTCACAACAATATTGAAAGCACTCCAAAGGAAAATGTCACCTACCGTGGCTAATGAACGGCAAGTAAAAAATTAAAAGTAATATTCAAGATTATATGAGTTTCACGAAAACTCTGGCATGCGTAGGAACTAAGATAAGCTAAGTATTCCCGCAACAAGAAAGACTAGAAAAAGTAATAGCTGACTCTAAAGAAAGCCAAGACGGAACGAAAGGAATTATTCGATCAATGATCTCGAGTTGGTGACGTTATGAACGCACTTAAAAGTTTAGAGTTTTATACCTGCAGTATATACAGCTGTAGAAGATTCTGGTATACATTAAAAGAAATAATTGAGCGCAGGTCATAGAGGAAGGATTGAATTGTTAAAGGATTTTATCATGAATATCCCTCAGCGCCTATGAAAGGCTAAAGTAATAACTAATACCAGGATCCGCAAATCGAAAGATAGATTAAGCCTACATAAAGGCTGATCAGAATGAAGAGGAAAATAAAGAGTTACATCGACTAAGTAAAACAGGAGTGGACCAAGAGAATTATAGACCTCAGGATCACTCATAAATAGCAGAAGCAAAAGATACATATTATAGTAGCCCGGCTCTACGATGAAGCCAACCGAAGAGTACCAGCCTCATAAGAAGTCAGTATGAAGCTCCGTCAGATTTTGTATGCACCAAAGGTGCAAGTAATATAATAGAGCTTCAAGTTGTGGAGATAAATTATACCTATATGGACGGGAGGTTATGAAAGAGATAGAAGAATGTGAGGCAATATTTTAAGGTAATTAAGGATAAGGTGAACAATGTACAAGATAATCAAATACAAAAGGTTATGAATAGTCCATACTGTTGATAAGGGGCTAGAAGTGGGGGGATTCAGTATCCAAGAATGATAGCAGCGTCGTCAGTGGCATACCTTTCAGCCTATGGTTTTTAGGTACCGAAAAGTCTAATTAGAGAATGAAAGAAGTGTTAGAGACAATGTGATATCTTGATGTTCCAGAAAAGCATAAGGAAATCGGTCACAAGCTAAAGTATGATAGAACGATAAGGTTTTAGAAAGACTGGAGTAAGGATAAGAAAAGGGAAAGTGAGAAAATGACGAAAATGGATAAGTCATCAGGATTAAGCCCGTGAAAACAAGGGAGCTCATGGGTTCTCTAAATTATATAAAGCACACTTTGGCCTGAATGAGCTCAAAGGAGTCTATGACTAGCAACATTTAGAAGAAATGGAATGCTGACCTGATAATAAAATAAAGTTATAGTTATGACAGATAAAAGATGATGTGTGGGCCGTTGATTGAATAATGATTGAAGGCGAAAAAAAGGGGAGGAGGATAAAAGATTTTGCGGACGGCATGAGATTTGAATGCTCCCATAAGGTGAATCACATTAAAATACTAATAAATACGATTATGGAAATCACTTTAAGTATTTCTTGACTTATACATATAGGATAAGCAACGAGAGTAAGCTGGAATTTGGTAGCAGACCTCAGTGACGATAAATCGAAGTAAGAGTTACGGTATAGTATGACCTATCTTGATACAGTAAAGACATACGGATGGATAAACGGATCCATGGAATATGGTATAGCAATATTCGTAAGTTCAACTAAGTACCGAGCAAAGAACTTCAGTATAACTATAGATGCCCAATAGGACATCTTATCAAGCTTTGTTCACAAAGTAAGGCCTAGAGATTGGCTAAACGCTGGAGGAAAAAAGAGAGAAGAGTCGCATATGCACACTTAGAAGTTCAGAATCATACATGCTGCATAAAAGAAGGTAGAAACAGTTACGAGATTGGAATGATTCCGACCACAAGTCGTGGCATGGGGAAGAGGCATAAAAGGGGGAATGTCATGGCTTTTGGATTTATTCACACAACAATTGCCTAAATGGCAAGGAAAGTATTAAGGTATTGACAAGAGCTATAAGTTATGAAAACGATAAGAGCGATAGTCAACATTCGAGGACGAATGTTCCAAAGGGAGGAATGATGTTACGCCCCGCAATATTACGTCGATATTACGTCCCGCAAATAATATTATGACAATGTTAGGTCCCGTAGTTCTATATTATGGTGATGTTACGCTTCGCAATATTAAGTTACGACAATGTTGCACCCAGCAGTATTATATTACGGTGATGTCATGCTTCGCAGTATTAAGTTACGACGATGTTGCACCCTGAAGTATTGTACGTTAAATTAGTCGTAAGGTAATTGACATCAGTCCAAGTAAAAGATTATTTGGAGATTATAAGGATTATGATATTTCACAAGCGATTAGTAAATTCATGAAGGTGAAAGGGGGAGTAAATCAAAGAAAATAAATTTTGTCCAAGTTTGGCATTTTGGGGTAAAATATGGCCCGAGTTAAAATATCCGGTATTTATGGACTAGTGTCATATAAAGTAATACATGACCATACTAGTAAGGTGTATAAGGTATGTGAAAGTGAGTAATATTTTAAGTAAGTGGGAATAATTCTCAATTTTGCGGGCAATTGATTAATTATCGGGTAATGGGACATTGTCACGACTAAAACCGATGGGCCACGACGGGCACCCGGTACCTTACTCAATCGAGTACCAACATAATGTATCTCTCTTATCATTCTATCATAGTTAAATGAACCGGAGTAAAGAATGAGGGAATATAAACTTATACATATGAAGTACGGGCCTATAAGGCCGACATGATATTTTTTTTGTATACTCAAAACATAGGCCGATAAGGCCGTACAAGTGTCTGTATACATGACAACTGTCTACAAGCCTCTAAGAATACATAATATCATAAAGGTCGGGATAGGGTCCCGCCATACCAGTATATACATGTACTAATCAAATTGACCAAAGAAGCAACTCTGGAGCAAATGGAGCGTACCGACACATTCCGCTGAGCTGATAGCATAGTTGGAGGACTCTCGACCTGTCTATCAGGACCTGTGGGCATGAAATGCAGCATCCCCGGGCAAAAGGGACTTCAGTACAAATAATGTTCGGAGTATATAAGGAATGAAAATCAGCAACTAGTAGACATGAGAGAAACATATATTAAAAGACTCAACATGTATATCTGAATAACTTTGTGAATCATTTAATATTATAATGTCGTGCATATGCGTATAAATGTCATACCATGAATAGGTATATGTGTTCATAACATCATCAAGCCTCTGAGGGCATCCCATCATATCTTCTCGGCCACTGTGGCAAATCATCAACGTATACCAGCTGATCAGGTGGTGGTGCATATATAACGCCATAACCTTTTCCCATATCCTATGAACATATATATACATATATACGCGTATATAACACCATCTGGTCATGTGTCAATATACATGAATGCAATGCATGAGAAGTACGTCATTAAAATGTCTTGGAATATCATAAGACCATTATGACTTTGAGTAATATCATGAAGTGAACTCTTGCAACTTACGTATTTTTCTGAAACCCATAAACAGATGATAGAATAATATAACACATGGAGAATCAAGAACATAAGCATCTCTAGCATTTCTATGAATAGAGTCATTTATGAAAGTAGTGCATTTGCACGTTTCGTTTGCATTGTATGGATCATTCCAGAAGAAATAAGGAATAGCATTAACATACCTGCATGACATAGTCCTTATTACTCAACCAAGCTCGACACAATGTCTTGCATCTTCAACAAGTGAAATGATATTGGCTGACATCCTTCAAAACATCATACTTATATTATTTATAGTTTAAAACATCCACAAAATGCCTTCCAAAACAGCCCCAAACGTCTAGCACCTTAATTTTTACCGTCAATCACTCGCTTTTTATCTTTTCTTCTTCAATCAACTTAATTAAAACCTAGAAAAGCTTAACAACATCAGCCACAACATTATAAAATTATTTCTCACAATTTCCAGCCATCACAAACCATATATTTAGCCACAAAACAGCCCAACCAAAGACACAACCATATCTCATGTTCTTTCAAGTGCTATCTTATGGGTTTTCACTCAAACAACACAACCAACACAAGATTATCCTTAGGCACAATCAAGAAGATGTTATACATACCTTGGAAAGCATCTACAAGTCGAAACCCTATCTCAACTTAGCTCACAATAGCCCTCAATCACATCACAACATCATTGAAGCATTCTCTTGTAGTCTTTAACACCTTTAATGATGATTTTAGGTTATTCCCTTTAGTTTGATTCTTGGGATCTTGGACCAGCTCTTAGAGAGAATTGAGAGTGTTTTGGTGTGTGTTTTATGTGTATAATAACGAGATATACAAGGGATAAGATAACTTATAAGCCCACCGCCTCAATTCTCCAAGTAGGTGGGTAAGCTGCCTGCTTGGCAGCTTGAGCGGTGCAACTTCGAATGTGTGTATCTCTCTAATCCGACATCGTATTGATAAACAGTTGGCAGTGTTGTAAACTAGACACCAAGGGATTTAATTCCATATTAATATCTCCATGTAACTCTCAATATATTGGGAGAAAATTGTATCGCAACTGGCCTATAAAACTACTAGTTTCTCTGAAGTTCGGCGACGTGACTTGGCGACTCTACTATATAAATTCATATTTCTCTACCCCTATGTCGTATGAATAAATGGCTTGGACCATTGGAAACTAGGTTCCAATACCTTTATTTTGGTATAGTATGTCCCAAAATGACCTCATATGACACATGAAATATATTGCTCAAAAGGCTTCATTACAAGGCAAATCCTTAGTCGGTTTTTCCGCAGCTTAAATCCGTTTTTTCCCAAACTTTATATTTCATATACAAACATCATATATAGACATATATTCACTTTAAACTCATTAAAATCATGATTGAAAAGTCTCATATTCATCTTAACTTGCTTAAGACTTCAGTAAACCTTTCTTATCCTTGTAGAAGGATTTCGTCCTTTTTGAGTTTACATTAAATAATCCTATAATGACAGTGACGTATGATTTACGGGATGTAATAACATTAAATCACTTTATATAATTTCAAAGAAGATATCATTCCCGAGCTTACATCAATTGACTTACGACATACTTTCACGTATAAAAATATGGGGTGTAACATCATTCCCCCATTTGGAACATTCGTCCTCGAATGTTGATTGATGTGCTTATTAGTCCTATATCCTATAGATCTCATGAATGTTTTCATATTTTCCACCATCTAGGAAATTGTTCTGTGAATAAATTGAAAGACCAGGGCATTCCCCCCTTTAGGCCTCTTCTCACATCACGACTTGTGATTGGAATTCTTCCAATCCCGTAACTTTGACTACCTTCTGTGTTGCAGCATGTATGACTCTGTTCTTTTATGTGCGAATATTCTCTTTTTTTTTTCCAGATTTTTTCCAATCTCTTTACCTCACTTTGTGAATATATACAGACCTATATCAAGATATCCCTTGGAGCGTATATAGGTGTACTGAAGTTCTTCGCTTGGTACTTTGCCAAACATACAACTATTGCTATATTTTATTTCCTAGTCTTGGTTATTTTTCCTTATGGCTTTAGTGCATCTAAGTATGTCATACCGTGTTATAACACTTACTTACATTTATTATTACCGAGGTGTGCTACACAACTATATGTTACTTTCTCACTACTTATCCCATAATCTGCTGGCGCACCCCTGCCACATTAGGAACACATACTTGACCCCGATATCTGAGGACTCCATCTCTTGTAATCTCTAATGGCGTCTTCTTCTTTTGAGGGGTTGTATATATGTAATAATCTAGAATAGGATATTTATACTGGCATTCCATCACTTTAGTTACTAAAGAGGATGTTGCCATGTCCTAAATAGTAACTCCAGTACAATCTGAATCTAGTAATCGAATTCCAAGATTAGCTAGCTGATGAATCTCACAAGTTATGTCACTCTTCTCTGGCTATAAATATGACAGGCTACCCATAGATCTACGGCTATGGGCGTCGACTACTACATTAGCCTTCCTTGGACTGTATAAAATATCAACATCATAGTCTTTCACTAGCTCCAACCATTGCCTCTGACATAATACATTGTCACTAGGGCTCACATCTCATTAGGGAACATCTGAATTGATTTTCCTTATCCACCTATGGGTGATACTATACTTCAATAATTGTACTTCATATTATCCCAATGTGATTCATCTTATGGGGTTATTCTAATACCGTGCCATCCATAAATCCCTTTCTTTTAAATCATTAGTCAATCGAAGGGCCAAACGTCATCCTTTTATTTGTCACAATTACACCATTATTCTACTATCAGGGCAACATTTTATCTCTTGTAATTGCTCCTATTATTAGACTCCTCTGAGCTCATTCAGATTGTACCGAGCTTTCTATAACTTATGGAAACCATAGGCTCTCTTGTTTTGATGGGCTTAATCTCAAGGCCTTATCTGTTCTCATCGCCTTCTCACTCACCATTTCACACTTTTACTCCTATCTACCTAAAACCTTGTCGCTATAGGATACTAAAGCGTGCGACCTACGCATATCGATTCATACTACTAAAAACCTTCATTTACTTGGTAAAATCATAGATTTCTTTTCGTGCCTTCTTATTTGTCTTTAAATGTAAGTAATAGCTTTTATGGGTGGCTCATCTTGGTGCCCTCAAATGTTGGAATTCCATGCAACCCATATGATCTTGAATATCACCTTTTGATTTTTTTTTAATTCTTGTCATTCATTAGCCACCATATGTGTCACTTTTTTATAGAGTGCATACAATGTTGTTGTGATAATGTTGTTACAAGACCATATCTTCTTTATGTCACTATGCTTAAGTTGAAGCCTACCTCCTTATTTCCTCAACTAAAAAATATGACACAGTGACAAAATATGACGAAGGGCCAAACGTCATCCTTTTATTTGTCACAATTACACCATTATTCTACTATCAGGGCAACATTTTATCTCTTGTAATTGCTCCTATTATTAGACTCCTCTGAGCTCATTCAGATTGTACCGAGCTTTCTATAACTTATGGAAACCATAGGCTCTCTTGTTTTGATGGGCTTAATCTCAAGGCCTTATCTATTCTCATCGCCTTCTCACTCACCATTTCACACTTTTACTCCTATCTACCTAAAACCTTGTCGCTATAGGATACTAAAGCGTGCGACCTACGCATATCGATTCATACTACTAAAAACCTTCATTTACTTGGTAAAATCATAGATTTCCTTTCGTGCCTTCTTATTTGTCTTTAAATGTAAGTAATAGCTTTTATGGGTCGTTCTGCCACTTGTTGCATTAATACTTGGCTCATCTTAGTGCCCTCAAATGTTGAAATTCCATGCAACCCATATGATCTTGAATATCACCTTTTGATTTTTTTTTAATTCTTGTCATTCATTAGCCACCATATGTGTCACTTTTTTATAGAGTGCATACAATGTTGTTGTGATAATGTTGTTACAAGACCATATCTTCTTTATGTCACTATGCTTAAGTTGAAGCCTACCTCCTTATTTCCTCAACTAGTCTTAACATACCTCTCGCACTGGCTCTTTATGTATCAAGTTTTCATTTGCACTTATCTATCAATAACATCTTGTACTGGAACCGTTACTGCCTCTCCCCGGCGTCGTGCTTGCATAATGTTCTGGAGTCATATCTTTTCTGTATGATCTGAATAGATGCAATATCATTCCTTTTACCTTTTTAATGCATTCTTTCTTTACAATTCCATCATTACATCTTAATCTTTGGATTCTTTTCACATCTTCATGGACTCTTGCGCACCTTGCGGTAACCCTTATGTACCAAGGATAATTGAATTCCTTACTCACGAGGGTGACACCTAGTGTAACTGGCATAGTTAGTCCCTTAGGCATAACTTTTCTTACAGTGCTCGCTTTAGGGAAGCATCTTCCTGAATGACCTTGAAAGGTTATTCTTCTGTTGTCCATTTTATTATCGCCGGAATGTAATCTCTGAAGTTCTCTTGATGTCGACTATTATCAAATTATTCGGTCCCTAATTCATGTTCAATTTATCTTGTTCACTAGCCCATACTGATTTCTATTATTTTGGGGGTCTAACTTTTCCTTTTGTAATCACATCGGAGTCCCCAACTCATTTCTCGAAATAAAAATATGATTTTATGGCTTATACTCTTTTATTGCCTTAAGGCTTGTCACCTCTTGTATTTTCCTTCACTTTGACTATAGACTCTGTCATCGTGTCATATTTTGATTTACTGTTATCACCCCTATATCACATCTTACTCATGATGCTTCATTTATTTTCTTCTTATTCTCCGGATAATATTCTTTTTGTCTATCACTTTATTCTGAAAACTTCAACAAAAAGTTCTTTCCCTATAAGCTCCCCTAGCTTCATCTCATTAGAATGCCTAACATTCTTTTTTTTTTACTCGGGGCTAGAGTCATACTAAGGTAAATATTTGTCCCTTCTAGGATCCCACTGCCTATATTCTGAAATTTTTGAATATTCCAGTATTCGTATCTGATTGTACTACTCTAGAGTTCACCATCTGGGTGTCTTAGAAGGATATCTTTTACCACATTTGTACCATCTTTCGGAAACATTGGTTAATGATAACAACCTATCCACAATTTTTGGGTTACTCTAACTCCAACTGGATCCTGATATCCCATCTTTCTCTTAAATAATATCTGTTAGCTCCCATAGAACATAACTGAGATGGGTGTGGCCAATTGTACTTACCTCTGTCATTGATGAAGGTACCAAAATGCTTATATTTCTCTGCCTGATTTGAAAATATTGATAATCTTCATTATCTGGGTGCCTCGTACCCCTCTTCACCTTACTTCTTTTACTTGTTAAAACTTGTATCTAGCTTCTGAATTCCTCATAGATTTTCACCATATTCGTGAATAGATATCCGTGCCTTAAGGCTCCTTATTAAGAAGCATACACATCTTAGTACACACATGATCTGTTGAAGACCTCATATTTACTCATCATAAGCATGATGTGAAATCGAGTTCCTCTGACTCAACTCTTCCACATCCACATGCAATCTCTTACCAACTGTCTTTGTGGATGTAGGTATCGTTGTATTACGACTAAAGTCGAATTTAGGAGTTTGAATTCTTACAACTGAGCTCTACTGCACGATCTAGAGTAAGAAGAAAGAGTGACAGACCTAAATGCCCTGTAGCCTCCTGCTTATAAGTGTGGTGCACAACACACCCATAAACAAGACTCTACTAGACACGGCTTGTAGACTCCCTAGGACAGAACTGCTCTGATACCACTTCTGTCACGACCCAAACCGAAGGGCCGCGACGGGCACCCGGTGCCTTACTCAACCGAGTACCAACGTAACATATCTTTCTTATCATGTTATCATGAGTAAATGAGCTAGAAAACTCGTCCTGAGATAACAAGAATAAAACATAAGGGAATAGTCAACATATGAAGACCCAACATGATATACAAACTAATATATGTGACATACGGGCCTATAAGGCCGACATGACCATTAGTAAACTCGAAACATAGGCCGACAAGGCCATACAATTATCCATACACCTGACATATGTCTACAAGCCTCTAAGAGTACATAAAATCATAAAGGTCGGGACAGGGCCCCGCCATATCAATCAATACATATCCAAAGCATACTGACCAAATAGGCAACTCCGGAGCAAGTGGAGTGCACCAACACCTTCGCTGAGCTGATAGCCTACTAGGAGGACTGTCAACCTATCAATCGGGACCTGCGGGCATGAAATGCAGCGTCCCCAGGCAAAAGGGACGTCAGTACGAATAAAGTACCGAGTATGTTAGGCAGGAAAGCATAAACAAGAACAGTAATGTAAAGAGAGAGATAAAGGAGATACAACCTGTAACATCAGAGTGCCTCTGGGGGTTACTGATATGAAATGCATAATACATATATATACATAAACTTTTTAAAACATTCGCCTCTGTGGGCATCATCATCATATCGTACCCGGCCTCAAAGAGGACTCGGTAAAAGCGTACCCGACCATCATAAGGTTCGGTAGAATCGTACCCGGCCACGTGGAGCTCGGTAAACCCAACTGATCAGTGGTTGCACAATAGGTGCCGTACCCGGCCGACTATAGCGCGGCTCGGTAGAGTAAAATAGATACTATATATAATGCATGCTAGACTCATGGAATCATCTTCTAAACCTTTTGGAGTGACTTAAGAACATTATGGACATCCCTACCATCAATATGAACCTTAGTAGGATTTAAGGATCATACACACTTGTTTAGAATAATTTTATAAGGAAAGAACAACATGGACAACCTTAGTTGCTAGGAGTAGAGTCATTATGAAATAGCGTATCGTTTATGTTCATTTCATTTTAGACCATGCCAAAAGAAAGAAGAAAGTGCCTTAACATACCTTAAACCCGTTGAGTCCTTAATCCCTTCCAAGCAACTCTTCAAACAAGTCAACTCAATCTATCATAGTATAAGGAGATTCAAAATCAGTGCTGAGCAAAGGCTAAGTCTATAACTTAAGCTAGTAGCTCGTTTACGTAAATTTGGGCAGCATCTCCATTGTAACAAGGGCCTCCTCCAATACCATATACCAACAACAATGACCAGAGCAATCCATCAATACATAATTATCAATATCAAGACACCATATAACCACAACAAGTCACAACTACATTACGACGAGCGGCAAACTCCGATTGGAATCCGTATACCCCTTATCAATCCTTATAGACTTCTTACTTCAACATAAAAGTATCATTAACTTGATAATGAAGTCATTAATCAATGATTCCAGCCTTATACCATATATTTATAACAGTCAATCACTTGTTTTTTTATCTTTTCTTCTTCAATAAACTTAATTAAAACCTAGAAAAGCTTAACAACAGCAGCCACAACATTATCAAATTATTTCTCACAATTTCCAGCCATCACAAACCATATATTTAGCCACAAAACAGCCCTACCAAAGCGACAATCATATCTCATGTTCTTTCAAGTGCTATCTTATGGGGTTTTCACTCAAACAACACAACCAACACAAAATTAGCCTTAGGCACAATCAATAAGATGTTATACATACCTTGGACAACATCTACAACTCGAAACCGTATCGCAACTTAGCTTACAATAGCCCTCAATCACACCGCAACATTATTGAAGCATTCTCTTCTAGTCTTTAACACCTTTGATGATGATTTGAGTTGATTTCCCTTTAGTTTGGTTCTTGGGATCTTGGACTAGCTCTTTGAGAGAATTGAGAGTGTTTTGGTATTTGTTTTCTGTGTATAATGATGAGATATACAAGGGAAAAGATAACTTATAAGCCCACCGCCTCAATTCTCCAAGTAGGTGGGTAAGCTGCCTGCTTGGCAGCTTGAGCGGTGCAACTTCGGACGCGTGTATCTATCTAATACGACATCGTATTGATAAACGGTTTGAAGTATTGGAAAATAGACACAAAGTATTTAATTTCATATAAATATCTCCATGTAACTTTCAATATATTAGGACAAAAAAACATCATAACTGGCCTATAAAACTGCTAGTTTCTCCGAAGTGCGGCGACGTGACTTGGCGACTCTATTATATAAATTCATATTTCTCTACCCCTATGTCGTATGAATAAATGGATTGGACCGTCGGAAACTTGGTTCCAATACCTTCATTTTGGTATATAATATGTCCCAAAATGACCTCATATGACACATGAAATATATTGCTCAAAATGTTTCATTACAAGGCAAATCCTTAGTCGGTTTTTCCGCAAGTTAAATCCGATTTTTCCCAAACTTTATATTTCACATCCAAACATTATGCATAGTCATATATTGACTTTAAACTCATTTAAATCATGATTAACAAGTCTTATATTCATCTTAACTTGCTTAAGATTTCAGTAAACCTTTCTTATCCTTGTAAAAGGATTTCGTCCTTTTTGAGTTTGCATTAGATAATCCTATAATGACAGTGAGGTATGATGTACGGGGTGTAACAATATTAAATCACCTTATATAATTTCAAAGAAGATCTCATTTCCGAGCTTACATGAATTGACTTACGACATACTTTCACGTACTAAAACATGGGGTGTAACAGACGTTACCTAATTAATTGGGGATATATTTTGGATAAGGCATAACGTGGAAGATTTTCCTTGAAAGAAATGGTGACTCATGAATTAGTAGTATGTATGTGGCATGATTTGAAGACTTGACAAAAGTCTTACAACGTGAATTAGGAAATATGGCAGGAAATGGGTCCATTATGTCTAAAAGACATAAATCACATCTCACATTTACTAAATATGCTTTGAAAATTCAGATATGATATCTTATATAAATATCAAATCCAGCAACCAAGAACGAAGAGATAGAAATGTTAAAATTCTTCGGAAAGTTCATACAAGGTCCGATTATGCGAAAGATATAATTATAAGGAAGCACAGTATAATTTTTTTCAAGAATATTATACACATTTTCTCTACTCCAGATATGTTAAAGCTAAGCTTTTCCTTCATTTTAGCATTTTATCGTAATTACACAATCTGATAACGCGGAATAAAGAAAAATTTGTATGCTAGTCTCGTAAATTACATATGTTTTCCTAGTTTTGTAAGTTACCATATTCTTCTTATCGGGACTGCATATTCAGTTGATTATTTCCTTCTTTCGGTAAAAATAGTACAGAGTTTACGTATATACAATATTAAAAGTATTTTCATTATCATCAAGCTATAATTGATGGGCAGGCCTCTATTGGGCAACCTCTTATCAAATGGTAAGTTATATGCCGATCCTACTATGACCGAGCACCTATGAGCGAGGACAGTTGGTCAAGATACAGAGCATAGTATAGCCGAGCGCCTATGAGCAGGCCTACTACGGCAGAGTGGTTATATATATACACTGAACTTTATAGGGTCAGACAACTATTTTACTTACTATATTGAGAGAGCTGAGTCAATATCAGCAGGTAAACATATCTTCAAATTATCTTTGACTTCCAGCTACTTTCAGTTATTTTATTATCAGTTCAATTTTATCTTTCAGTATATTGCCTTAAATACTTAGTGCATTATTTCGTACTGACGCCCCTTTTCTAGGGGCACGACATTTCATGCGTGCAGGTTTAGATAGACAGACGGGTAGGCCTCCTCATTAAGTGTTGCCCGAGTTCAACTTGATCTGTAAGCTCCAATCCTTTCGGAGTTTCCGGGTCTAGAGCCTTATGTACATCTTGTATATATATGTATATATGTTATGAGTAGGTTGGAGAGCTGTTCCGATCATAGTATATCCATCAGTAGTGGCTTGTAGACATATCCTATCAGTTAGTGTAGTATGTTGGGCTTTCAGGACTTCTATGTATATTTGGTTGGTTTGTGGTAGAGATCAGTTGTAAGAACTAAATTTTCTAAACTCTATCTTATTCCTAATACGACGATGCCTACATTTAGAAAGATTGTTGGTAAGGGATTGAATGCGATTGCGAAAGAGTGAACTCGGTGAGCTTTTGGAAAGGGAGCCTTAAGGCAAGAATATCTATCCACCTTTATGGTGAAAGACAATGAGAGATCCAGAAGATAAATACAAGTTTCAACAAGTAAAGGAAGCAAGGTGAAAGAGGGTACGAGGTACCCAGCTAATGAAAATTATACTTATTTACCATTCAGGAAGAGAGATTTAAGCATTTTGAGTTACATTCAACAGTAATAGAGGTATGTACAATTAGCCAAATTGATCTAAGTTATGCTCTATAGGAGCTAACAAATTTGATTTAAGAGATAGACATACTATCACGATCCTGCTGGGCTAGAGTGACCCAAAATGGTGGACGAATTGTTTGCGTTAGTTGACGTTGCCAAAGGATATTACTAATGTGCTATTAGATCTCCATGTGAAACACCTAGGTGGTGCACTCTAAAATGGTGCAGCCACATATGAGTACTACAAAGACATGCACTATAAGCCTTGAAGGGATAAATATTACCTTAGCGTAACTCACCTCCTAGTAAAGCGAGAACGTTAAGCAACATGAAGAGCCATTGGGTGAAGCAAAGGAAAGCTAAAAGCGAAAGAATGTCGTATTGAAGTTTTCACAAGAAAAGGGATATGCAAAAATATTAGCAGAGTAATGAGAAGAGAGATAAGGAAGCATTATGAATAAGGCGTGATACATGGATAAAAACGGTAGAGTGTAGCAAAACCTATAGTCAAATGATGAAAGAGACGAAAGGTGATGATCCTTAAACAGTAAAAGAGCAGAGGCCATAAGGTTATATCCTCATTTCTAGAAATAAGTTTACGACTCTAACGTGATTAACAGAAGGAAAAGTTAGACTCCAAAGTAATAAGAATCAGTATGGACTGGTGAACAAGATAAACTAAACATGAATTAGGAACTGAGTGATTTGATAATAGTCAGCATCATAAGAGTTTCAGATTTCATTCTACTGATAATATAATGGACAACAGAAGAAGATCCATGATGAATTCAGAGAATGGTCATTCAGGGAGACGCTTCCCTAAAGCAAGCAATATGAGAAAAGTTGAGCTTAAGGGACTGTATGTGCCAGTTACACTAATTGTCACCATCGCGAGCGAGAAATTTTGTTATTATTGGTACAGAAGGATTACCGGAAGGAGATTAAGGGTTATTGATAAAGTGAAAGGATGCCAAAGATGAAGAGGAAAAACATATGTAGACCGGTAGTCATTGCTCCAAGTCTTAGAACTCCCAAAGGGGGGAATATGGAATGATAAAGGAAAAATGCGTTAAAAATGAGAATGGGATGCGATTGCACCTATCCAGATGTTACAAATATGCTATGATTCAAAAACATTATGTAAGCATGACGTCAAACAAAAAAAGGGGAAGTAAGGGTTCCTGCCCGGGATGTTATTAATAGATAAGGAGCCAGTATGCGAGGTAAGTTAAGACAAGGAAATAAACTAAGAAAGATTATGCAAAATATGGATATGGGAATGGGCCAACTAGTAGTTAGTAGTTGATTCAGGAAGAGTCTAGTCATGACTAGACAAAAAGTTACAGACAATTCAGTAGATCAGGCAAGATAAATATAGTAAACCCCAACATGGAGAATTCAACCTCGCAGTAATGACATTATAATACTTGAGATATATTCAAATAGGAGTTAGGATAGTTAAAGGTACCGTATGTGTGTTACGAGGATAAAAGAAAGTGCCATTCGGCAGTCAAAATATCAGTTCAAAAAAAACCCTACAAGCACAAGGGCAAGGAGGTAAGCAACTACGGATAATTATAGGCAAGTAAGGACATCAAAAGGTCTGTAATAAGTTCACAACTTTATAAGAGTCAAGATTTCTCCCTAAGTACTACAATGAAAGACTAGCTGAAAAAACAAGGAAGAAGGCTTCAACCTAAGCACAACGACATAAAGAGGAAATGATCGTGTAAGAAACAGTTTCACAACAACATTGTAAGTACTCCAAATGAAAATGTCACATACCGTGGCTAATGAAAGGGAAGTAAAAAATTAAAAGTAATATTCAAGATCATATGAGTTGCACGGAAACTCTGGCATGAATAGGAACTAAGATAAGCTAAGTATGCCCGCAACAAGAAAGACCAGGAAAAGTAATAGCTAACGTTAGAGAAAGCTAAGATGGAACGAAAGGAATTATTCGATCAATGATCCCGAGTTGATGACATTATGATCGCACTTAAAAGTTTGTAGTTTTATACCTGCAGTAGATACATCCATAGAAGATTCTGGTATACGTTAAAAGAAAGAATTGAGCCCATGTCATAGACGAAAGATTGAATTGTTAAAGGATTTTATCATGAATATCCCTCAGCGCCTATGAAGGGCTAATGTAAAAACTAATACCAGGAGTCACAGATCGGAAGACAGATTAAGCCTACATAAAGGATGATCAGAAATAAGAGTAAACTAAAGAGTTACATCGACTAAGTAAAACGGGAGTATACCAAGAGAATTATAGACCTTAGGATCACTCGTAAATAGAAGAAGTATAAGAGAGATAGTATAGTAGCCATATTTTATAACCGCTCTACGATGAAGCCAACCTAATAGTACCAGCCTCATAAGAAGTTAGTATGAAGCTTCCATCAGATTGTGTATGCACCAAAGGTGCAAGTATTATAATAGAGTTTCAAGTTGTGGAGATAAATTATACCTATGTGGAAGGGAGGTTATGAAAGAGATAGAAAAATGTGAGGCAATATTTTAAGGTAAGTAAGGAAAAGGTGAACAACGTACAAGATGCTCAAATACAAAAGGTTATGAATAGTCCAAACTGCGGATAAGGGGCTAGAAGCGTGGGGATTTAGTGTCCAAGAATGATAGCAATGTCGTCTGTGGGATACCTTCCAACCTATGGTTTCTAGGTACCGAAAGGTCTAATTAGAGAGCGAAAGAAGAGTTAGAGAGGATGTGATGTCTCAATGTTCCAGAAAAAATATAAGGAAATTGGTCGCAAGCTAAAGTAGGATAGAACTACAAGGTTTTAGAAAGACAAGAGTAAGGATAAGAAAAGGGAAAGTGAGAAAATGACAAAAATGGATAAGTCATCGGGATTAAGCCCATGAAAACAAGCGAGCTGATGGGTTCTCTAAATTATATAAGGCACAGTATGGCCTGAATGAGCTCAAATGTGTCTATGACTAGCAACATTTAGAAGAAATGGAATGCTGACCTGATAATAAAATAAGGTTATGATTGTGACAGATAAAAGATGACGTTTTAGTTGTTGATTGAATAATGATTTGAAGGAAAAAAAATAGGGGGAGGAGGAGAAAAGATTTCGCGGATGGCACAGGATTAGAATGCCCCTATAAGGTGATTCATATTAAGATATTATGAAATACGATTATGGAAATCACTTCAAGTATTTCTCGATGCAACGTAAACTTTAGTGACAAGATATTACGAGAGGTTTTAGTTATCAGTGGTGGATTGTAGATCGCTATTGATGTGAATCAACAATGGATGGATAAAAGATACAAAGTATGAAATGAGGTTAGGTCGCCACTCTTAAGATGACTAGTAATGATGAAGTATTAAAGGACATAGACTTATACATATAGGATAAGCAACGGGAGTAAGTTGGAATTTGGTAGTAGACCTCAGTAACAAAAAATCGAAGTAAGATTTATGGTATAGTATGACCTATCTTGATACAATAAAGTCATATGGATGGATAAACGGATCCGTGAAATAAGGTATAGCAATATTCGTAAGTTCAACTAAGTACCGAGCGAAGAACTTCAGTATACCTATAGATGCCCAGAGGGACATCTTGTCAAGCTTTGTTCACAAAGTACGGCCTAGAGATTGGCTAAACGCTGGAGGAAAAAGGAGAGAAGAGTCGCATAGGCGCACTTACAAGGTCAGAATCATACATGCTACATAAAAGAAGGTAGAAACAATTACGAGATTGGAAGGATTCCGGCCACAAGTCGTGGCATGAGGAAGAGGCATAAAAGGGGGAATGCCCTGGCCTTTGGATTTATTCACAGAACAATTGCCTAAATGGTAAGGAAAGTATTAAGGTATTCACAAGAGCTATAATTTATGAAAATGATAAGAGCGACAACATTCGAGGATGAATGTTCCAAAGGGAGGAATGATGTTACGCCCCACAATATTACGTCGATATTACGTCCCAAAGTATTATATGATGACAATGTTACGTCCTGCAATACTATATTACTATGATGTTATGCTTTTCAGTATTAAGTTACGACAGTGTTGCACCCAACAATATTACATTTCGGTGATGTCTTGCTTCGCATTAATAAGTTATGACGATGTTACACCCTGAAGTATTGTACGTTAAATTTGTCATAAGGTAATTGACATCAGTCCAAGTAAAAGATTATTTAGAGATTATAAGGATTATTCTATTTCACAAGCGATTAGTAAATTCATGAAGGTAAAAGGGGGAGAAAGTCAAAGAAAATGAATTTTGTCCAAGTTTGGCATTTTGGGGTAAAATACATCCGAGCTAAAATATCCAGTATTTATTGACTAGTGTCGTACAAGGTACTACATGAACATGCTAGTAAGGTGTATAATGTATGTGAAAAGTGAGTAATATTTTAAGTAAGTGGGAATAATTCTCAATTTTGTGGGTAATTGATTAATTACCGGGTAATGAAATAATACATAATTAATTGGGGATATATTTTGGATAAGGCATAACGTGGAAGATTTTCCTTGAAACACATGGTGACTCATTCATTAGTAGTATGTATGTTGCATGATTTGAAAACTTGACAAACGTCTTATAATGTGAATTAGGCACCATTGTAGGAAATGGGTCCATTATGACTAAAAGACATAAATCACATCTCACTTTTAATAAATATGCTTTGAAGAATTCATATATGATATCTTATACAAAGATAAAATCTAGCAAACAAGAACGAAGAGATAGAAACGTTAAAATTCTTCGGAAAATTCATACAAGGTCCGATTATGTGAAAGATGTAATTCTAAGGAGGCACGGTATAATCTTTTCTAAGAATATTATACAGATTTTTTCCTACTTCAGGTATGTTAAGGCTATGATTTTCCTTCATTTTATCATGATATCGTAAATACACAAGTCTAATAACGAGGCATAAAGAAAAATTCGTATCGCGGAATTTACGTTTATTTTGCTAGTCTCACAAATTACATATATTTTCCTAGTTTTGTAAGTTACCATATTCTTCATATCGGGACTGCATATTCAGTTGATTCTTTCCTTCTTCCAGTCAAAAGAGCAGAGAGTTTACATATATATAGTATTAAAAGTATTTTCATTACCATCGAGCTATAATCGATGGGCAAGCCTCTATTGGGAAACCTCTGATCAGATGGTAAGTTATATACCGATCCTACTGTGGCCGAGCGCCTATGAGCGAGCCCACTTGGTCGAGATACAGAGCCTAGTATGGCCGAGCGCCTATGAGCGAGCCTACTACGACAGAGCAGTTCAATATATATATATATATATATATGTCACACCTCCTTTTACCTACCCTGGAAGGGGTATAAGGGAGTTTTTCCAATTAAAGTGTCAATTGAAACGGGATTATTTTATTTAAAATTCAAAGTCGCCACTTGGGATAATTTATGGTATCCCAAGCCACCGGTTTTAAATCCCGAATCGAGGAAAGATTTTGACTCTGTTTTATAGTCCGCAAACACAGAAATCCAAGTAAGGAATTCTGTTAACCTGGGAGAAAGTGTTAGGCATTCCCGAGTTCCGTGGTTTTAGCACGGTCGCTCAATTGTTAATATTTGCCTAATTATCTGATTTATTACACGTCTTAAACCTATTGTGCATTTTTTAACTTTATAACCACTTTTATTTAGTTAAAGAATTATTCAAGGTTATTTAAAATACATCTTAAGCCCCGCTACATGAAATGCACCCGTGGTTCACGACACGTTCTATTTAACCTTGTTGGAAATGAGAATCGCGTCACATGAAATCCACACCCGAATTTAAATAATAGCTGTGATAATTATAATTAGCGCGCCTAAGGCAAACTACGAAGTTCATTTTTAATATCTAAATGATAACATTTGTGAGGGCCATAGATGTTCTAATTTATGGCACGCTACTTATGGAACGCCCCAAATATCTCTCTTAGGGAATCATAATTATGTCACGCGAATGTGTCCCCAATCACGATAATAAATTCAAAACGCGCTTAACGGCTCGCCTACTCGGGATCCAGCTAGGCAGTTCATCTATCAATTTATTCCTTAAATAGCATTTTAGTATTTATTAAACAGAAGCAATTCATTAGCACAAAGGATCACCTAAATGTCATTTCAAATCACAAAATTGAAGTAAAAATTAAATTGAAACCACATCAAATATCAAGGGAAACAGTTAAAGTAGGGAAAGGAAAATCATGTTAAACTCATACTATCTTTCGAGTTTAGATGTGCATCCCCAGAGCAATTTCATCAATTAAAAACAAACTCCAACAACCCAACATTTTGAAATTATCAATAATCTTTCTCCTAATCAAGCCTGATGAATGTTGATTAACGAACCTACAGTAACTTCTAAAACCATTCAAAAGAACACAAAGCAATATGAACATCAAAATGAACAAATATTGACCATTTCAAGCATTCATGTACCAAATAAACCCGTTTCGTAAAAATTTACTGCACAGGATTGAGAAGAAAGACGAAAATGAGAATATGACCTCAATTATATTAATAAGAACTTAGTTACAAAAAACTCCGACGAGCTAATCTAGCCGGAAGAAGCGATAGTAACAGGAGCCCAGATAGGGAACGGAGCTTCGATGGTGAACCTCGAGCAGACACTCGAAATCGGCTAATTCAAACTTTGACACAACCAAACTCCATTTCCTAGTTTTTGTTCCTGTTTTTATCTAAAACTCCTCGAAATTTTCCATCCATTTTTTGTTTTTTTTCAACTTCTCTTCTGCTTGGTGGTGAGTGGCTAGCGATAGTTTTCTGGCAAAGTTGGAAGGTGAAGAGCTTGGCTTTCTTTGAAGAAGAGAGGGGTTCGTTTGCAAAAGGGTTCCGCCGCTTAGCTTCTTTATTTCGTTCTATGTTTTTTTGAGAGGAATCTCATGAGCGGCGGAACCCTTTTTCTTTTTTAGGTATAGGCTTTTTTTTTTTGTTTTTTTCGTATCTCTCAGCTCATTCCCATAAAGTATTGCGACTGATCTCTCATTCTAGTCTCTTGGGCTTTTTTGGCGTTTGGTCTATCTCTAGCATTAGTTTTGTGTGTATATATTTTGGTGTAGGTTAGGTTTTGTAAGATATTATAGGTTAAGGGGTAAGATCCTAGGAATTATGGGCTTGGTAATTATGGGTTACGTCCAAAAATTAGGCCTAAAAATGGGTTGCTTGAGCCCAATTTTTATTCCTTCCCTACGAACGAGACTAAAATACGATCTTATTTATTGATTAGTCCTACTTAAGTAAAATAACTGTTAAAATAAGACTGACCATTAAAAAAATATTTTTGGTATTTTTCAAGATTAAAAATCACTACAAAACATGAATGAAACTATTTTTTTTGTAATTTTAATTTTCTTATGATAAAATAAAGTGAAAGAGTCAAAACCAGTTGAAATAGCGATATTAGGCCTAAATTAAATATTTACATGCTAAAATATAAAAAATCTTAGGGAGGGTCAAGAATCACATGTCTACAGTTGCCCCTCTTTGATTGGAAACGCGAACAGTTTTCAGACAAAGAATGACTAGACAAGTTTTTTGACCCGACCCTTATTTAGAGAGACCAAAAGTTAAAAGAAGGAGAATGTGACCGAGCCCTGGTATCTGAGCTGCCTACATATCCTTGGCTATAAAGGAGTCAGGCCACGTGTAGTTCAGAAGTTAGTGAGATGATGGAGTATACCAAGGTGGAGAGATGATCGAGGTGTCGTTCCGCCAAGGTTCCGGTCCGCGGTCCTATTATTACATCAAAAATCAAAAAATGAAAAAGACTAGCTAAGCCTGTCAACTACGAGTTACAAGATTCCTATCTATAAGTCTTCTGAAGCTTGATCTTGATTTTTGAATGGTTTTTCATGCAGACTTAAGATTTGAACATTGACGCTTGTTAGCTGCAGGTGCTAGCTCGTTCTTCTTTATCTTTTCGGATCAAGACCGGGCATGTAGTGCTTGTGACTTCAACCACATCTTGAGCAGTTCACATCTTTCTCTACTTCTGCATTTTGGATTCACTTCCCTTTTTCTTTTCTTTTTTATTCTGGATTGTGACTAACTTCTATTGATCATCTCGGAATGTTGACTAGCATTCTTGCCGCAAGATTCTTTTGTTGCTGACTTGAATTGCATTCTGAAATGAATTCCCTTATTCTCCAGTTAGGTGCCTAATTACCAATACTCAAACTGTCTTCGTTTGAAACTTGGACTGCCTTCTCCTTGTTCTCCCGGTGGGCTCTTGATTGTTGGATTTGAACCGTCTTCCTTTGAACATTGCTGCTTTCCCTTTGTTCTCCAGGTGGGCTCCTAATACCCAACACTTGTACTATTTTTCCCTTTACTCGTTTTCCCTTTGTTTGCCATCTGGGCTCCTGACTGTTGGACTTGAACCGTCTTTCTTTGAACATTGCTACTTTCCCTTTGTTCTCTAGGTGGGCTCGTAATTTCCACCACTTGTACTGCTTTTCCCTCGAAACATGACTCGTTTTACCTTTGTTATCTAGGTGGGTTCCTAATTGCTGAACTTGAACCATCTTCCTTTGAACATTGCTGCTTTCCCTTTGTTCTCCACGTGGGCGCCTGATTTGCAACACTTTAACTGCTTTCCCTTTGTTCTCCAGGTGGGCTCCTGATTTCCGTCACTTGAATTGCTTTCCCTTTGTTCTCCAGGTGGGCTCCTAATTTCTGACACTAGAATTACTTTCCCTTTGTTCTCTAGATGGGCTCCTGATTTCCAACACTTGAACTGCTTTTCCTTTGTTCTCTAGGTGGGATCCTAATTCTAACACTTGAACTGCTTTCCCTTTGTTCTCCAAGTGGGGTCCTGATTTCCAACACTTGAACTGCTCTCCCTTTGTTCTCCAAGTGGGGTCCTGATTTCCAACACTTGAACTGCTCTCCCTTTGTTCTCCAGGTGGGCTCCTGATTTCCAACACCTGAACTGCTCTCCCTTTGTTCAACTCTTGAATTACTTTCCCTTTGTTCTCCGGGTGGTTTCCTGTTTACCAACATTTGCATTGTTTTTCCTCGAAACTTGAACTTCTTCCCTTTGTTCTCCAAGTGGGCTCCTGATTTCCAACAAAACAGACAAAACAAAAGAAATTTTTCTGCCCCAGTTTTATATTGGGAAAATATGTGAGTGTTAATCGAATCTTGTTATCAAAAGAGCTATAAGAACTCAGAAGTTAAATCCCATTGTCCATGAGGGTCTTGAAAGTTTCAAATTAAATCTCATCTTAAAAGTGAAAACTTTAAAGCTAAACTATGTTTTCTAAAGGTAGAACTTACACTAAATCTTATTAACTATGAAGGTCTTAAAATTTAACTAGGTTCCATTATCCGAGAAGGTCCTAAGAACTTTAAATTAAATCCCACTATCCAGGAGGGTCCTGGAAATTATAAATTAAATCCCATTGTCCGAGAGGGTCCTAAAAAGCCGAGAATGAACTTACCTGATCCATGCTTTCTTTCTGGAGGATCTCTGCAGAACGAACAAAATTCCTTGCCCCTGAACCATGCTTTTCCTCATGGAGTGTTCCTGTAGAACGAACAAATTTTCTTTCCCATTCTTAAACCGCCTTTGTGCTGATAAAATTTGGGCACGACACTTGAAAAAAACTTCAAACTTTCAAGCTTTGATTTGGACACAATTTTTGTCCCTGTTTCAAATAAAGAAAACTTGTGAGTTTATAAATACGGTGGTTGGTTTGTGGCCTTTACTTTGAGGGCGATTGATCCTTCACTTCCCATGATAACTTTGATTTCAACTTGAAAGGCCTTGCTTGTTTATTGACTAACCACTTTCCTTGTCAACCTTATTACAGAAAATACCTCTGATCCGTTTAAACCCAACATCCTCTATCTGTTTCATTTTGCTCAGGAATAGAATTTACCGAACCTTTGTACTTCGTATGAATCCCAAAACATGTTGATTTTTACCAGCTCAGTGCGCTTGTTATTCATTCCTGACGTATGCCGTTGGCCTTGGCCTTGAGGTCTATTGCTCCTTCACTTGCCACGATAACTCTGATTTGCACTTGGCAGACCTTGCTTTAACCACTTTCTCTATCAACCTTGTCATAGAAAATACTTTTGATCCATTCAAACCTAACACCCTAAATCTGTTGCATTGTTCATGAATTGACATATACAGATCATTTGTATTTCATATAAATCCCAAAGTACGTTGATTGTTATAAATTTAGTGCGCTTGCTGCTCTTTCTTTTCTTATACCACTTTGATGTGCTAGCCAGATCCCGTTTTGTACAATTGGAAAGCTGGTGACAAATTCTTAAGTCATTTATTACTTGTTTTGACCAAACAGACTCAGGGAAAAGAAGTAAATAAGACAAAGGAACAGAGTAAAGAACAATGGAAAGAGATGATTCCTAACAAGAAAACTACAAAGTAGAAACTTATGAGATATGGATACCAACTCTAATGACCATGACATTCACCTTTGGATTATGTGGCCTAATCTGTCAAGCAAGTCTAATGTTCAACTCTTGTTGTACCTCTTCACTGTGAAACTTGGCTTCAATTCTCCAATTACCCTATCTGATTCACAATCCTTATTTGACTTGTAGTGCCCGAAGAGTTTTCACAATTAAGCCTCTCTCATTTTGCCATTTCTCTCAACTTTTTGTCGCCTTATGGTGCTTGTGAAGGTTTTCACCGATAAGACTCTCTCATTTTTTCCTTTCTTCTTCTTTCCTCCGTTTCTGTAGATGACAAGGCATTGACCATAGTAAAAACATCATACGCTCCTGGCATGACTAACTCAGCACTCTCAAAGATTATCTGGGAGGTTTTTTTGGACTATAATGTGGCTTTTGGACAGGATTAGAAAGGAAAGATATCACAAAGGCTCAAAACAACTAAGATAACAAGGTTAATTTATTTACAACTTTTGGAATCCATTTTAAAAACTTTGCCCCAATTTTGAAACAAGGGAATTTGACTCTTTTTGTTTGTTTGAGATGGAACTTCTAAGAAAGACTGACCCACTCTCGACTTCGTGAGATTATGAAATATTTATGTCGTATGACCGAACCGTAAGGCTGCCTACGTATCTTGTGGTGACAAGAATCAGGTCAAACGTAGTTCACAAAGATACGTTTTGTTGTTGCTATTTTTTCTTTTTTTTCTTCTTCTTTTCTTTTCTTTTAAATTTTTCTTTTGGAATGAACTTTCTAAAACAAATCTATGTGGCCACGAACTTTTTTTTTTCATATGACTCTAACTTGATTCCGAAAGAGGGGTGGTCAAAGAAATTAGTACAGGCTCAAGAGGGTGTCAAATGGTATAAGTGTTTGGGTAGCTAAAAGAAGGCCTCCCAGTCCCAGAAAATGCCAAGTACAACACATGCAACTCGAAATGAAAATTGAAGATCATGCACAATATTTATTTTGCGGCTTTGACATTGATATTATTCATATGCCTTCTATTTTTCTTTAGCTCCTTGTCAAGTACAGAACCCTCTTTGGGTAATTCCCTTTTCACGATCGATATTCTCCGTCAATTCATAGAAAACTTCCTTGACTTTATCTTGTTACTTTAGATGCACTTGAACTCAAAGTTGCTTGATTCAAATCGTCTGGGATACACTCTCCTTTAACGAATTCTTGTCACCCTATTAACTTCCCAGATTATCTGCCCCAGTTTCACATGGTTCGGGCTTCAAATGATCTCAGAATGTCCACATCTGTACTTATTTCCCTCAAGTGTCCCTATCATCTTCAAAATTGTTTCATTGCTTCCTGACTAAACTAACTTTTAAGACCAGGCAAAGAATTACGCGTGTATTTCATGTCACTAGAGTCAGTAGAAAAAGAACTATAAAAAGAGAAGAGGAATAAACAAAAAATGACTAGAAATAACAGAAAACAAATAATTGCATTAGATAGACAGTGAAAGGGTTTGAACAACAAAACAAACAAAACACATTGGGGTTACGACCCTGGAAAAACCTAAGTAACACTAAAAAGGGTACTACGATTAAATGAACTAGGCAAATAAATGATAAGGGGGTTTGAGTCACAAGACAATATCCGGAGTACAACTCCGAAAAAACCCGGACAACAAAAATGAGAACAAAATGAACCACCAAGACTCCTCCCTGGCTAGCCAAGAGAGGAGCATCTTCCTAATTACCAAGCTCGACATCCTAGCCACTTGGTTTCTCATCAATATCACTAGAACCTTTACAAGTCTTCATCGCATTGTCCTTAGGAAATTTCTTTTGGGTCCCTTTGGCCGGCTCGTTCTTAGGATCAACTTCCAGAACCAAGAGTGATAGCGATGAAAGATTTGCGACAAGTGGCCCTCCAAGGATCTCAGAAAAGTTCTCATATTCCTTTCCACACAAATCATGTCCACCATATGTGTCTCATTATGAACAAGCAATGGACATTGGCTAGTATCTGCTGCATTTGGATTTTGCACGGTAATGTCACCTGCATCAATAAGCTTCTGGACTGCTCCTTTCAGATGCCAACACTTTTCTATGTCATGCCCGAGTGCATTAGAGCAATATGCCCACCTTTGAGAAAAATCAAAATTCTTTGGAAGAGGGTTTGCATTTTTATTAGAATCGGGTTCAACATGTCCATTTGCCCCAGCCTTTGGAACAGACTGGCATATGATTCTCCAATAGCAGTGAAAAACTTTTTTCTTTGCAACCTTATCATTTTGTACTTTGTCCTCGGTTGATACCTTTTGCGGGTAAGTGGTTGATATGCATGAGGAGGCGGGTAAGATATTTGCGGAAATAGTGCAGGCCATCGCAGGTCTCGTGGGTGTGAAGCTGGCGGTACATTGTGGATAGGGTATTGGGAAGGTGAGGTATGACTTTAGGGATTTTGTGGAGAGTAGTAGCATTGTGGAGAAATATTTGGAGCACGAGGATATCTATGGGGTCGATATTGAGGCTGGAAGCGTTAAGCGGGAATGCCCATTGGATCCTGTCGTTGGCGGGGCTCAGCAACATCTTTTCTATCAATGGGAGGACTGTCCCGAGCAACTTGTTCGTTCAATCTAAACAAAAATTCCCTAAAAATTTTCTTGGGTTTCTTTTCCAACTGAGATAAGGAGGAGCGGTCTGGGACAATGTCTATATTGTACTGAAAGTGTCGCACAAAATATTGAGCCATGTCATCCCATGTATTCCACTTACCAACATCTTGATGAGTATGTCATTCCAAAGCTGTCACAGTCAGGCTCTCACTGAAATACGCCATCAGCAACTCGTCTTTCCCGCCAACACTTCTCATTTCACTTCAATAACCCCTCCGATGGGGTACTGGATCTCCACGTCCATCATCCAAATTAAACTTTAGCATCTTAAACCCTTTCAGCTTTCTGGATTTTTCATCTTATTCCAATGACTTAGCAAGCTTTGCAGTATCACCGGGAGGCTCAAAATAAAGAGCGTACGAGTATAGACCCGAGACCTTGAAAATTGGTTATGGAGAATAGTGTTGGGCATCGAGGATTTTGAGCACAGTCTCGCTAGAGGATCGAGGAAAGGTAGCAGGGGGATGAGCTACAAAAACATAAGTGGTCAAAGGAGCGGGATGTGAGGTGGTTCTGGGGGGTTGATTGTGAAAATGTTGTGGGGAGACGTCAACAACATTGGGAATCTGGATTTGTGACAGTGGCGGAATATTGACAAGGCTTTCAATGTAGTTAGTGGTAAACAATGGTGGAGGATGCCCACTAACCCAGGCTTGGTATATTTCGTCCATCTGTGCTTTCAACCTTAAGACCTCTTCTTTCAACTCACATTCTTACTCAACAATCTCCATAGAGGATCAATAACACCCGTGTACAGGTCTTTGCCGACCATGACTAACCTGCTCTTTGACCTTGCGTTGTATGGATGAGTTACCTTAAGAACCACAAACCAACCACCCTTCTGCTCAATAAAGATAACAAAAAGGAACAAAATGGTGTCATCCTGTTAGCATTAAGGCATTTAACAGCTAAAAATATCACATTGTGTGCAATGCACCTAGCAACAATTAACGGTTCTAGAATGACTTCGAGGGTCACAAGGTCACTTGCCATCATCCTAATTTTGTTCATTTCAATCTTCTCTTTTCTTTCTTTTCTAGCACTTCTTGGCTTGCTCATTTTCCTTCCCTCTTTTTTTTTTCTAATTATCACTCTTTTATTTCATCTTATTTCTCACATCCCCTAATTTCACCTCTCTTTTTTCTTTTCTTTTTTCTTTTTTCTTTTCTTTTAATAAAAAAAATGATTCGATCGAACCCTATGTAGGTTACCTCCATATCTTAACGCCGCATGAATCAGATCTTTGCGTAGTCTGGGAAAATAGGGAATAAAGGAAACAAACTAACGTTCTCTTTTTCTTTTTCTTTTTTTTTTCTTTTTGCCTTAATGTCTACTCCGATGAGAAAAGAGAAATAAAAGTAGCAAATCCTTTTTTTTTTAAGTTTTCTAGACTTAATGTTCTACAACCTATTCTAAATTCGAGCATATATTTTCTCCTTTTTTTTTCTTTTTGAAACAAATACTCTATGGAAAATTATCAATGAAAAAAAAAACCCTAGAAGAGAAAAATATTTTTTGATTCTATTTTTTAGAGAAGAAATCCAAACAATAAACCAAAGAAAAATATTTTAAATTTTCATTTAATATCCCTGAAGAGAGATTTCGAACCGAGAAATGAACAAGATAAAAAATATTTTTGGATTTCAATTTGAATACCTAAGGGAGAAACTCTGCAAATAAACCAAAGATAAAGAATGTTGTTTTTTCTTCTATGTACAATGTCCTAAAGTTCTAGTGAAAATAAAAGAATTTTTTTAAATTTATTTTTCATTAATTTCGCAACGAAGAACCTCAAAAGAAAATCTTTTGGATTTTTGGGAATTAATATCTTAAAGAAAACTTTTAAAGAGGTACTAAAAGAAAATTCTTTTTTTTTTGAATTTTTTGCCTTAATATACTAAAGGAAATATAAAAGTAATTTTTTATTTCTAGATATTAATCCCCTAAAGGAAAAACCACCTCAATTGTTTTTCATTTCTAGAATTAGTATTCTAAAGAAAATTTCTAACGAAATATAAAAGTGAAAAATCTCTTTCTTTTTTTTTTTGATTTTTGAGTTATAACACAGTTTTTCAAATACACAATAGCAAGTATAATAACAAAGGACTCTACATTACTGTACAAAATTAGAAGGTAAAAGACGACATAAAAAGAAAAACAAACTCAAAACATAAAAATAAAAATGAAAAGCTTCTTAAGCAACTCCTGAATAAGCGATCCTGACTAGATGGTCCCGGGGTGTCTGTCATGCTCAAACTCTAATAAGTAGACCCACACATGTATGAGAAAATTAAGTCCAAATAAAGTTAAAGACCTAGAACGCTATGTGAGACAATAATACTCCCTGTTGGACACATGAAAGACATGATTGCGACTATTTTTCTAAAACTAACCTATGTGGCTAAAGGTTGCTAAAAATGCAAGATTTGGCTAAGACCCCGCAAAGCCAAGAATCTAAGATTAACTAGAAAGACCGGACCCTATGTGGGTTGCCTATGTATCACGCCCTGAAAGACGAGAATCAGGTATGCGTAGTTCGGGCAGATTGGATACGGTCGAGAAATAATATAAAAAAAAAAACTAATTAAGAGAAAACATATTTTTGTCTTTTTTTTTTTTGAAAAATAAAGGGAAAATGCAAAATCTTTTTGGATTTTTTTTCCAAGTTCATTGTTTGTCTTTTTTTTTCAAAATAAATGTAAAAGAAAAACATAACTTGACCCTACTTGATTTATTTTCACACTTTACCCTTTTTTCTTTCTCATTTTTTCTTTTTTTATTTACCCTCAACTATCATTGGTCCGCCAAATGACCCTTTTACCCATGAAGGAATACAACATGTAGCACATAGGATGCATCAAGATAGTCTGTTATTTTAGGTATACCTGTCCTAGACGGACCCAACCCCTGTATTGAGTCCCCAAAGTCAAATGCACGTGATGCTATGTTTTTTCTAGGATTAAAAATCTGGGTTTATTAGTTCAAGACTTGGCTTACCCGAGCGAACAGCTCGAGCCGGGGTGGGTGGGGAGGGCAGCGTAACGGGAATACAGAAGCTTCACCGGCTTTGCAACTTCTCTGAACCTCGTTCTAAAATTGGAATATGAATCTAACATAAAAGAAGTCACACGAAGTGCACACTTCCCAGATGATTTAGAAGACTTGGAGAGAGGAGGGTTTTGTAATAATTTTTATACAGTCCAAGCAATATCAAAGCGGTAAAAACTGACATTTAGCACAGTAAGCTTAAACACGTAAAAATTAGATAATAAATAAAAGCCAACTATAACAGTTATTATAAGCTCGAATTCTGAATCCTGAACCAGAGATTCTGGGTTTGTTCCCCAGCAGAGTCACCAGAGCCGTCATACCTCCTTTATACTACACCGGAAGGGGTATAAGGGAGTTTTTCCAATTAAAGTGACAATCGAAACATGATTATTTTATTTAAAATTCAGAGTCGCCACTTAGGATAATTTATGGTATCCCAAGCCATAGATTTTAAATCCCGAATCGAGGAATGATTTTGACTCTGTTTTATAGTCCGCAAACGCAGATATCTGGGTAAGAAATTCTGTTAACCCGGTAGAAGGTGTTAGGCATTCCCGGGTTCCGTGGTTTTAGCATGGTCGCTCAACTGTTAATATTAGCCTAATTATCTGATTTATTACACGTCTTAAACCTATTGTGCATTTTTTAACTTTATAACCGCTTTTATTTATTTATAGAATTATTTTAAGGTTATTTAAAACACATCGTAAGCCCCACTATATGAAATGCACCCTTGGTTCACGACACGTTCTATTTAACCTTGTTGGAAATGAGAATTGGGTCACATGAAATGCACACTCGAATTTTAATAATAGCTGTGATAATTGTAATTAGCGCGCCTAAGGCAAACTATGAAGTTCATTTTTAATATCTAAATTATAACATTTGTGAGGGCCATAGATGTTCTAATTTACTTATGGTACGCCCCAAATCTCTCTCTCAAGGAATCGTAATTATGTCACGCGAACGTATTCACAATCACGATAATAAATTCAAAACGCGCCTAAAGGCTCGCCTACTCGGGATCCAGCTAGGCAGTTCATCTATCAATTTATTCCTTAAATAGCATCTTAGGATTTATTAAATAGAACCAATTCATTAGCACAAATTATCACCTAAATGTCATTTCAAATCACAAAATTGAAATAAAAATTAAATTGAAACCACTTCAAATATCAAGGGAAAGAGTGAAAGCAGGGAAAGGAAAATCATGTTAAACTCATTCTATCTTTCGAGTTTAGATGCGCAGCCCCAGACCAATTTCATAAATTAAAAACAAACTCCAACAACCCAACATTTTGAAATTATCGGTAAACTATCTTTCTCCTAATAAAGCCTGATGAATGTTGATTAACGAACTCACAGTAACTTCTAAAACCATTCAAAAGAACACAAAGCAATATGAACATCAACATGAACAAATACTGACCATTTCAATCATTCATGAACTAAATAAACCCATTTTGTGAAAATTTACTACACGAGAATGAAAAGAAAGACGAAAGTGAGAATCTGGCCTCAATTACATTAATAAGAACTCAGTTACAATAAACTCCGACGAACTAATCTAGTCGGAAGAAGCGACAGTAATAGAAGCCCGGACAGCGAACAGAGCTTCGATGGTGAACCTCGAGCAGACACTCCAAATCGGCAAATTCAAACTCTGACACAATCAAACTCCATTTACTAGTTCCTGTTCGTATTTTTTATCTTAAACTCCTCGAAATTTTGCATGGATTTTTTATTTTTTTCAAATTCTGTTCTTCTTGGTGGTGAGTGTTTACTAACAGTTTTCTGGCGATTTTGGAAGGTGAAGAGCTTGGCTTTTTGTGAAGTAGAGAAGGGTTCATTTGCAAGAGGGTTTTGCCGCTTAGCTTCTTTATTTCGTTCTATGTTTTTTTTTTAGAAAAATCTCAAGTTTTTTGCTGCTCTTCATTTTTGTCCAGAGGATGAGAAATCGATGGGGAGGGGGGTCTTTTGGTGTTGAGTGGGGGATCCCTTTTTCTTTTTTAGGTCTAGGCTTTGATTTCGTATCTTTTAGCTCATTCCCATGAAGTATTGCGGTTGATCTCTCATTTTATTCTCTTAGGATTTTTTGGCGTTTGGTCTATATCTAGCTTTAGTCTTGTTTGTATATATTCAGGTCTAGGTTAGTTTTTGTAGGGTTTTTTAGGTTAAAAGGTATAGGCCTAGGAATTATGGGCTTGATAATTATGGGTTAGGTCCAAAAATTAGGCCTAAAAATGGGTTGCTCGAGCCCAAGTTTTATTCTTTCCCCGCGAACGAGACTAAAATACAATCTCATTTATTAATTAGTCATACTTAAGTAAAAGAACGGTTAAAATAAGATTGACCGTTGAAACAAAACTATTTTTGGTATTTTTTAAGATTAAAAATGACTATAAAATATTAATGAAACTATTTTTTGTAATTTTCATTTTCTTGTAATAAAATAAAGTAAAAGAGTCAAAACTATTGAAATAGCGATATCAGGCCTAAATTAAATATTTACATACTAAAATACAAAAATCTTGGGGAGGGTCAAAAATCATATGTCTACAATATATACTGAACCTTATATGTCCAGACAACTATTTTACTTACTATATTGAGAGAGCTAAGTTAGTGTCAGCAGGTAAGCATATCTTCACATTATCTTTGAGTTCCAGCTGCTTGCAGTTATTATATTATCAGTTAAGTTTTAGCTTTCAGTATATTGCCTTACATACTCGGTACATTATTTCGTACTGATGTCCCTTTTCTGGGGGCGCTGCCTTTTATGCGTGCAGGTTCAGACAGATAGACGGGTAGGCCTCCTCCTTAAGTGTTTCTCGAGTTCAGCTTGATCGGTAAGCTCCATGCTTTTCGGTGTTTCCAGGACTAGAGCCTTATGTACATCTTGTATATATATGTATATATGTTATGAGTAAGTCGGAGAGCTGTTCCGATCACAGTATATCCATCAGTAGAGGCTTGTAGACTTATCCTGTTAGTTAGTGTAGTATGTTAGGCTTTTAGGCGTTGTATGTATATTTGGTTGGTTTGTCAGCTGTAATAATTATGATGGCCTTGTCGGCCCAGTTTTATATTGACATTTAGTCAGCATTCGTAGTCGTCTTGCAGTGTGGCCCATAGCCAAAATATGACATCATATCTTCAGAGTCCCTTAGTTGCAAGTTGGTACGTAAGGATAGGTGAGGCACTGGGTGCCGGTCTCCCCCCCCCCCCCCCCCCAAGTTCGGGGCATGACAAAAGTGGTATCAGAACTGTTCTATCATAGGGAGTCTATAAGTCTTGTCTAGTAGAGTCTTGTTTATGGGTGTGTCGTGCACCATACTTACAAACATGAGGCTACAGGTCATTTAGGACTATCACTCTTTCTTCTTAATCTAGATTGTGTGGTAGAGATCAGTTGTAAGAACTAAATTTTCTAAACTGTATCTTATTCGTAATATGGCGATGCCTACATTTAGAAAGATGGTTGGTAAGGGATTGAATGCGGTTGTGATAGAGTTGAGTCAGAAGAATTCGGTGAGCTTCTGTAAATGGACCCTTAAGGCAAGAATATCTATCCACCTTTATGGTGAAAGACAATGAGAGATTCATAAGATAAATACATGTTTCAACAAGTAAAAGAAGCAAGGTGAAAGAGGGTATGAGGTACCCAACTAATGAAAATTGTCCTTATTTACCATTCATGAAGAGAGATATAAGCATTTTGAGTTACATTCAACAGTAACAGAGGTATGTACAATTGGCCACATCGAACTAAGTTATTCTCTATGGGAGATAACATATATGGTTTAAGAGAAGGACATACTATCATGATCCGGCTGGGTTAGAGTGACCCAAAATGGTGGTCAAATTGTTTGTGTTAGTTGACATTGCCAAAGGATATTACAAATGTGCTAATAGTTCTCACTGCGAAACACCTAGGTGGTGCACTCTAAAATGGTGCAGCCAAATATGAGTACTACAAAGATATGCACTATAAGCCTTGAAGAGATAAATATTACCTTAGTGTGGCTCGCGTCCCTAGTAATGCGAGAACGTTAAACAACTTGAAGAGCCACTGGGTGGAGCGAAGGAAAGCTAAAAGTGAAAGAATGTCGTGTTGAAGTTTTCACATAAAAAGGGATATGCAGAAATATTAGCAGAGTAATGAGAAGAGAGATAAGAAAGCATTATGAATTAGGTGTGACACATGGATGAAACAGTAGAGTGTTACAAAACCTATAGTCAAATAAAGAAAGAGACGAAAGGTGATGGACCTTAAAACAATAAAAGAGTATAGGCCACAAGGTTATATCCTCATCTCAAGAAATAAGTTTGCGACTCTAACGTGATCAACAGAATGATAAGTTAGACCTTAGAGTAATAAAAATCAGTATGGACTGGTGAACAAGATAAACTAAACATGAATTAGAAACTGAGTGATTTGATAATAGTTATCATCATGAGATTTTCAGATTTCATTCCAGTGATAATAGAATGGACAATAGAAGAAGATCCATGATGAATTAAGAGAATGGTCATTCAGGGAGACGCTTCCCTAAGGCAAGCAATATGAGCAAAGTTGAGCTTAAGGGACTGTATGTGACAGTTACACTAACTGTCACCATCGCGAGTGAGGAATTTTGTTATCCTTGGTACAGAAGGATTACCGCAAGGATACTAAGGGTCATTGATGATGTTAAAGGATGCCAAATATGAATAGGAAAAACATCGGTAGACAGATCATCATAGCTCTATGTTTTAGTACTCCCCAAATGGAGGAATATGGAATGATAAAGGAAGAATACGATAAAAACGAGAAAGGGATGACATTGCACCTATCTAGATGTTACACATATGCTATGATTCCAGAACATTATGTAAGCACGACGTCAAACAAATAAAGGGGAACTAAGGGTTCCTTCCCCGGATGTTATTGATAGATAAGGAGCCAGTACACGAGGTAAGTTAAGTTAGGGAAATAACGCATGAAAGATTATGTGGAATATGGATATGGGAATGGGCCGACAAGTAGTTAGTAGTTGATTCAGGAAGTGTCTAGTCATGACTGGACAAGAAGTTACAGACAATTCAGCAGATCATGCAAGATAAATTTAGTAAAACCCAACATGGAGAATTCAATCGCGTAGTAATGTCATTATAATACTTGAGATATATTCAAATAGGAGTCAGGGTAGGTAAAGGTACCGTATGTGTGTTACAGGGATAAAACAAAGTGTCATTGGGAAGGCAGTCAAAATATCAGTTTAGAAGTAACCCTATAAGCACAAGGGCAAGGAGGCAAGCAACTATGAATGATTATAAGCAAGGAAGGACATCAAAAGGTCCTTAATAAGCTCACAGCTTTACGAGAGTCAAGGGTTCTCCCTAAGTACTACAACGAAAGACTAGCTGAAGAAATAAGGAAGAAGGCTTCAACCTAAGCAGAACGACCTAAAGAGGACATGATTGTGTAACAAACAGTCTCACAACAACATTGTAAACTCCAAAAGAAAATGTCACCTACTGTGGCTAATGAATGGTAAGTAAAGAAGTTAAAAGTAATAATCAAGATCATATGAGTTGCAAGAAAACTATGGCATGCGTAGGAACTAAGATAAGCTAAGTATTCCCGCAACAAGAAAGACCAGTAAAAGTAATAGCTGATGTTGAAGAAAACTAAGACGGAACGAAAGGAAATATTCGATTAATGATCCCGAGTTGGTGATGTTATTAACGCACTTAATAGTTTGGAGATTTATACCTATAGTATATATAGCCGTAGAAGATTCTGGTATACGTTAAAATAAAGAATTGAGCATAGGTCATAGATGAATGATTAAATAGGTAAAGGATCTTATCATGAATATCCTGCAGTGCCTATGAAAGGCTAAAGTAATAACTAATACCAAGAGCTGCAGATCGGAAGATATATTAAGCCTACATAAAGGCTGATCGAAAAGAAGAGGAAACTAAAAAGTTACATCGACTAAGTAAAACAGGAGTGGACCAAGAGAATTATAGACCTCAGGATCACTCGTAAATAGCAGAAGTATAAGAGAGATAGTATAGTAGCCATATTTTATAACAGCTCTACGATGAAGCCAACCGAAGAGTACCAACCTCATAAAAAGACAGTATGAAGCTCCCATCAGATTGTGTATGCACCAAAGGTACAAATATTATAATAGAGTTTCAAGTTGTAGAGATAAATTATACCTATGTGGAAGGGAGGTTATGAAAGAGATAGAAGAATATGAGGAAATATTTTAAGGCAAGTAAGGAAAATGTGAACAACAAACAAGATACTCAAATATAGAAGGTTATGAAGAGTCCATACTGCGAATAAGGGGCTAGAAGTGCAGGGATTCAGTATCAAAAATATTAGCAGCGTCGTCAGTGGCATACCTTCCAACATATGTTTTTAGGTACTTAAAGGTATAATTAGAGAGTGAAAGAATAGTTAGAGATGATGTGATGTCTCGATATTCCAGAAAAGCATAAGGAAATCGGTCGCAAGCTAAAGTATGATAGAACGACAAGGTTTTAGAAAGATAGAAGTAAGGATAAGAAAGGGGAAAGTGAGAAAATGACGAAAATGGATAAGTCATCGGGATAAAGCCCATGAAAACAAGGGAGATGATGGGTCCTCTAAATTATATAAAACACAGTATGGCCTGAATGAGCTCAAAGGAGTCTATGACTAGCAACATTTAGAAGAAATGGAATGCTGACCTGATAATAAGATAAGGTTATAATTGTGAAAGATAAAAGATGACGTTTGGGCCGTTGATTGACTAATAATTTGAAGGCAAGAAAGAAGAGGGGGAGGAGGAGAAAGGATTTCGCGGACGGCACGAGATTGGAATACCCCCATAATGTGAATAACATTAAGATATTTTGATATACGATTATGGAAATCACTTCAAGTATTTCTTGATGCAACATAAGCTCTAGTGGAAAGATATAACGTAAGAGGTTTCAGTTATCAGTGGTGGATTGTAGATCGATATTGAGGTGAATCAACAATGGATGGATAAAAGTTACAAAGTATGAAATGAGGTTAGGTCGTCATTCTTAAGATGAATAGTAATTAGGAAGTATTAAAGGACTTAAATTTATACACATAGGATAAGCACTTAGTTATGTCGACACCTGGAACCCATATGCTAGAAAATACGCCACTAACAATGTCGCTATCATTCTTGGATACTGAATCCCAGTACTTCTAGCGTTTTGTCCGTAGTATGGACAATTCACAACCTTGTGCATTTTAGTATCACGTACGTTGTTCGCCTTTACCTTACATACCTTATAAATCTTACATCACATCTTCTATCACTTTCATGACCTCCCTTCCACATATGTATGGTTAACATCAACAACTTGAAGCTCTATTACAATACTCACACCTCCTTACACAATTCAGTGAGAGCTTCATACTGATTTCTTATGAGGTTGGTACCCTTCTAACTGCTTCATCGTAGAGTCATTATAGAATATGGTTGTTGTACTCTCTTGTACCTCTAATATTAAGAGTGATTCTGCAATGTTCTTAATCAATTTCTATAATAGTTTAGGGCCAAAAATCAGACTCATGATTCTCTTGGTTGATGTAACTTTTTAGTTTCCTCTTCCTTCTGATCAGCCTTTATGTAGGCTTAAGCTATATTCTGATCATGGAATTTAGTTATTACTTTAACCTTTTATGGATTCTATAGAAAACCATGATAAAATCTTGTAATGATTCAATCCTTTGTCTATGACCTGGACCCGATTCCTTCTTTCCACTCACACCTGAGTCTTTTACGGTTGATCATTAATCAAATAATTCCTTTCGTTCCATTTCAACTTTCTTCAAATGTAAGAAATTACTTTTCCTAGTCTTTTTGCGGCCTTGTTGCGTGCATACTTTGCTTATCTGAGTTCTCACGCACGCCAAATTTTTTGTGCAACTCATATGGTCTCGAATAATACTTTTGATTTTACTCCCCACTAATTAGCATGGTAAGTGCCACTTTCTTTTTGATTGCATATAATTTTGTAGTGAGACTACTGTTACTCATCTATTTCCTCTTTAGGCTACCGAGCTTAGGTTGAAGCCTTCTTCCTTAGTTTCTCAAATAGTCTTTCATTGTAGTATTTAGGGAGGATCCTCTGACTCTTGTAAAGCCGTGAGATTATTACATTGTATACTCAACGGACCTTTTGATGTCCTTCATTTCCTTTAATTATCCGTAGTTACTTACTTCCACCCTCTTGTGTTTGTTGGGGTTGTTCTGAAGATATTTTGACTGACTTCCCAGTGGCACTCTCTTTTATCTCCATAACACTCATATGGTACCTTTAACTACCCCAACTCCTATCTAAATATTTCATAATGATCACGATTTCATAACCGCGAGGCTAAATTCACTATATTGGGTTTTACTATGTTTATCCTGCACGATCTAATGACTCGCCTTTAACCTCCTGTTTTGCCATAACTAGGCTATATTGGAGATTTATTAAATGAAGTTACTAATGGTTATGTATTTGGTATTGTCTACATGATCTCCTTGTTGGTAAATTTTCAAGTTATGCATTCTCTTTAAATCATGGGTGAGTTGGTTAGAAAGTATTCAATAGGCTTACTTGACTAGGTTCACTCGGTTGAGCGCCGGTCGCGCTCCCTGAGTTTTGGGTGTGGCAGTCCATCCCCAGAAAAAACAAAAAAGGGCTGAGTTCCGACCCCATATGCAACACCGTCATAACCGGAAAATGGTCCGAGTCCCCACTTACCGTTCTCACTCGGGTCTTTGCTCCATCATATATTTCCTTAATCAACCAAACGTAGGCAACAAGTACAGCTCTAGCCTAAAAAAATCTCCATAAAACCTTCATTTTAATTTTATCATATGCCCTTTCTAAGTCAATGAATACCATATTCAAGTCTTTCTTTTTGTCCCTGTATTGCTCCATCAATCTCCTAACAAGGTGGATGGTTTCTATAGTCGAATGCCCCGACATAAGCCCAAACTAGTTCTCGGAAATAGATACACTCCTCTTCGCCCTTAGCTCTATTACTCTCTCCAGGACTTTCAAAGTATGGCTAACCAGCTTGATACCCCGATAAATATTGCAATTTTGGATATCACCCTTGTTATTGTATATAGGAAGAATCGTTCTCCACCTCCACTATTCGGTCATCTTCTTCGTATTAAATATTACATTAAATAACCTAGTAAGACACTAAAAAGACTCTTACTCCCTCATATGATCACTGAAATCAACGATTGTTGTTTCAATGAGATCCAAATTTTAACACGAATATAGTCATTCAGTCAAACTCAATTCCGAGCTCATTTGCTCAATGCGATACTAACCTGCTCGTCAAAGATTCTACTCACACATTGTGGTAAGAAACAGAACAAGACTTACTTGAATTAAACCGAATATTCCATATCACTACTATAAATTATTATCAAACTCCCTAAATTCTCAGAATTCAGTTCCGATATCTACAATTAAAAATAGACCTTTGGATAATTGCATGTTTATTCTGAAAACAACATCAAAACACCAAATACGTTAAAAACCCATCCAAACTCATTCGAGCACCTAAAGACCCCATGCAATCATCCTTAAAAGTCCAAATAATGTATATGGAGTTTTTCAAAGGTTCAAAACCTATGGGAACATGACAAAAAAGAATCCAGTCTCAAACCAAAAAGAATTTCTCTTAAGTTCTTAATTCTTTAATCATTTCAGATTATTTCCAAACATTGCGCACAAGTTCAATTCAACTATATAGACCTATCCAATGTCTCAGAACATTATGAACTCTTAAGTTCTTCAAATTGCAAACTTTCGATAAATGGTGCCAAAACCTTCTGGGAACCTCCGAAACAAAATTTACGCCCAAGTCCAAAGTCATCATAAGAACCGACTAGAACCTTCAAAACTTGATTCCGAGTCCGTTTACCCAAAAGTCAATTCACGACCCAAATCCCATAATAGGTAGTGATGGCAACCAACGATGCTGTTAAGCAAGCAAACACGTGAACCTCCAATTTAATTATCCATTTTAACTTCTAAAACTACTGATTTCATTAAATAAATTAAGTTAAATCTAGAACTCATGGGAACATAAATTATTCTTTACAAAAATATCGAGTATGTGTAATTCATAAAACGATGTGATAATAATAATTGGTACAACAATGGACATCCACTAGAAACCCCCTAAACCCGGTGTCACAAGTGCATGAGCATCTACCAGAATATAAAATACTACTAAACAACCTTTTGGAATAGAAAGTAGATAGAATACAATAATGAATAGATCAGAGACATCGTGTGTTGCGGATCTTAACATAGGGAAAAACTAACCACAAAGCCTCCTCAGCAACTGTGCCTATGTTCCCAAATGACCACCAAATGTACCTGTCTTAGTACATGCACAATTAGTGCGGAAGTGTAATATGAGTATGTAAATCAACACGTACCCAGTAAGTATCTAGCCTAATACCAAAGTGTCACGACCCACACCCCGGTCGTGATGGCGCCCAACACACTGCTAGGCAAGCCTGACTAATTAACAACCTCAACCCATTTCTTATATAGTACATTATTAGCTAACACAGTTAAATTTCCAAAATACCATATTAACAGTCTAAAACCAGAGTTAAATAGGCAGACTTTCAAATGATAAAACTACTACTACATAGCCCATATAGATCCGGTGTCACAAGTCTGACCCTCTAATACCAGTTTATCACCCTAATACATATCAATCTAGGGAATGAGGATAAAACAAAAGGACAGAAGGGAGAGATCAGGGTTGCGGACGCCATGCAGCTACCTCGATGCTCCCGGATATGCGCTTCTCAACTGAAAATCCTCACTCAGCCTCAGAGGCTCCTGGATCTGCATGCAAGGTGCAGGGAGTAATGTGAGTACTCCGACCCAGTGAGTAATAAACATAAATAATTAGTGAAAATAAGAAATCACAGAAAAACACAGAGTAATATATAATGCGGCATTTTAAACAAGTAATATGAAACCAATAAACCAATGGAAACAAAATATGGAAATGCTACAACAAATAAGTAGTAAAGTGACAGACATATAAAGAAAATTAACACATAGGACGGTACCCTAAAGTACCCGCTACGGCGTGCAGCCCGATCCATACATTTATCGTCAATGGCGCTCACTGGGGTTGTGTAGACTCCGGTAGGGGCCCCTTACAGCCCAAGCGCAATATCAAGCCATCTCGTGGCATCAAATCTAGGCCCTCGGCCTCATAACAATATCAGTATAACACTGTTGCAGTGTGAAGCTCGATCCCATAGTATCCTCACATCTGGCCCTTGGCCGTACTAAGTCTAGAAAATCATATAAGCCCCTTGATCATTAGTAAAACAGTAGTTCTTAGCCCAAAACATCATTTAATATATATCATTTTTTTTCAAAACCGAGTAAGAAGTGGCTGAGTTGCGAAACAGTGGAAAACGGTACGACTGAGTTCAAGTATTAAGTCAAAACAGTGAGGAAATAATGATAAAACTCCCTAGAGGGTTCAAATAGTTGGCACGAAGCCCAAGTATGGCAATCAGTCTAAACAATGATGATAACAAATAAGGTTCAATCAAGATGCGCAATAAAGCATCACTCGTGACAGACCAAGTCACAACCCCAATAGTAAATGATCCCACGCTCATCATCAAGCCCGTGTCTCACCTCAATATAGCACTACGATGTGCAAATTCTGGGTTTCATACCCTCAAGACATCATTTACATTCATTACTCACCTCGAACCAGCTAATTCTCTAGCTCGCGACGCCTTTGCCCCTCAATTTGGCCTCCACACGCGTCAAATCTATCCAAAATTAAAACAAATATGTCACAATATGCTAAGGGAACAAAGCCCAAGCGAAAACATTCGAAAAATATCAAAATTCCTGAAATTAGCAAAACCCGAGCCCACGTCTCGGAATCGGGTAATAGTTACATTTTCGGAAACCTCATGCATTCACGAGACTACCCATACCAAAATTATCCAATTTTGATACCATTTGGTCCTTCAAATCATCATTCTATATTTTTGAAAGGTTTCCAAATTTACTTCCCAAATTCCATCCCAAATCACAAATTAAATGATGAATTCAATGTTAGATTCATGTACTCTAGCCAAATCTGAGTTAGAATCACTTACCCCGATGAATTTCTTGAAAAACCTTCGAAAAATCGCCAAAATCCGAGCTCTCTAGATCAAAATATCAAATAAAACCCAAAACCTCATATTTTTAAAGTACCCCTCAGATTTCAGCCTCCGCGGGCCGCACCAAATAGGCCGCGGTCCGCACAAGCCAATGCGGTCCGCGCAAAAACAACTGCGGCTGCACAAGCCTTCCTCTGCAGTGATAGGCTTTAGTATTGTTGCCATAACATTATCTAGATATGTCCAAATTACGATATCCTTACCTTTCTGTAAACTAGACACGAAGGTCTATAACTTTCGTTTTTGAATCATCTTGAAATTCCTTGTAGATAAAAAGATATGAGCTTCCGAATTAGCACCAGTAAATCATTCCCCACCGCGGCCGCACACCATTTTGTGCGGTCCGCATGACACCTACCGCGGCCGCACTTCTTTTTGTGTGGACTGCACGGGTGGTTTCCGAGGCCTGCAACCCTCTTGGACCTGCTACAGCTATGATTTCGGCCTAAAACATCCCGGAACCTACCCGGGACCCCCTAAACTTCAAACTAATTGTACCAACACATCCCATGACATCGTTCAAACTTGTTCCACACTTCGGAACGCTTACAACAGCATCAAATCACCAATTTAACATAGGATTCAAGCCTAAGAACTCCCAAAACTCTTAAATTATGTTTTCGCTAAAAAAGTCTATCAAAGCTTGTCCGAATGACCTGAAATTTTGCACACACATCCCAAATGATACAACAAAGCTACTACAACTCTCCGAATTCCATTCCTATCCTTATATAAAAAGCTCTCCTATCAACCCGAAATTGCCAATATATCAATTTTTCCAATTCAACCCTAAATCTCTTCTACAACTCCAAAACCGATTCCGATCGCGCTCCTAAGTCACAAATCACCTCCCGAAACTAACCGAACCATCGGAACTCACTTCCGAGCCTTCTAACACATAAGTCAATATCTGGGTGACTTTTTCCAACTTAAGCCTTCTTAAAAGAGACTAAGTGTCTCATTTCTTACCAAATCATCTCCGAACTCGAACTAATACAACCGATCACATAAAACACGGATAACAAAGCGTAAAGAAGCTAAAATAGTGGAAAATGCAGCGGTAACTCATGTGACGACTGGCCGGGTCATCACATCCTCCCCAACTTAAACAAACGTTCGTCCTCGAACGAGTAAAGAAATATACCTGAAGCATCAAACAGCTGAGGATATCTGCTCCTCATCTGCCGCTCGGTCTCCCAGGCAGCCTCCTTCACGGGCCGACCTCTCTACTACACTTTCACTGCAGCTATATGCTTGGACCTCAACTTTCGAACCTGACGACCCAAAATTGCTACTGGCTCCACCTCATAGGTCAAATCATCATCCAACCGAACCGTGCTGAAGTCAAAAACATGAGACAGATCCCTAATATACTTCCGGAGCATAGAAATATGAAATACCAGATGCATGCTAGACAAGTTGGGTGGCTAAGAAAGCTCATAAGCCACCTCTGAAATCCTCTGAAGAACCTCAAAAGGCCTAATGAACTGTGGACTCAACTTCCCTTTCTTCCCAAACCTCATAAAACTCTTCATGGTCGAAAACTTCAGCAAGACCTTCTCACCGACCATGTAGGACACATCACGAACCATCCAGTCCGCATAACTCTTCTGACACGCCTGCGCTGTACGAAGCCTCTCCTGAATCACTTTCACCTTCTCTAAGGCATCCTGAACCAAGTTTGTCCCCAATAGTCTAGCCTCGCCGGGCTCGAACCAACCAATTGGAGATCTACCCCGCCTCCCGTACAAAGCCTCAAAAGGAGCCATATGGATACTCGATTGGTAGCTGTTGTTGTGAGCAAACTCTGCAAGCGGTAGGAACTCATCCCATGAACCTCCAAAGTCAATAATACAAGCACGCAACATGTCCTCCAATATCTGAATCGTACGCTTGGAATGTCCGTCCGTCTGAGGATGAAAAGCTGTGCTCAACTCGACCTGAGTACCCAACTCTCGCAGAACAAATTTCTAAAATTGGGAAGTAAACTGAGTACCTCTATCTGAGATGATGGAAACCAGAACACCATGCAATCGAACAATCTCCCAGATATAAATCCCTGACAACTGCTCTGAAGAATAGGTAGTACACACAGGGATGAAGTGCGCGGACTTGGTCAGCCAATCCATAATTACCCAAATAGCATCAAACTTCTTCAAAGTCCGAGGAAGTCCAACCACAAAGTCCATACTGATCCTCTCCCACTTCCACTCGGGAATAACCATATGCTGAAGCAAGCCGCCCGGTCTCTGATGCTCATACATTACTTGCTGGTAGTTGAGACACCGAGCTACAAATCCCACAATATCTTTCTTCATTCTTCTCCACCAATAGTGCTGCCTCAAATCCTGGTACATCTTCGCGGCACCTGGATGGATATAATACCGCGAGCTATGGGCCTCCTACAGAATCAACTCTCTAAGCCCATCCACATTGGGCACACAAATCCGGCCCTGCATCCTCAACACACCATCATCACCGATGGTCACATCTCTGGCATCATCATGCTGAACCTTGTCCTTAAGGACAAGCAAATGCAGATCATCATACTGGCGCCCTATGATGTGATCATATAAGGAAGACTGAGAAACCACAGATGCCAACACCCGACTGGGCTCCGAAATATCCAATCTCACGAACCGATTGGCCAAGGCCTAAACATCAACTGCAAGAGGTCTCTCCCCAACTGGGATGTATGCCAAACTCCCCATACTCACTGCCTTTCGGCTCAAAGCATCGGCCACTACATTGGCCTTTCCTAGATTGTACAATATGGTGATATCATAATCTTTAAGCAACTCTAACCATCTTCGTTGCCTCAAATTAAGATCCTTTTGTTTGAACAAATGCTGAAGACTGCGATGATCGGTGAATACCTCACAGGATACACCATACAAATAATGCCTCCAAATCTTCAATGCATAAACTATGCCAGCCAACTCCAAATCATGAACTGGGTAGTTCTTCTCATGGGGCTTCAACTGACGAGAAGAATAAGTAATAACTCTACCCTCCTTCATCAACACACAACCAATCCCAACTCTCGAAACATCATAATACACGGTATATGAACCTGAAGTTGATGGCAAAGCCAATACTGGAGTTGTGGTCAAGGCTATCTTGAGTTTCTGAAAGCTCTCCTCACACTCGTCCGACCATACAAATGGAACACCCTTCTGAGTCAACTTGGTCAAGGGCGATGCGATAGATGAGAATCCCTGAACAAACCGGCGATAATAGCCTGCCAACCCAAGAAAGCTACGAATCTCTATGGCTGAGAATAGTCTGGGCCAACTCTGAACCACCTCTATCTTCTTCGGATCAACCTGAATACCCTCACTGGACACCACGTGCCCTAAGAAAGCCACTGAACTGAGCGAAAACTCACACGTGGAGAATTTTGCATAATGCTTCTCCTCCCTCAATCTCTGCAATACAACTCTCAAATGCTCCGCATTCTCCTCCTGACTACGTGAGTACACCAGAATATCATCAATGAATACAATAACGAACGAATCTAGATAAGGCCGGAACACGCTGTTCATCAAATGCATGAATGTTGCTGGGGCATTGGTTAGCCCGAACGACATCATAAAGAACTCATAATGACCATATGTGGTCCTGAAGGTAGTCTTAAGAATATCTGAATCGCCGATCTTCAACTGGTGATAAACGGAACGGAGATTAATCTTGGAGAACACTCTCGCTCCCTTAAGCTGATCAAATAAATCATCAATGCGAGGGAAAGGATACTTGTTCTTAATTGTTACTTTGTTCAATTGCCTATAATCAATGCACACTCTTATCGTGCCATCCTTCTTCTTCACAAACAAAACGGGCGCACCCCAAGAAGACACACTAGGCCGAATGTACCCCTTATCTAGGAGTTCTTGAAGTTGTTCCTTCAATTCTTTCAACTCCGCTGGTGCCATACAATACGGCGGAATAGAAATGGGCTGAGTACCCGGCACTAGGTCAATACCAAAATCAATATCCCTGTCCGGTGTCATGCCCGACAGGTCTACAGGAAAGACATCGGGAAAATCCCTCACAACTGGAACAGAATCAATGCTAGGAATCTCAGCTCCAACATCCCCCACAAACGCTAGATATGAAAGGCAACCTTTCCCAACCATACGCTAGGCCTTCAAGAAAGAGTTCACTCTACTAGAAACATAAGCAGTCACACCACACCACTCGATCTGCGGTACACCCGGTATAGCCAAGATGACTGTCTTAGCATGACAGTCTAGAATAGCATGACACAGAGATAACCAATCCATGGCCAAAATAACATCAAAGTCCACCATGCTCAATAGCAATAGATCGACTCGGGTCTCCAGACCCCCAATAGTCACAACACATGACCGGTACACATAGTCCCCAACAACAGTATCGCCCACCGGGGTAGACACATGAACAAGTAAAGCAAGAAACTCCCGGGGCGTACCTAGATAATGAGCAAAATATGAGGACACATAAGAATAAATGGAACCGGGATCAAATAATACAAAGGCATCTCTGTGGCAGACTGATATAATACCTGTAATGACAGCGTCTAATGCAATAGCATCTGTCCTGCCTAGAATAGCATAGAAACGAGCCTAGCCACCGCCTGATCGACCTCCCCCTCTGGGGCGACCCCTGGCTACCTGACATCTACCCCTAGCTGGGTGGGTGGGTGGTGAAGTAATTGGAGCAGAAGTGGAGGGCTGACCCTTCTACTAAAATTGACCATCACGAAGTCGAGGGCACTGCCTCCTCATATATTCAAACTCTCCACACTCATAACAACTACCCAGTGCTAGAGATGGGGACTGAAGGGAACCTCTCGCACCGGAGTCAGTAGCAGATGCACTCGGCGCTGAAGAACCCTGAGCTGATGGGGAATGAGATGAGCTCTAAGCTGGGAGGGCGCTGAATGAAGGCTGGCCCTGCTAAAACCCATGGTGACCAGGACCAGAAGATGCCCCACGATACTCGGGACGGGCTGACTGAGCAGGCCTGAAAGAACGACCTCTACCATGGTGGAACTGGCCCCTCGAAGGAGCACCACTGTAACTGCCTGATCCTCGAGGCCTCTTGGCCTCCCTCTTCTCTTGCTCTCGACGACGAACCGTCTCAATCTCACGAGCGATATCAACCACCTCCTCGAATGTAGCACCCAATACTCTCTCTCTAGTTATTAGAATACGGAGATGGTAGTTAAGGCCATCCACAAATCTCTTGATCCTCTCACGATATGATGGAATCATCCAAATGGCATGACGAGCCAACTTAGAAAACCTCATCTCATACTGGATCACGGTCATACCCCCCTGCATCAACCACTAAAACTACCTACGCAGCTCCTCTCTGTGGGACTGCGGTACATACTTCTCCAAGAAGAGAGCGGAGAACTGCTAACAAGAAAGGGGTGCTGCACCGACAGGCCTACACCTCTCAAAATCCTCCCACCAAGTAAAGGCAAACCCGAGAACTGAAAGGTGGTAAATGCCTTGCCACTAGACTCAAGAATCCCTGCTGTACGGAGCATCCGCTAACACTTGTCAAGAAAACCCTGGGCAGCCTCACCCTTAGAACCACTGAATGACGGAGGTTAGAGCCTACCAAACATCTCGAGATGACGCTACTCATCATCCGGCATAACTGGTACCATGAACTACTATGCTGGAGCAACTGGTTGAGCTGGAGGTGCCCCCGGTGTCTCTAGTCCCTTCACTACCTGCTCAGGTGTACGAGCAGCGCGGGTTTGATTGCCTCCCCCAGCTTGTGAAGTAGCTGCTGTGGTAGTGGCTGAAACTGCTTGAGCCAGGCCAGTGCAAACTGATAAGATCTGTGCAAAGGACTCCTAAAGACCTGGAATCACGATGGGCACAGCTGGTGCCTGAACTGTTGTTGCTGGAGCCTGATCTGGAGCTGGGGCAGCTGGGGGATCAACAGGTGCTTCCCTCGCTGCTCTGCCTCTGCCACATCCACGACCGTGTCCACGACCTCTAGTGGCCTCAGTGGGTGGCACTGGTGGTCGTTCACCTCGTCCGGTAGCTCGCGTCCTCACCATCTTTGAGAGAATGGAATAACAGAAGTTTAGTTCTCGGATCAACAAAGTCGCATGACAAGAATTTCAAGAATATGAAGTTTTTCCTAAAAGTTCTTCAGCCTCTCGAGGATAAATATAGACGTCTCTGTACCAATCTGCGAGACTCTACTAAATCGGCCCATGACTTGCGAGACCTATGTAACCGAGGCCCTGATACCAACTTGTCACGACCCAGAACCCGGTCGTGATGGAGCTCAACACAGTGCTAGGCAAGCCTGACCAATTAACAACCTCAACCCATTTCTTAGATAGTTCATTATTAGCTAACACAGTTAAATTTCCAAAACACCATATTAACAGTCTGAAACCAAAATTAAATAGGCAGACTTTCAAATGATAAAACTACTACTGCATTGTCACGACCCAAACTGAAGGGCCGGAATGGGTACCTGGTACCTTACTCAACTAAGTACCAACGTAACGTATCTTTCTTAATACATCACCATATACATATGCATACAGGCCTAATAGGCCAACATGATCCTTTATAAACTCAAAACATAGGCCGACAAGGCCGTACAATGTTTTATGTACCCGACATATGTCTACAAGCCTCTAAGAATACATAAATGTCATAAGGGTCGGGACAGAGTCCCGCCATGCCAAACAATACACGTCTAAATCATACTAACCAAACGAGCAACTCCGAAGCAAATGGAGCGCACCAACATCTTTCGCTAAGCTGATAGCCTAGTTGGAGGGCTCTCGACCTGTCTATCGGGACTTGCGGGCATGAAACGCAGCGTCCCCAGAAAAAGGGACGTCAGTACGAATAATATACCGAGTATGTAAGGCACATAAATAAATACATGAGAGATATGGAAGACATATAGAGTACATGACACAACGTGTAAGTCTGAATAACTTTGTAAATCATAAATTACTTTTAACGTTATGCATATTTGTATGAATGTCATATCGTGCATAGGTACATATTTCATAATGTCATCAGCCTCTGAGGTCATCCCATCATATCATATCGGCCATTGTGGGCAAAATCATCATCGTATACCAGCTGATCAGGTGGTGGTGCGTATATAACGTCGTAACCTTTTCTCATTCCATATACATATATTTATATATATACGCGTATATAATGCCATATGGTCATGGGTCAATGCACATGAATTCAATGCATGAAAATTACGTCAATAAAATCATTCAGAAGGTCATAAGACCACTTTGCCTCTTTAGCAATATCATAAAGTAACATCTTATCAACTTTCGTATTTTTCTGAGACCCATGAACAAATGATAAAATATTATGACACATGAGAATTAAAGAACATAGATATTTCTAATACTTCTATGAATAGAGTCATTTATGGAATTTGTGCATTTGCACGTTTCGTTCATATCGTATGGATCATGCTAAAAAAAATAAGGGATAGCCTTAACATACCTGTAGTAGGGAAAATTCTGTATAATACCCAGTTGAAAAATCTTCGTTGATTGAGCGAAATTTGCCCCTTCTTCTTAAAACTCACGGACTAAATTGATTCTGGTTCCTAAAAGTTTTGGAATAAAATAACGTTTTGTTCCTTGGAATTTTGAGAATAGTAACATCTCTGGTTTCTTGATTTGAAGTGATGAACGAAAAATTCAAGAAAGGATGGTCTTAAGCTAAACTTGTTACAACGTTTGGAGTTTGAATTTTTGTGCAAAGCCTTTCAAATAAAATGGGTTAGGATTTGAAATTCAGAAAGCAAAACCCACGTTCTTGATCTTAAGCCTATGCAATGGTTTCAAAATGAAAATGATTTTGGAAAAACTAATATATCCATTTGACACCTAGGATTTTAATGGCTTAGTAACTTTATGATAGTTCTACCACATGTCTTATAATTAAAGAGGTTTTATCCACTTATTAGTTAACCGAGTAATGTTCCGTAACCCAGTAATTAACCAATTACTCGCATAATTTAAAAATTACCCCAAATTACTTAAAATTCTATTTATTTTCAAAATACTTCATATATACTTTATATATTACACTACCGTGGTCATATGGTACTTTGAATGGTACTAGCTCATAGTTATCGGGTATTATATCTCGACCCGTATTTTATCCCAAATGCCAAACTTGGACGAAAATTCGTTTCCTTTGACTTGCTTCCCATCTCACATTCATGAATTTACTTTTTACTTGTTTGAAATAGCATAATGTTTATAATCTCAAAATAATCCCATTCCCGAACTTACGTCGATTATCTTACGACGAAACCTTAACATTCGAAAATGCGGGATGTAACATCATTCCCCCCTTTGGAACATTCGTCCTCGAATGTTGATTGATGCACTTATCATTTTCATAACTTATAAATATTTTAGTACTCTCCATGCCATCTAGGAAATCGTTTTGTGAATAATTCCAATGTCTAGGGCATTCCCCCCTTTAGTCCTTTTCTTCGTACCACGACTTGTGGTCGAAATCTTTCCAATCTCGTAAGTGTTGCTACCTTCTATCTTAAATCCGTTTATCCATCCCTATGGATTTATTGCCATAAATCTTAGTTTGATTTATCGTTACTGAGGGCTGCTACCGAACTCCAAGTTACTTTCGTTGCTTATCCCATATGTATAAATCTCAGCCCTTCAATGCACCTTCATTACCGCTCATCTTTAAAATGACGGCCTAATATCATCTCATACTTTGTGATTTTTGTCCATCCATTATTAATTCACCTCAATATTGAAATACAATATACAACTGATAACTTGAAACTTCTTACGTAATACTTTGCCCTTAGGGCTTACGTTAACTCAAGGAATATTCGAAGTGATACCCATAATCGTATTTCATAGTGTCTCAATGTGATCCACCATATGAGGGTATCCTAATTTTGTGCCACCAGCGAAATATTTTCTCTTTCTCTTTTTTTTCTTTTTCAAATCATTATTCAAACGAAGTCCCAAAACGTCATTCTTTATCTGTCACAATTATATCCTCACTTTATTACCAGGTTAGCATTTCATTTCTTCTAAATGCTATTTATCTTAGACTCTTTTGAGTTCATTAAGGCTATAGTGAGCTTTTTATAATATAGAGAATCCATTAGGTCCCTTGTTTTCATGGGCCTAATCCTGAGGACTAATCCATTCTCGTCACCTTCTCACTCGACTTTTCTCGTTCTTACATCTTGCCATAGAACTTTGTCGCTTTAATATACTTTAGCTCGCGACCTATATATATCTATTTATACTAATCGTAATCTTCCTTCAACTTGCTTGAATTTCCTTATGTTCTTTTAGAACATCAAGCGATACAACACATCGTCTTCAACTTTTCTCTATTCTCTTTAACTGGATCTCTCAATACTTGGAAACCATAGGCTGGAAGACATGCCGCCGTTGATGCCGCTATCATTCCCGGCTATTAGATCCCCGTGCTTATGGCCTTTTATGCAATGTATGGACTGTTTACGATCTTCTGCTTTTGAGTATCTCGTACGTTGTTCACCTTTACCTTACTTACCTTAAAATCGCACATCGTATCTTCTATCTCTTTCCTGACCTTCCTTCCACCTAGGTGTAATTCACGTCCATAACTTGAAGCTCTATTATAATCTCGCAACTCTGGTACATATACAATCCGTTGGGAGCTTCGTACTGACAACTTATGAGGCTGGTACTTCTTCTTACTGGATTCCTTGTAGAGCCGTTATAGAATATTGTTGTTGTTCTATCTCTCTTGAACCTCTAATATTAAGAGTGACTCTGCTATGTTCTCAATCATGATTCTTATAACTTATGGGTCCAATAATCATTCCTGATTTCCTGGGGTGATGTAATTCGTTAGTTTCCTCTTCCTTCGGATCAGCCTTTATGTAGGCTTAAGCTATCTTCCGATTTGTGGCTCATGGTATCAGTTATTACCTTAGCCTTTCATGGGCATTATGGAATATCAATGATACAATCTTTTACCAATTCAATCATTTGTCTATGCTCTAGGCTCAGTTCTTTCTTTTAACTTATACTGGAGTTTTCTATGGCTATATGATTGTCAACAAATATGCTGCCTGGATAATGCTCCAGAATCTTGAGTGTATCCATAACGTACTAACTCTGGATCATTGATCGAATAATTCTTATGTTCCATCTTAGCTTTCTTTCAACGTAAGCTATTACTTTTTCTGGTCATTCTGCGTCCATACTTAGCTTATCTTAGTGCCCACACTTGCCAGAATTTTCATACAACTCATATGATCTCGAATATTACTTTTAATTATTACTTCCCGTTCATTAGACACGGTAGGTGACAGTTTCCTTTAGAATGCTTACAATGTTATTGCGAGATTGTTATTACACGACCATTTCCTCTTTAGTTCATTGTGCTTAGATTGAAGCCTTATTTATTGTCTCCCCAGGTAATCTTTTGTTGTAGTACATAAGGAGAACCCTTGACACTCATAAAACTGTGAGCTTATTACGAACCTTTTCGATGTCCTTACTTGCCTATAATCATCCGTTGTTGCTTACTTCCATGCCTTTGTGCTTGTATGGTTACTTTTGAACTGATATTTTAACTACCTTCCCAGTGGAACTTTCTTATATCCCCATAATACTCATGCAGTACCTTTACTACCCCGACTCATGTTTGAATATATCTTAAGTATTATAATGATATTCTTTGAGGCTGAATTCTCTATGTTGGGTTCTACTATGTTTATCTTACACGATCTGATGACTCGTCTGTAACCTCCTGTTTAGACTACTCGTTGGCCCATTCTCATATCAATATTCCTCGTAATCTTTTTAGGGTAATTTCCTTTGTCTTAACTTACGTCTCGCACTGGTTCATTATTTATTAATAACAACTCGGGAAGGAACCTTTACTCCCTCTCCTTGACGTCGCGTTTGCATAATGCTTTGGTATGGTAGCATATCTGTAGTCTTTGAGTAAGTGGAACCTCATCCCTTTTTCGTTTTATCGCATTTTTCCTTATTCGCAAGAGTGACACTTAGTGTAACTAGCACACATAGTTCCTTAAGCTTAACTCTGCTCACATTGCTTGCTTTAGGGAAGCGTTTTCCTAAATGACTATTCTCTAAATTTCTTATGAATCTTCTTCTTTTGTCTGTCCTATTATTGCCAGAACGCGATCTGAAATTCTCATGATGCTGGATATTATCAAATCACTCAGTCCCTAATTCATTTTTGGTTTATCTTGTTCACCATTCCATTCTGGTCCTATTATTCTGGGGTCTAATTTTTCCTCTTGGTAATCGCGCTAGAGTTGCGAACTTATTTCTCGAAATGGGGATATGACCTTATGGCATATATTCTTTTATTGTCTTAAGGCCCATCACCTTTTGTCTCTTCCTTCATTTGGCAATAGGTTCTGTAACACTCTACCGTTTTTATTAATGTATCACACCTTATTTATAATGCTTCTTTTTCTCTCTTCTCATTATTCAGCTAATATTTCTTCATATCCCTTTTCTTGTGAAAACTTCAATACGACATTCTTTCGCTTTTAGAATTCCTTTGCTCTATCTAGTGGCTCTTCAAGTTGCTAAACGTTTTTGCTTTACTAGGAATGCGAGCCACACTAAGGTAATATTTATCCCTTCAAGACTTATAGTGCTAGTCTTTGTAGTACTCATATCTGACTGTACTACTTTAGAGTGCACCATCTAGGTGTCTCATAAAGAGATCTATTAGCACATTTGCAATATCCTATGAAAATGTCAACTGACGCAATCAATTCATCCATCATATCTTCTTATACTACACTTGTTAACCCCTATAGGACATATCTGGAAGGGGTGCGACAAATTGTATATACCTCTATTACTATTGAATATAACTCAAAAAGCTTATGTTCCTCTGCCTCAATTATAAACACAGTTAACCTTTGTTAACTGGGCGCCTCATACCCTTCTTCATCTTGCTTCATTTACTTGCTGAAACTTATACTTATCTTCTTAATCTCACATTGTCCTTCACCATAAAGATGGATAAGCATTCTTGCCTTAAGGCTTCTTATCCGAAAGCTTACACCTTTCAGTATACCCATGGTCTGCTAAAAGACCTCATATTTACTTATCATAGGCATCATACAAAAATCGAATTCCTCTAACTGAGCTCTTCCACAACTATCTCTCTTTCCAACCGTCTTTCCGGATGTAGGTATCATCTTTTTACGAATAATATAGAATTTCGAAATTTGACTTCTTATAAGTGAGCTCTACCACACAATCTAGAGTAAGAAGAAAGAGTGACAATCCTAAATGCCCTGTAGCCTTCTGCTTATAAGTGTTGTACACGACACACACATAAACAAGACTCTACTAGACACGGCTTGTAGACTCCCTAGGACAAAACTGCTCTGATACCATTTTTGTCACGACCCAAACCGATGGGCCGGAATGGGTACCCGGTACCTTACTCAACTGAGTACCAACGTAACGTATCTTTCTTAATACATCATCATATACACATGCATACGGGCCTAATAGGCCAACATGATCCTTTATAAACTCAAAACATAGGCCGACAAGGCCGTACAATCTTTTATGTACACGACATATGTCTACAAGCCTCTAAGAATACATAAATATCATAAGGGTCGGGACAGAGTCCCGCCATACCAAACAATACATGTCTAAATCATACTAACCAAACGAGCAACTCCAAAGCAAATGGAGCATACCAACTTCTTTCACTGAGCTGATAGCCTACTTGGAGGGCTTTCGACCTATCTATCGGGACCTGTGGGCATTAAACGCGGCGTCCCCAGGCAAAACGGACATCAATATGAATAATGTACCGAGTATGTAAGGCACACAAATAAATACATGAGAGATATGGAAGACATATAGAGTACATGACTCAACGTGTAAGTATGAATAACTTTGTAAATCATAAATTACTTTTAACGTCGTGCATATGCGTATGAATGTCATGTCGTGCATAGGTACATATTTCATAATGTCATCAGCCTCTGAGGGCATCCCATCATATCATATCGGCCACTGTGGGCAAAATCATCATCGTATACCAGCTGATCAGGTGGTGGTACGTATATAACGTCGTAACCTTTTCTCATTCCATATACATATATTTATATATATACGCGTATATAACGCCATCTGGTCATGGGTCAATGCACATGAATGAAATGAATGAAAAGTACGTTAATAAAATTATTCGGAAGGTCATAAGACCACTTTGCCTCTTGAGCAATATCATAAAGTAACATCTTTTCAACTTTTGTATTTTTCAAAGACCCATGAACAGATGATAAAATATTATGATACATGAGAATTAAAGAACATATATATTTCTAATACTTTTATAAATAGAGTCATTTATGGAATTTGTGCATTTGCACGTTTCGTTCATATCGTATGGATCATGCCAAAAGAAAGAAGGGATAGCCTTAACATACTTGTAGCAGGGAAAATTCCGTATAATACCCAGTTGGAAAACCTTCGTTGATTGAGCGAAATTTTCCCCTTCTTCTTAAAACTCATGGACTAAATTGATTCTGGATCCTAAAAGTTTTGGAATAAAATAACGTTTTGTTCCTTGGAATTTTGAGAATAGTAACGTCTCTGGTTTCTTGATTTGAAGTGATGAACGAAAAATTCAAGAAAGGATGGTCTTAAGCTAAACTTGTTCCAACGTTTGGAGTTTGAAATTTTGTGCAAAGACTTTCAAATGAAATAGGTTAGGATTTGAAATTCAGAAAGCAAAACCCACGTTCTTTATCTTAATCCTATGCAATGTTTTCAAAATGAAAATGTTTTTAGAAAAACTTGGATATCCATTTGACACCTAGGATTTAAATGGCTTAGTCACTTTATGATAGTGCTGCCAGATGTCTTATAAATGAAGAGGTTTTATCCACTTATTAGTTAACTGAGTAATGTTCCGTTACCCGGTAATTAACCAATTACTCGCATAATTTATAAATTACCCCAAATTACTTAAAATTCTATTTATTTTCAAAATACTTCATATATACTTTATATATTACACTACCGTAGTCATATGGTACTTTGCATGGTACTAGCTCATAGTTATCAGGTATTATCGCTCGACCCGTATTTTATCCCAAATGCCAAACTTGGACGAAAATTCGTTTCCTTTGACTTGCTTCCCATCTCACATTCACGAATTTACTTTTTACTTGTTTGAAATAGCATAATGCTTATAATCTCAAAATAATCCCATTCCCGAACTTACGTCGATTATCTTACGACGAAACCAAAACGTTCGAAAATGCGGGATGTAACATACATAGCCCATATAGATTCGGTGTCACAAGTCTGAGCTTCTAATACCAGTTTATCACCCTAATACATATCAATCTAGGGAATGCGGATAAAACAAAAGTATAGAAGGGAGTTATCAGGGCTGCGGATGCCATGCAGCTACCTTGATGCTCTTGGATATGCGCTGCTCAACCGAAAATCCTCACTCAACCTCAGATGCTCCTGGATCTACACGCAAGGTGCAGGGAGTAATGTGAGTACTCCGACTTAGTGAGTAATAAGCATAAATAATGACTAAAAATAAGAAATCGTGGAGAAACACAGAGTAATATACAATGCGGCATTTTAAACAAGTAATATGAAAGCAATAAACCAATGGAAACGAAATATGGAAATGCTAAAACAAATAAGCAGTTAAGTGACAGACATATAAAGAAAATCAACACATAGGATGGTAACCTATAGTACCCACTGCGGCGTGCAGCCCGATCCATACATTTATCGTTGACGGCGCTCACTAGGGTTGTGCAGACTCCGGGAGGGGCCGCTTACGACCTAAGCGCAATATCAATCCATCTCGTGGCATCAAATCGAGGACCTCGACCTCATATCAATATCAGTATAACACTTCTATGGCGCGCAGCCCGATCCCATAGTATCCTCACATTTGGCCCATGGTCTTACTCAGTCCAGAAAAATCATATAAGCCCCTTGGGCATTAGTAAAACAGTAGTTCTCAACCCAAAACATCATTTAATATATATCATTTTTATTTCAAAACCAAGTAAAAAGTGGTTGAGTTGTAAAACAGTGGAAAACGGTACGACTTAGTTCAAGTAGTAAGTCAAAACAGTGAGGAAATAGTGATAAAACTCCCCGAAAGGTTCTAATAGTTGGCACGAAGCCCAAGTATGGCAATCAGTCCAAACAATGATGATAACAAATAAGCTTCAATAAAAATGCGCGGTAAAATCATCACTCGGGACGGACCAAGTCACAATCCCCAATAGTAAATGACCCCACGCTCATCATCAAGCATGTGTCTCACATCAATATAGCACTACGATATGCAAATCCGGGGTTTCTAACCCTCAAGACATCATTTACATTCATTACTCACCTCGAACCGGCTAATTCTCTAGCTCGCGACGCCTTTGACCCTCGAATTGGCCTCCACGCACGTCGAATCTATCCAAAATCAGAACGAATACGTCACAATATGCTAAGGGAACAAAGCCCAAGCGAAAACATTCGAAAAATATAAAAAATCCCGAAATTAGCAAAACCCAAGCCCCGGGCCCACGTCTCGGAATCAGGTAAAATTTACATTTTCGGAATCTTCATACCTTCACGAGTCTACACATACAAAAATTATCCAATTCCGATACCATTTGGTCCATCAAATCATCATTTTATATTTTTGAAAGTTTTCCCAATTTTCTTCCCAAATCACGAATTAAATGATGAATTCAATGATAGATTCATGTACTCTAGCCAAATATGGGTTAGAATCAGTTACCCCGATGAATTTCTTGAAAAACTTTCGAAAAATCGCCAAAATACGAGCTCTCTAGGTCAAAATATAAAATAAAACCCATAACCTCGTATTTACGGAGTACCCCTCAGATTTCAGCCTCCACGGGCCGCACCAAATCGACCGCGGTCTGCACAAGCCAGTGAGGTCCGCGCAAAAACAACTGCGGCCACACAGGCCTTCCTCTACAGTGACAAGCTTTAGTATTTTGGCCATAACATTTTCTACATGTGTCCAAATTGCGATATCCTTCCCTTTATGGAAACTAGACACGAAGGGCCACAACTTTCGTTTTTGAATCATCTTGAAATTCCTTGTAGATCAACAGATATGAGCTTCCGAAGTAGGACAAGTGAAACATTCCCACCGTGGCCGCACACCATTTTGTGTGGTCCGCATGGGACCTACCACGGCCGCACTTCTTTTTTGTGCGGATCGCGGGGGTGGTTTCCGAGGCCTGCAACCCTCCTAGACCTGCTACAACTATGATTTCGGCCTAAAACATCTCGAAACCTACCCGAGACCCCCAAAACAACAAACTAATTGTACCAACACATCCCATGACATCATTCAAACTTGTTCCACACTTCGGAATGCTTACAACTACATCAAATCACCAATTTAACATAGGATTCAAGCCTAAAAACTCCAAAAACTCTTAAATTATGCTTTCGCTCAAAAAGTCTATCAAATCTCGTCTGAATGACCTCAAATTCTGCACATACATCCCAAATGACACAACGAAGCTACTGCAACTTTCGGAATTCCATTCCGATCGTTATATCAAAATCTCACCTATCAACCCGAAATTGCCAAAAAATCAATTTCGCCAATTCAAGCCTAAATCTGTTCTACAACTCCAAAACCCATTCCGATAGCGCTCCTAAGTCACTAATCACCTCCCGAAGCTAACCTAACCATCGGAACTCACTTCCGAGCCTTCAAACACATAAGTCAACTTCCGGTTGACTTTTTCCAACATAAGCCTTCTTAAAAGAGACTAAGTATCTCATTTATTACCAAATCCTCTCAGAACTCGAACTAATCTACCCGATCACATAAAACACGGATAACGAAGCGTAAAAAGGCTAAAATAGGGGAAAATGGAGTGGTAACTCATGTGACGACTGGCCGGGTTGTCACACTAAGAAATAATGACGAGAAATCGACATCGACACATACTGTTGGTCCAATAAATCAAGTATAATAAAATTAGACAAGTACGAAGCATGGAATGTAAAATAGTGAGATCAAATATATGTAAATAACACAATCCTCAACAAAATAAATAATACGAAGACCTTAATAGCCAAATACTACCTCGAATGTAATTCGTAATTGTCATGCTCTGACCTCTAGGAGCGCGACCAGCACTCAACCGAGATAACCCGGCTGAGCAAGCCTGTACAATAACTCCTACCCGAACTCCCCTGTGATTAATGAAAAGGTCTATTTCATTAGTTAAAGAATGAAGAGGATCATGAAAACAACATCAATTCATTAATATTAGTTGCATCATTTTAAGTCTCAAAATACATACACTTTCAGAGTTTTTAAGCGGTAGAAATGCAACATTAATTAGTTTAACCTTTCCAACACCAACATGCTACCCACACTATGTCCACGAAGCCTCTAATATATATACAAGGAGTACAATGATAGTGCCAACAACAAGGGCCCAGCTATACCTCAAAACTAAATGTACAAGGAGCAAACGATATACGACCCTGAAATGAAGTGGGGCTCACCAAGTAACTAGGAAGAGGGTGAACCGCTATCACTAATCAAAGATGCTTTATGTGGAATCACCTACATCCATTAAAGATGCAGCTCCCCCACTAAAAGGGGACGTTAGTACATGTCGAGTAGTACTAGTATGAAAAAACCAAACATCCCCTCTCAAGGAATGGAAGCACAACATGAATATGACGAACCATGGAAGCAATAAAAGGGCTTAACTAGCCGTTGAAACCCTAGAAAAATAATTTAAAGCTTTAAAAAACATTTATAAATTTCAAGTTGGGAATCCGCTATATGACCTCTACCACAATGCCACAAACTCTACAGAAAGCGGCCCTGCCGCCTCACCCCAATATATGCGGGTGGAGGTGTAATCACTTTCATAATCTCTACACAATGTAGTCCACGCCGCCTCAACCCAATCTGTGTGGGTTGAGGTGTATTCACAATCCCAATCTCTACACAAAGCGGCCCCAATGCCTCACCCTTATTTGTGCGAGTGAAGGTGTATTCACAATCACAATCTTTACACAAAACGGTCCCCACCGCCTCACCCCAATGTGTGCGAGTGGAGGTGTAACTACATTCACAATCTCTACACAAAGAGGCCTCATCGCCTCACCCCAATGTGTGCGGGTGGATGTGTATTCATAATTCCACACTTTAGATTCCCAAAATAATAGTAGTCTATGCAAGATATTTCTTTTCAATCAATCGGTGGGCATATTTGGCCTTAACAAGTGCATGTTCATAAGATTTCATCATATGAGAAATAAGAATTTGATCAGATTGACTTCATACAAAATTTTGTTCATAAAAGGGGTATAACATAATTAAGTCAAAATAGAAGATCATTAACACATGTTCATTTAGACACATTATGCACTTTAAGAATCAATTTAATAGCTTGAATATCCCACCTGAATAGTGTTTCAAGTTCGAACTTCACACGATGGATTTTGTATGAATTCAAGAATTCCACTAGTAGAAGTAGAGTTTAGACTTCATACCTCAAAAGAGCCTTCTGTGGTGTAACGACAACGTCCCGACACTCCTAACGATGCCAATCTATATAAGAGGGGAGTATTACAAGAACAAATAGGGGGATTCATATGGCAAGAGCTGCTATAATGACAACCCAACCCTTCCTCAACCAACACAACAACAAAATCACCCATCGTTGTTAAACATCTTCCCCACAACCCTTATTAGCTCATGTGTGTGATATGTATAATCTCATCACCTAGAACCAACCAAAAATTCGAAATTGGAGAATTGTGGGAAGAAATTCTAACCTTTTACAAACCTTAGCACGTTCCTTTTGATGAAATTCCAAGGCTTGATCCAAGTTGAGTAGTGAAATCCTTGAGTCTTCCCCTTCTCTCTCAAAAATAGCTCTCACCTCTCTCTAAGCTGCCATATAACCCCTAAAAAATGACCCCTATGGCTAAATAGAAGGAAATGGGGTCGAGTTATAATGTTAGAAAAATGAAGTCCCGATGCAGATTTACGGTCGCATATGCGACCACATTACACTTCTGCGGTTCGCAAAATGGACCGCATAATGGTCCTCCGTGTTACACCCCATGTTATTGTACGTGAAAGTACATCGTAAGTCAATTGATGTAAGATCAAAAATAATATCCTCTTTGAAAATATATAAAGTTATTTAATATTGTTACATCTCGTACTTAAAACGTCACTGTGTCACGACCCGGATTTCCCACACTCGGGAGTCATGATGGCGCCTACTCGTGGAAGCTAGGTAAGCCACTAAGTTTAGCAATCTTTAACTCTTTCATTTTAATCTTTTTAACAACTTGTATTAACATGTGATCAACATTTAAATAATAGCGGAAGATGAAATTAAGCGGAAGACTTAGACTAATGTAATACCAAAATAAATACGAAAATACCAACATGCGTCTCTACCCAGAAACCGGTGTCACAACATTCACGGAGTATCTATGAATACTACATACAAAGGTCTGAAAAAGGAATATAGTCTGTCTCGGATACAAGTGATAACAGAACATAATAATAGATAGGAGAGAACATCGGGTCTGCGGACGCCTGTAGGACTACCTCGGGATCTCTGTGGACTAAAGGCTAGCTCCCCAAGTGCTACTGTCCCAGTGCTGCTCCGGTATTTGCACAGAGTGCAAAGTGTAGCATCAGCATAACCGACCGCATATGCTGGTAAGTGCCTGGCCTAACACCGACGAGGTAGTGACGAGGCTAGGACCAGACCCCAGATAAAACTATGCAATTATACAATATACGGCGGAAAATAAACAGGAATAAGCAGTTTAAATGGGAGGGGGTACATGCTTCGGGGAACATATCAAATCCAGCATAAACATAAGTTAAATATAAGATGACAGTTCAAAATCTACAATAAAATAATTATAATACTGTTGCGGCGCACAACCCGAGCCCTTATCATTTAACACTATTGCGGCATGCAACCCGATCCATCTATATAACTGTTGCGGCTACAACCCGATCCAATATAATATTTGTTGCGGCGTGCAACCCTATCCAATATAATATTTGTTGCAGCGTGCAACCCGATCCAATATAACATTGTTGCGACGTGCAACCTGATCCATATATAATACTAATGTTGCGGCACGCAACCCATTCCAAATATATAGTAAACAATACTCATAACAAAAGTCCCGGCAAGGGATCACTAACGAACCACACTATCCCGACAAGGGAATCGACAGCATGAATAAGTACGTCCAAGTAAAGGAGAAACAGCTATAACCAAATCTTAATCCAACATCTAACCTTTTCAGCTGTCACCAATACTCAACTTGGTAATTTCCACGAAAATAAACTAAATCCTTAGTCGATATCGAGAATCATCAATTAAAGCATCCATAATATTATTTAAGAACACAACAATTTGAAATTTAAGACTCACAGTCATGCTCGATACCAACGTATAGATAGTCGTCACCATGCCTATACGTCGTACTCAATAAAAAGCAAATAGCAAATAGGACTCAACTCCTAATCCCTCAAGCTAAGATTAGACCGAACACTACCTCAAAGCCACAAGCACAATCAAGCTTCAACTACCGCTTTACCTCTTGGTTCCACTTACAACTCACTTGTATCTAGCCACAATTTACTTAATTACATCAAAAAACGCTAAATGAATCAACCCCAATGCTTGAAAATGAGTTTTTCAATGTTTTACCCAAAATATCAAAAATCGTCCCCGGGCCCACATGGTCAAAACCCGAGATTCGAACCAAAACCCGATTACCCATTTCCCCACGAACTCAAGCATATTATTTGTTTTGAAATGGGACCTCAAATCGAGGTCCAAATCCCCAATTTTTTGAAAAACCTAGGTTCTACGCAAAACACCCAATTTCCCCCCATGAAAATCATTGATTTTGAGTTGAACTCATGTTAAAAGATGTGTAGTAGTGAAGAAATGAGTTAGAAATCACTTACCAACTTTTTGGAGAAGAAATGATGTTTGAAAAATCGTCTCTTATGTTTTTGTGGTTTTGAAAAATAAAAAATAACTGAAAATCCCGTCTAAATATACTCCTCTCAGACTCCCTGTGCGTAGCGCACAAAATCAGCTGTGGTGGCACGGCCTCTTAAACTCACTGTGCGGACCGCACAAAATCAACTATGGCCGCACAATCACCAGTGAACCTGTGCGGACCGCACAAGATATACTGCGGCCGCACAACCATCCGTCTGGACAACACAAAACCTGTGCGGACCGCACTAGCAGGTTTAGAGAGCTACAGTGTTCTGAATCTCCAATAGCCATGTTTAAGCCTAAGACACCTCGGAACCTACTCGAAACTCACACGAGCCCTCGGGGCTCCAAACCAAATACACACACAACCTCAAAAACATCAGACGGACTTTTTCGTACGATCACATCATCAAAATAACATGTAAAATCATGAATTAAACCTCAAAACACAACATTTTCATCAAGAACTCTCAAAGTTCATAACTCTCCAACCGGAAGTCAAACTTACGTCAAATAAACTCCTTTTTCACCAAATTTCATAGTTATCTTTCAAATACTACAACAAGTTTGTACCAGGCTCTAGAACCAAAATACGGGTCCGATAATAATGGTTTCAAACATTAATTCTATTCTTAATTTCATAGATTATTCAGTAAAACAATTCCTTTCAAAAATTGATTTCTAAGGCTCGGGACCTCGAAATGCATCTCCGGACATACGCCTAAGTCCCATATTTTACTACAGACCTCTCGGGTTCGTTGGAACACGGATCCGGATCGGTTTGTTCAAAATGTTGACCAAAGTCAACCATATTCACTTTTTTTTTACTCTAGAAATTTCTGTTGCTCATATTTTCACATAGAAGGCTTTCTGGATATAGGCCCGAACCACGCACGTAAATTAAGGTGGGGTAAAAAGGAGGTTATTACACCTCAGAACACTAAATTCACTTGTAACACAAGTGATGACCTAAAAGGTCATCACATTCTCCATCTCTAAAACAACTGTTCGTCCTCGAACGGACATAAGAAGGAAGTACCTGAGTCAGGAAAAAGATGGGGATAATGGCTCCGCATGTCGGACTCGGACTCCCAGGTCAATGCCTTAGGAGGCTGACCTCTCCACTGAACACGAACAACAGGAAAACTCTTCGATCTCAATTGATGAACTTGCCGATCTAGAATAGTTATCCGCTCCTCCTCATAAGACAAGTCCTTGTCCAATGGGAGAGTGCTAAAATCTAACACGTGGGATGGATCGCCGTGATACTTTCGTAGCATGAACACATAAAACACTAGATGCACGGCTGACAAGCTCGGCGGCAATGCAAGTCTGTAAGCCACCTCTCCCACTCGATCAAGAATCTCAAACGGGCCAATGAACCTAGGGCTACGCTTGCCCTTCTTCCCAAATCTCATCACGCCTTTCATAGGCAACACTCGAAGCAATACCCACTTACCAACCATGAATGCCAAATCATGAACCTTGCGGTCGACATAACTCTTTTTTCCTGGATTGAGCTATACGAAGCCTATCCTGAATGATCTTGACCTTGTCCAAGGCATCCCGAACCAAATCCGTACCCAACAACAGAGTCTCTCCCGTCTTAAACCATCCAACCGGAGACAGACACCGCCTACCATGTAAAGCCTCATACGGAGCCATCTAAATACTCGTCTGGTAGCTGTTGTTGTAGGCAAACTTTGCTAAAGGCAAAAACAGATCCCGCGAGCCTCCAAAGGCAATGACACAAGCTCGGAGCATATCCTCCAAAATCTGAATAGTCCGCTCGGACTGCCCGTCCGTCTGAGGATGAAACACTGTGCTCAACTCAACCCGTGTGCCCAACTCTCACTGAACTGCTCTTTAAAAATGGGAGGTAAACTGCATACCTTGATCCAAAATGATAAACTCGGGCATACCATGAAGGCGAACAATCTCCCAGATATAGATCTCAGCTAACCTCTCGGAAGAATAAGAGACTGCCACAGGAATGAAATGTGCTGACTTGGTCAGCCTATCAATAATAACCCACACTGCATCGAACTTCCACTAAGTCCGTAGGAGACCAACAATGATGTCCATAGTGATATGCTCCCATTTTCACTCAGGAATCTCAATCTTTTGAAATGAACCACCGGGCTTCTGATACTCGTACTTAACCTGCTGACAATTCAAACACCAAGCCACATATGCAACGATATCCTTCTTCATTCTCTGCCACCAATAATGCTGCCGAAAATCCTGATACATCTACACGGCGTCGGGATGAATAGAGTACCGGGAGCTATGGGCCTCCTCTAAAATCAACTCTCGAAGCCCATCCACATTAGGCACAAAAACTCGACCCTACAATCTCAAAACTCCATCATTATTTAAGGTAACCTACTTGGCACTTCCTTACTGCATCGTGTCTCTAAGGACACACAAATGGAGATTATCATACTGCCTATCTCGGATACGCTCCAATAAGGAAGAACGAGTGACCGCGCAAGCTAAAACACGACTAGGCTCTGAAATATCCAAACTTATGAAAAGATTGGACAAGGCCTGAACATCCAAAGCAAGCGGTTTCACCAACCGGGATATAAGCAAGACTGCCCATACCAGCTGACTTCCTACTCAAAGCATCGACCACCATATTGGCCTTCCCCGGATGATATATAATAGTGATATCATAATCTTTCAACAACTCAAACTACCTCCTTTGCCTCAAATTCAACTCCTTTTGCTTGAACAAATACTGATGACTCATTGTGATCCGTGAACACCTCATATGCCACACCATATAGACAATGCCTCCAAATATTCAATGTGTGAACAATGGCTATCAACTCCAAATCATGAACCAGATAGTTCTTCTAATGAATCTTCAACTGCCGCGAAACATAGGTAATGACCTAGCCATCCTGCATCAACACTGCACCAAGCCCAATACGAGATGCATCGCAATAAACTGTATAAGGCCCTGAACCTGTGGGCAAAACCAACACCGGTTCGGTAGTTAGAGCTCTCTTGTGCTTCAGAAAGCTCGCCTGACACTCGTCCAACCATCTGAACTGGGCACCCTTCTAGGTCAACCTGGTCATCGGTGCTGCGATAGATGAGAACCCATCCACGAACCAATGATAGTAGCCTTCCAATCCCAAGAAACTCCAAGTCTCTATAGCTGATGCTGGTCTAGGCCAGTTCTTGATTGCCTCAATCTTCTTCAGATCAACCTGCATATCCACTGCTGATACAACATGACCCAGGAATGCAACTGAACTCAACCAAAACTCACACTTCGAGAACTTAGCATATAACTGATTGTGCCTCAAAGTCTGAAGGACCACTCTAAGATACTGCTCGTGCTCCTCCCAGCTGCGGGAGTATATCAAAATATCATCAATGAAGACTATCATGAACGAATCCAAATAAGGCCTTAACACTCGGTTCATCAAATCCATAAAAGTTGCTGGGGCATTTGTCAACCCGAATGACATCACCAAGAACTCATAATGCCCGTACCGAGTGTAGAAAGTTGTCTTAGGGACATCAGATGCCCTAATCCTCAACTAATGGTAGTTAGATCGCAAATCAATCTTTGAAAATACCTTGGCACCCTGAAGCTGATCAAACAAATCATCAATCATCGGCAGTGGATACTTATTCTTGATTGTAACCTTGTTCAACTGCCGTTAATCAATACATATTTTTATCGACCCATCCTTATTCTTAACAAACAACACTGGTGCACCCCAAGGCAAAATACTGGGTCTAATGAAACCCTTCTCAAGAAGTCTTGCAACTGTTCCTTCAACTCTTTCAACTGCGGCGGGGCCATACAATAGGGCGGGATAAAAATAGGCTGAGTGCCCGGAGCCAAATCAATGCAAAAATCAATATCCCTGTCAGGCGGCATACCCGGTCGGTCTGAAGGGAATACCTCAGTAAACTCATGAACAATAGGCACAAAATCAATAGAAGGAACCTCAGCACTAGAATCACGAATTATATGCCAAAAAGGACAAACACCCCTTCTCGACTATACGTCGAGCCTTCACATAAGAGATAACACTACAGGTAGAATGACCAGGAGTCCCTCTCCACTCTAGACGAGGCAAACCCGGTAAATCTAAGGTCACAGTATTGGCATGATAGTCTAAGATAGCATGGTAAGGTGATAACCAGTCCATCCCCAATATAATATCGAAATCGACCATGTCTAAAAGTAACAAATCTACACGAGTCTCAAGACCCCAAATCACAACTATACAAGAGCGATGGACTCAATCTACCACAATAGAATCACCCACCAGTGTATAAACATAAACAGGAACACTCAAAGAATTGCTAGGCATGACCAAATACGGTGTAAAATAAGATGACACATACGAGTATGTAGACCCCAGATCAAATAATGCTGAATCATCTCTATCAAAAACCAGAATAGTACCTATGATCACCGCATCTAAAGCCTCAGCCCCGGGCCTGGCTGGAAGAGCATAACATAGGGGCTAGGCACCACTTCCCTAGGCTACATCTCGGGGACGTCCTGCAGCTAGCTGGCCTCCACCTCTAGCAGTCTGAGCTCCACCTCAAAATCCTCTACCTCCACCTCTAGCACCTCTACACCTAACTCTAACTGGTTGGGCAGTCTGTGGAACACCTGTTGCCTAAACCATAGCACAGGAACCCTGCTACTACGACTGCGTACCCACAAACCTCGGACAAGCCCTGCGGATATGACCATACTCACCACACTCATAGGATCCACCTGAGTGCTGAGACTGAGGAAACTGAGACTGACCTTGGCGACCTGAATGATCACCCCGAAAACTCTGGAGCGGCAGTGCACTAATATGAGCTGGTAGTGCACTGTAGGGGTGCTGATTGGAATACTGCATGTGAGAATCACAGCCACCTGAAGCACCGTGAGAAACTTGAAGTGCTGAAAGGCCTAGGAGGATGACCTCTACCATGTGAATCTCTGCCTCCAAACGAGGCACCACTGAATCTGCTTAAATGATGGGGCCTCTTATTCGACCCACGACCACTTCCTTGCGACATAACCATATCCACTCCCCTAGCCACATTGTCCGCCTCCTAAAAAGTAATGGCACTACCAGCCTCCCTAGCCATCTAAAGGCGAATCGGCTGAATAAGAACGTCAATGAACCTCCTCACCCTCTCTCTCTCGGTAAGAAGTATGACAAGAGCATGGCAAGCCAAGTTGATGAATCTGGTCTCATACTGGGTAACTGTCATGGAACCCTGCTAGAGACGCTCAAACTATCTCCGATAAGCCTCTCTTTGAGTAATATGGAGAAACTACTCAAGAAATAGCTGTGTAAACTATTCCCAAGTCAAGGCTGGTGATACGGCTAGTCTAGCCAAGCAATAATCTCTCCACCAAGTCTTGGCGGATCTACACAAGCGAATTGTAGCAAAATCGACCCATTGGTCTCAACAATCCCCATGTTCTTAGAACCTCAAAACAACTGTCTAGATAATCCTGGGGATCCTTAGTAGATGCACCGCTGAAAGTAGTGGTGAAGAGCTTGGTTAACCTGTCCAGCCTCCACAAAGCATCGACAAACATAGCTGCTCCATCACCGGTCTAAGCTACCACACCCGGCTGAACTACTCCAACTGGATGAACCACTAGAGTCTGAATCTGGGGAGCTACCTACTCCAGAGTGCGAGTAGAAGGAGTCTAGGCTCCTCCTCTAGCGTAAGAGACGACTGGTACTACAGGAAGCAAACTTGTCCGGGTGACACTCTCCATAAGGCCTACTAGTCGGACAAGAGAATCTTGAAGAACTGGGGTAGCAATAAACCCCTTTGCGACCTGAAATGGGCCCATCAAAACTGCTGGAGCCTGAACCTCATCACCAAAATCAACCTGAGGCTCCGCTGCTGGTCCTGCTGCTTAGGGCTGAGCTCTACCCCTACCTCAGCCTCGCCCTCTGCCCCTCATGGGAGCTGTTGCTTGTGGCACGGGCTGCTGGTCAGTGGATGAGCAAACGCGTGTTCTCGCCATCTACGAAAGAATATAGTAGAATTTCAATTACAATAAAGAAACCATTTCGCACGACAAGAAAGAATAAATGTGAATTGTGAGACCTATGTAACCTAGAGCTTTGATACCAACTTGTCACGACCTGGATTTGTGAATTGTGAGACCTATGTAACCTATAGATCTGATACCAACTTGTCACCACCCTCGGGAGTCGTGATGGTGCTTACTTGTGGAATCTAGGCAAGCCATGAAGTTTAGAAATCTTTAACTTTTTCATTTTAATCTTTTTAACAACTTGTATTAACAGGTGATCAACATTTAAATAATAGCAGATGATGAAATTAAGCGGAAGACTTAGTCTAATGTAATACCAAAATAAATACGAAAATGCCAACATGCGTCTCTACCCAGAAACCGGTGTCACAAAATTTACGGACTATCTATGAATACTACATAGAAAGGTCTGAAAAAGAATATAGTCTGTCTCGGATAGAAATGATAACAGAACATAATAATAGATAGGAGAGAACGCCAGGAATGCAGACGCCTGCATGACTACTTTGTGATCTCTGTGGATTGAAGGCTGCTCCCCAAGTGCTTCTGTCCCAGTGCTACTCTAGTATCTGCACATAGTTCAGAGTGTAGTGATAACTAGGGATTTTGACGCATATTATACTCTTTCTTGTTTGCGCATTGATTATAAATTCATACAAAATAGTCCCAAAAGGCTCATAAGTTGTGCTTGGTTGTAGGTTTGATCAAAAAAGTGACAAGATGTCAAATATCAGCTCAAAAGGAGTGAAACTTGCAGAAGTACCAAAGACAAGACAAACTCAGGAAAAATAGGCCTAGTGTGGCCGCACTACACTTTGTATGGTCCGCACTAGGGAGATTCAGAGAGTTGTATTTCAGCCATTAAGGCAGTAAGACCATAGAATGTTTTGTGCGGTCCACACTGAAGGTAATGCAGCCACACTGCCATTCTGTGCGGTCCGTAGAGCCAAGGTTTAGAGAGGGTGAGTTGGAGCTTTCTAGCCTATGCAGTCCGCGGTCCAGTTTGTGCGGACCGCACTAGAAGCCTCCGCGGCCACAGTCCATTCGGTGCGGTCCACGGAGCCTGAGATCAAAGAGTCAAGTTTTCAAGTTCAAGAGCCTAGTGCGGCCGCACACCATTTTGGGCGGTCCGCACTAACCCCGCAGGGGCTTTTTTATCCAGATTTTTCTGCTTAGTATAATTAGATCCTTTTCCATTATTAGGGTATCAGATACTGTAATATAATAGTTGTGCTCGTGAGACGACTCTTCTTAGCCTTTTTGAGCATTTTTACATAGTTTTCATTATTGAATTTTTGTATTTAATGTAGCAATTAATTAATATGTGTTTATCTTCATCTATTTCTCTATTTTTCTCTTCAAGTATGAGTATCTAGACCACATAGCTAGGGTTGTGGCTCAACCCTAGTGTGGGTAATTGATGGGTCTTGCATTTTAGGGCTAAATTGACTATGGGTATTTGATATTTGGGTCAATATTATGGTTAGATTGTTGAATTTGTGGTTGCAAACACTAGTTTTTGTTTAGTTGACTAGGGATCTTCTTGAGAAAGAGAGTCCAAGTCTCCGAAATTGATCCAACAAGATATTGGGGCGTACTCAAGAGATTGATAGCCCCAATAAAAGGGTTAAACCTCGAGAGAGTAATACCCGACTTGAACCCTAAGTTGCTTGAGCAAATTTGCATACCCATTGGTCTTGAGAAAGTCAATTGGGCAAAATCGCTTGAACCACCGAGAGGTGTAGAGTGGGTAAAGTAGTGCAATGGTTATATCATACTCACCAATCATGTCAATAGAGCCTTAGTTTCAAGTACCCGCCAACTGACCACCTAGGTGGATGCCACTACCCTAGTGCTTTTAGAATATTTTAACAACCCGTGGCATTTAACTCTTAGCTTAATTTATAATTTGTAGTTTGTTAAAAGTAGAATTATAAAAGAAAACCCCAAAAATTATGAGAAGTGCAATTTGGAATGCTACGCAATCCTAGGCTAAATAGACGCTCAATTCCAATTCTAGCTCTCGGTGGATATTGATCCCGACCCAAAATCTGGTAAAAGCTATTGTGACCCTGTTTCTCTACTTATTAGTGGTACAGAGTTGGATGCGATCACTTTTTGGCGTTGTTGCCAAAGAGCTAACAATTTTGGCTATCTATTTAGTTGGTTTTGTGTATTGTTTTTCTTTCCTTCTTTGTTACTTACTTGTTTGTGTCACTACTCAGGTACTACAATGGCATTGAACAACATAAATGACTCTCTTGGAAATGTGATTATGGGATGGAGGTAGATGATGTTGAACAAGATGAGGTGACTCTTGTACCTCAAGGACAACGTAGAGGCGGCAATGCCAATGCTAATCCAAATGACAATATTCCAGATCCTCCTATGCCACTTCCAAGAGTGGCTCCCAGAGTACTTATGAACCAGGGTTATGCAAGTGCTATTGTCCCACCTAGAATTTGGGTGGGAAACTTTCAAATAACCAATGTGATGTTGATCTTACTTGAGCAGCGTGGGTACTTCACGGGCGTTGCGGATCAAAATGCCTACAAGCATCTTAAGGGGTTCGTGGATACATGCCGGGGGAGCAAATAGATGAATGTGTCCGAGGATGCTCCTAGGTTGAGACTTTTCCCATTCTAACTTCGGGAGAAAGGCATTAGATTGTCTCGAGAGACTTTCCAACCATTCCATCACAACTTGGGATGAGTTGGCGGATAAATTCATTGCTAAATTCTTTTCACCCGGGCGTGTGGCGGCACTTCGAGATGAGATATTGGCTTTCAAGTAAGAGCCCATGGAACCTTTGCATAAGATTTGGGAGCGGTATAGAACGATGGTGAAGGAATGCCCCAACAATTATATGACCGATGTTATGATCCAACAAACTTTCTACCGGGGCATAAATACAACAAATCAATGCATAGTGAACCAACTTGCCGGGGTCAACTTTATGAAGTTGTCATATGATGAGGCATGTGTTGTACTTGATGAGATGGATGACACTTCTGCATGGCAAAGTAGAGCCAATATGACTCAAGGTGACCCGACGGTTATTCATTTACACAAGGAATTACATGACCAGGGGCTAGCTATAGCGAAGTTGACAACTACTATGAATCAATTGGGTAAGGCACAGTTGCAACAAGTCCAAAATCCTCGCCAAGTGAATGCCATGGAGGGTGTTAGTATGCTTGTCAACAAAAGAAGGCAAAGAAGGCAACACAACCAATGGAATTCTGAGCAATATGATGATGCATGTGATTGGTTTCAAAATGATGGTTATGATGACCAAAGTGAAGAGGTTAAATATGTCAACAACTATCAAGGCCAACGTGGCAACTTTTCCAACCAACAACAGTGGCGACCTTAAGGAAATTGGGGCAATCCACAACAAAATAGTGATAATTGGGGGAACAACAACCAAAACAACAACTGGGGCACTTATAACAACAATCAAGGCAACCAAGGGAATTGGAATGGTAATAACAATAATTGGGGTGACAATAATAATCAAGGAGGATGGAACAATGGAAACCAAGTAAACCGGGGGCAAGGTTTTCAAAGGCCCCTAATGTACCAACAACCAAACAATCCACCACCATTTCCATCTTAAGGTCCTAGTTTTTGGGTAATGATATGGGTAGAATTGAAATGATGTTCGAGCAGATGATGAAGAACAATGCGGATTCTGATGCACAGTTAGCTTCTCACAACACCTCTATACGAAACTTGGAGGTGCAATTAGGCCAAATCTCTCAGTCATTGAATACTCACCCAAAGGGTGCTCTACCATGTGATACGGTAGTAAACCCAAAGGGTGAGAACAATCATGTTATGGCGGTTACAACAAGAAGTGGGAGAGGCGGTGATGTGAATGCCTCTAAGCAAAAGCAATTCGTGGATGATGATGTTGAGTTGCAAGATGACGAAGTCCCTTTGTTAGTTGAAGATGTGGTTGATGAAAACGTGAACAATGATGTAAGGATTGATATTCAAGATGTCGAGGTGGAAACTCAAAATGATGTGAAACCGTCTAGGGAACACATAATTGACATGCCGGAGCCGGTTGTTCCTAAAGCTAAGGTACCTTTGCCAAGGCCACCTCCACCTTATCCTTAAAGGTTTTCGAAGCAAAAGAATGATAATTAGTTTAAAAAGTTCAATGATATGATGAAGAGCCTATCTATTAATGTGCCTTTAGTGGAGGCACTTGAACAAATGCCGAGCTATGCAAAATTCATGAAAGACTTGGTTACAAAGAAGCATTCTATGGATTGTGAAAATATAAAGATGACATACCAAGTTAGTGCTATAGTGCATTCAATGGCCCCGAAGCTTAAGGATCACGGTGCTTTCACCATTCCTTGCACCATTGGGAGTGCAGATTTTGCCAAGGCTCTATGTGATTTGGGAGCTAGTATCAATTTGATGCCTTACTCAGTTTTCAAAACTTTGGGTATTTGGAACCTAGACCGACTTCCATGATGATACAAATGTCGGATAGATCGATGAAGCTACATTTGGGCATTATTGATGACGTGCTTGTCCGGGTGGACAAATTCATATTGCAGACCGACTTTGTGATTTTGGACTGTGAAGTGGACTATGAGGTACCTATCATTCTAGGGAGGCCTTTCCTTGCGACGGGGATGGCATTGGTTGATATTAAAGCGGGTGAGCTTAGTTTCCAAGTGGGAGATGAAAAGGTCATCTTTCATGTTTGCAAATCTATGAAGCAACCCAATAGCACCGAGGTGTGCTCATTTGTAGACCTTGTCACAGCTGTGATTGAGGATGACACCAGTGCTATGATCAACATGGAGGACCCCCTTGAGGTCGTGCTATTAAATCTTGATGTCAATGATGATGCAAGCAGATTGGAGTGCGTGAATGCCTTACATGGGATGAGCTCTTATTCCTATGAGCCTAGAAAATTGTCTTTGGATCTTGAAAACCGCAAAACTCCACCAACAAAACCATCAATTGAGGAGCCACCGGTATTGAAGTTGAAACCACTTCCTCCACACCTAAAGTATGAGTTATTGGTCTCAAATTATACTTTAACAGTTATTCTTTCTTCTTGCCTAACTAACATGCAGGTTGAGGCCACCTTGGCGGTGCTTCAAAGGCGAAAAAGGGCAATTGGATGGACTTTGGCTGACATTCGGGGAATAATCCCCACATTCTGTATGCACAAAATTATCTTGGAGGATGATGCAAAACCTTCCTTGGAGCATCAAAGAAGATTGAGCGAGGCAATGCAAGAGATGGCGGAAAAAGAAGTGATCAAGTGGTTGGATGTCGGGGTTGTGTACCCCATTTTCGATAGCTCGTGGACTTCTCCAATGCAACATGTACCAAAAAAGGGTGGTATGACTGTGGTGACAAATGACAACAATGAACTTATTACCACTCAGAAAATTACCGGATGGAGGGTATGCATGGACTACCGGAAGGTGAATAAGGTGACTTGCAAGGATCACTTCCCATTGCCATTCCTTGACCAAATGCTTGATTTCCTTGCGGGGCATGCTTTTTATTGCTTTTTGGATGGATACTCGGGGTATAATCAAATCTTAATCGCTCCGGAGGACCAGGAGAAGACCACATTTACCTGTCCATACAGAACCTTCGCTTTCTCTCGGATGTCGTTCTAGTTGTGTAATGCCCCAGCGACATTCCAGCAATGCATGATGGCTATTTTCACCGACATGGTGGAAGATATTTTGGAGATCTTCATGGACGATTTCAGTGTGGTTGGAGATTCATTTGAAGAGTGTTCGGGAAATTTGGATAGAGTTTTGGCGCGATGCGAAGACACAAATCTCGAACTTAATTGAGAAAAATGCCACTTCATGGTAGAGGAAGGCATAGTGTTGGGCCACAAGATTTCAAAGCATGGGATTTAAGTTGACAAAGCCAAGATAGAGGTAATTTCAAGGCTTCCTCCCCTCATTTCCGTCAAGGGGGTGAGGAGTTTTCTTGGGCACGCGGGGTTCTACCGAAGGTTTTAAAAGATTTTTCAAAGGTGGTAAACCCCTTGTGCAAGCTACTAGAAAATAATGCAAAGTTTGTGTTTGATGAGGGATGTATGCACGCATTTGAGCTTCTCTCAAAGGAACTACACGGTTACCGAAAAAGAGTAGTTGGCCATAGTGTTTGCAATGGAAAAGTTTCGACTGTATCTTATGCAGGCCAAAGTCATAGTGCACAACGATCATGCCGCCCTTAGGTACTTGATGACAAAGAAAGACTCCATGGCAAGATTGATGTGATGGGTGTTACTACTTCAAGAATTTGATCTAGAAATTGCGGACCGAAAAGGTAGTGAGAACCAAGTGGCGGACCACTTGTCCCGTCTGGAGGAGGAGGGGAGGCCTTGTGATGGCCTTGAGATCAATGATTCATTTCCTGACGAACAACTCCTTGCGGTGTCAATTAATGATATGCCATGATTTGCCGATGTTGCCAATTACCTTGTGAACGAAGTAATCCCATGTGAGCTCTCTTCTAACCAAAGGAAAAAGCTCAAGTGGGATAGTTTAGATTTCTATTGGGATGAGCCATACTTGTTAAAGATTTGCACGGATGGTGTGATTCGTAGATGAGTCCAGGAGGAAGAACAATTGAGTATCTTAGAGGCTTGCCATTCTTCACCCTATAGTGGACATCACGGTGGGGTGATGATCGCCTCTGTTACAACCCATATCCACATGTGTTAGTTCATTCCATATATTAGTTAACATAAATCCAAGAAGGAATTATCTTTTAGATGATAAGAAGTCAATCCTATTGGTCTTAAGTGATACAAGAGTGTATAAGGGTGATTAACAAGTATTAGAAGTTAAATGAATCAAGGATGTTGTAACTCGTATTTTTAGGTAAATCTAGCGGTGCTTAATACACTCAAGAGTTCATGTATTAAGTTATTTTAATCATATAATATCCGTATCATAAGTCATGAAGTCAAACGAGTTATGAAACAAAAGTCGACAAAAGTTGTCGCAACTTAGGTTCATAATTTTACTTAAACATCAGGTCAAATATTTCTAATCTTTTCTCCTAATTTACAAGGAATTACGAGGTTATATACAAACCAAATTAAATATCTATGAGTCTAGTATCCAACGCATTAAACCGTTCATCGATACGATCTCGGAGTAGAGAGATATTCGCGTTTTCGCGAGACTGCGCCAAGCACCTCTCTATGGGGCCCACTAAGGCGGTTTAAGATATTTGGACCTATATAGGATGCCTCCAACCCGTTTTAAGTCATTTCTTCTCACTATTTTCAGACCTTAGAACCCTAGGAACATCCTCTCAAGGTTCTCTCAAGATTCAAGACCCAAAAAAGGGCAAACAACACAAATCAAGTGTCGGGAATTCCGTGGCGCTAGTAAGTCTCTTGTTCTTCTTGTTGTTGCTCATTTTTGTGTCATTCCAGCTCGTGTGGGAGGTTGTTTTAAAGGGTTTATGTTCTGTAAATACTCCCTCATGTTCTTAATATCAATCCTAGGTGATTTCAAGCCTTCTAAAGTGATTCTAGTGCCGAAAAACACTAATTGATCGCTAGTTTCGCTTTTTTGTTGTTGTGGCAGCATTGGAGGGATATTTCATGGAAATTTAAGGTCAAATTGGAGTTGTTCTTTCTGTATAAAGGTAAGGAACCTCTTACTCTATATGTATTTAAGATTATCCAAGTTGCGGCTAAGCCATTGAAGCTAGAACTTGTGAGATATATATCGAAAGGCTTGGTAGTAATGTTATTGTTTTGTGGACTGTTTTGCGTTGCTGTTGGACCGCGTATTTTACTACTGTTTTGTGGAGATTTGTAGGAGTAAGGGTGGGGAGAAACACCATATATATGTAGGGTTGTGGGATGATAGTTATTCGTAACATTTCCTGGTCATTTGACACGACTACGGTGGTCGTCGTATGTTTGGAGTGATTAGGCTGTGCGTGGACTATTTTGGGAGGCTCAATATGTTTATTATTGATGTTGTTTGGGCTGTTTGGTGATTGTTTTGAATGGTGTGAAGTCATATATATAGGGGAGGTGCTGTCCGTTTCATCGTAAAATAGGTTGTGGTCGATACATAATAGTTATGACGCTTAAATGATAACGATAGTATCGTTTCTCTTATTGTAGACTAAGGAGTTTTGACAATTGCATAGCTTGAGATTGGGGCAGTATATACAAGGTATGTGAGGCTATCCCTTTCCTTCTTTTGCACGACTCCGATTGTACATAATGTAATGAACGAGCTTCCAAGATACTCTACTCTTAGAAGCTAGCAGTACTTACATTGTTTTCCCTCTTATGGAACGATTGATGTTAATGTTGCTTCTCTTATTCTTATGTTATCAATGTTGTTGGTACTTCCTGATTCTTATAAGGTTCATAGTGAAGAGTTAGTCCTAATAACGTGTACAGAGGATACCGACCTTACGTCACTCCGAAAGGTTTAGAATGTGATTCCATGAGTCGAGCATGCATTATATATATGTATCTATTTTACTCTACCGAGCCACGCTATAGTTGGCCGGGTACGGCACCTATTGTGCAACCACTGATCAGTTGGGTTTTACCGAGCTCCACGTGGCCGGGTACGATTCTACCGAGCCTATTATGGCCGGGTACGATATGATGATGATGATGCCCACAGAGGCGAATGCTTTAAAGGTTTATGTATTTATACATATGTATCATGCATTTCATGTAAGTAGCCCTCAGAGGTACTAAGATGTTACAGGTTGTATATTCTCTATCCTTGCTTACATTACTGATCGTATTTATGGTTCCTTGCCTTACATACTCAGTACTTTATTCGTACTGACGTCCTTTTATTTGTGGACGCTGCATGTCGTAGACGGTTTGATACAGCTGCGGGAGAGTGTACCATTCAGGTGCCCCAAGCCAGAGCAGGCCAAAGTGAGGCTCAGAGTGAGATGCTGTCTCATACCTCATCTACCACGCCTACTCCATAGGATATTAGGAGGCACCCAGCACCTCCAGTTCCTCCGTTTGGCACTACAGACCAGGATATGCGGAGTGCTTTGCAGTTGTTGACTAGCTTGGTAGCTGCTCAATCTCAGAGGTAGAATACAGGTGCTGTTGATAAACTAGTTAGTACAAGAGTTCATGATTTTATTAATTTAGACCCTCCAGTGTTTACCGGATCAGACCCCAAGGAGGACCCGCAGACTTTTATTGACCAGGTTCATCGGACTCGGGTTATGCATGTTAGTGATACAGAGGCAGTAGAGTTGGCTTCTTATCGGCTACGGGATTTAGCTGTTCTCTGGTATGATAGTTGGGAGAGATCCAGGGGTTTGAATGCTCCTCCAGCTGTGTGGAAGGAATTTTCTGAGGCCTTTCTTCGTCACTACTTGCTAGTTGAGATACGACGAGCTAGAGCTGATAAATTCTTGAACCTTAGACAAGGTAATATGAGTGTGCAAGAGTACAGTATGCAGTTCGATTCTTTAGCAAGGTATGCTCCCCATATGGTGGACGAGATGAGTGATAGGGTGTATTTGTTCGTGAACGGATTGGGACCACATTTGATAAATGAGTGCACGACAGCCTCCTTGGTGGAGGGCATGGATATTTCCCGTATTCAAGCTTATGCCCAGACCCTAGAGGATCGTAAGCGCCAGCAGAGGGCAGTTAGGGAGCAGGATAGGGGCCAGCATAAGAGGGCGAGATTTGCAGGGTATTCTGATGACTTCAGAGGCCGCATCAGGCCACAGTTTTCGAGGAGTTCGGCGCCACCTGTAGCTAGTGCTCCTCCACAGTTTCAGAGGCCTCGATATGATCGATCCTATTCTGGTCCAGGTCAGAGTTCGCGGGCATCTGGCTCGCAACATCACAGGGATACTAGTCAGATGAGACCCCCAACACCACATTGTGATCAGTGCGGCAAGGCCCACTTTGGACTGTGTCGTCGAGGTTCTGATGCATGCTATTCGTGCGGGCAGCCTGGCCATATGATGCGGGATTGTCCTAATAGAGGAGGTGATGGTATGGCTCAGCCGACTGGATCTGTGTCTGGTTCTTCCTCATCAGTTCGACCTCCAGCACGGGGTTTTCAGCAGTCGACAGGTCGTGGTAGGGGTAGAGGTGCAGTGCCGAGTTCGAGTGGTGCTCAAAATCGAACCTATGCTCTAGTAGGTCGACAGGATCTCGAGTCGTCTCCAGATGTTGTTACAGGTATTATATCTGTGTTTTCTTATGATGTATATGCGCTGATTGATCCGGGATCTACATTATCATATGTTACACCCTTTGTGGCTAATAAGTTTGGCATTGAACCTGAATTGATAAGTAAACCCCTTGCGGTATCTACTCCGATAGGAGATTCTGTGATTGCTAGAAGGGTATATAGAGGTTGCACTGTGATGATTTGTAGTCGTCAAACCTCGGCAAATTTATTTGAGTTAGAAATGGTTGATTTTGATGTGATAATGGGAATGGACTGGTTGGCCTCATGCTATGCAAATGTTGATTGTCGTACGAAGATGGTTAGGTTCCAATTTCCGGGTGAACCCGTCATTGAATGGAAAGGGAACATTGCTACACCGAAAGGTAGGTTTATTTCCTATCTTAAGGCAAGGAAAACGATCTCAAAAGGTTACATTTATCATCTCGTTTACGTTAAGGATGCGGAGGCGAAGCCGCCTACTCTACAATCAATCCCCGTGGTAAAAATATTTCCAGATGTTTTCCCAAATGAACTCCCAGGCCTTCCTCCTGAAAGGGAGATTGAGTTTAGCATTGATGTGTTTCCTGACACTCAACAGACCTCTATCCCTCCATACAAAATGGCCCCGACAGAGTTGCGAGAGTTGAAGGTGCAGTTGAAGGACTTGTTGGATAAGGGCTTCATTAGGCCTAGCACTTCACCTTAGGGTGTGCCAGTCCTATTCGTGCGGAAGAAAGACAGGTCGTTACGGATGTGTATCGACTATCGACAGTTGAATAAGTTTACTATAAAGAACAAGTATCCACTTCCAAGAATTGATGACCTGTTTGACTAAATCCAGGGTGCCAAATATTTCTCCAAGATTGATTTACATTCAGGTTATCATCAGGTGAGGGTTAAGGAGAAGGATATTCCAAAGACGGCCTTCCGGACAAGATATGGGCACTTTGAGTTCTTGGTGATGTCGTTCGGGCTAACAAATGCCCCAACATCTTTTCTGGATCTCATGAATACTATATTCAGGCCCTATCTTGATGTGTTCGTGATTGTATTCATTGATGACATTCTAGTATATTCTCGTTCAGAGGCAGAACATGCGGGCCACTTGTGGATAGTATTACAGACGCTTCAGGATCGTAAGTTATATGCTAAGCTCTCCAAATGTGAATTCTGGCTGAACTCAGTAGCATTCCTTGCCCATGTGATATCTAATGAGGGTATTAGTGTCGACACTCAGAAGATCGATGCAGTAAAGAATTGGCCGATACCTACAACACCATCAGAAGTCCGCAGCTTCCTAGGGCTAGCAGGATATTATAGGCGGTTTGTAGAAGGGTTTTACTCTATATCATCACCATTGACTAAGTTAGCACAGAAAGCTACCAAATTCCAGTGGTTTGATACTTGTGAACGTAGTTTTCAGGAGCTGAAGAATCGATTGACATCCGCACCAGTGCTCACTCTTCCTGAAGGAACAGAAGGTTATGTGGTATATTGTGATGCCTCAGGTATAGGTTTGGGGTGCGTATTGATGCAGCGTGGGAATGTGATTGCTTATGCATCAAGACAATTGAAGAAGCATGAAAAGAATTATCCAACCCATGATTTGGAATTGGCTGCAGTAATATATGCTTTGAAGATATGGCGGCACTACTTATACGGCGTCCATGTTGACATCTACACAGATCACAAGAGTTTACAATACATCTTCAAGCAGAAAGAGTTGAATTTGAGGCAGCGTAGGTGGCTTGAATTATTGAAAGACTACGACGTCGAGATATTGTATCATCCCGGTAAAGCCAATGTTGTGGCAGACGCTCTCAGCCGTAAATCAATGGGAAGCTTAGTACATATTGAGGCAGGTAGATGGGGGTTGATTAAAGAGCTTCATCAGCTAGCCAATATGAGAATCAGATTGTTAGACTCTGATGACGGAGGTGTTACTGTACAGAATACATCAGAATCATCTTTGGTAGCCGAGGTAAAAGCACGACAATATGAAGATCCTATCTTAGTACGATTAAGAGAAAGCATTCAACAGTGTAAAAGTATGGCTTTTGGGATCGGAAAAGATGGGGCACTGAGATACCAGAGCCGATTGTGTGTGCCTAATGTGGCAGGGTTGCGAGAGAAGATTATGAATGAGATTCATCAATCCCGATATTCCATCCATCCCGGCTCGACAAAGATGTATCATGATGTCAAGGAGCAGTATTGGTGGGATAATATGAAGAAGTCTATTGCAGAATTTGTAGCCCAGTGTCCCAATTGTCAACAAGTAAAGATAGAACATCAGAAACCCGGTGGATTGCTTCAAAATATAGAGATTCCGACCTGGAAGTGGGAGGTGATTAATATGGACTTCATTATTGGATTACCTCGCTCTTATCATAAGTTTGACTCCATCTGGGTGATAATTGATCGACTTACAAAATGTGCCCATTTTCTGCCAGTGAAGACAACTTACACGGCTGAAGATTATGCGAAGTTGTATATCAAGGAGATTGTTAGGCTTCATGGTGTGCCCATATCTATTATATCAGACCGAGGAGCTCAATTTACGGCTAACTTTTGGAGGTCTTTCCAGAAGGGTTTAGGCACACAAGTAAATCTCAGCACTGCATTTCATCCGCAGACTGACGGACAGGCTGAACGTACCATTCAGACACTGGAAGATATGCTACGAGCATGTGTTCTAGATTTTAAGGGGAATTGGGATGATCATCTTCCACTCATAGAATTCGCCTATAACAATAGCTACCATTCCAGTATTAAAATGGCCCCATACGAGGCACTATACGGGAGGAGATGTAGATCACCAGTTGGATGGTTCGAAGTCGGTGAAACAGAATTATATGGGCCAGATTTGATTCACCAAGCTATTGAGAAGGTGAAAGTGATACATGAGCGATTGAGGACGGCACAAAGCAGGCAAAAATCTTATTCTGATGTCCGACGTCGTGATCTAGAGTTTGAGGTTGGTGATTGGGTTTTCCTGAGGATCTCACCAATGAAGGGTATTATGCGTTTTGGGAAGAAAGGTAAGCTGAGTCCAAGGTATATCGGGCCGTATAAAATTCTTCGACGAATTGGACAGGTTGCTTATGAGTTAGAATTGCCATCCGAATTGGAATTTGTCCACCCGGTATTCCATGTATCTATGTTGAGAAAATGTATTGGAGACCCTTCTCGAGTCGTCCCTATCAAATATGTACAAGTTACAGAGGACCTATCATATGAAGAAGTGCCAGTGGCTATATTAGATCGACAAGTCCGCAAGCTGAGAACAAAAGATGTAGCTTCCATCAAAGTATTGTGGAGGAACAAGAATATGGAAGAAATAACATGGGAAGCAGAAGAGGAGATGAAGTCTAAATACCCGTACCTATTCCAGAATGAAGATAACAAGGATGCTGGTGGAACACATGATACATTGGAAGGTGAAATGGCTCTATGAGGTAAGCAATAACTTCAGAATACTTTTCCTTAATACAAAATGGCGATATGCAGATAATGTACATGCCCATAATGTTTTGCATACTCTTATAATGCCATACATTGAGTTAACCGCTTGCAAGTTTGTCCTTTATTTATGGGAGAAACTTGACCGGAATCCACGATGATTTAAACTCCCCATGAACCCTTACATTCGAGGACAAATGTTCCTAAGTGGGGAAGGCTGTTACAACCCATATCCACATGTGTTAGTTCATGCCATATATTAGCTAACATAAATCCAAGAAGGAATTATCTTTGAGATGATAAGAAGTCGATCCTATTGGTCTTAAGTGATACAAAAGTGTATAAGGGTGATTAACAAGTATTAGAAGTTAAATGAATCAAGAATGTTGTAACTAGTATTTTCAGGTAAATCTAGTGGTGCTTAATACACTCAAGAGGTCATGTATTAAGGTATTTTAATAATATAATATCCATATCCTAAGTCTTGAAGTCAAATGAGTTATGAAACAAAAGTCGACAAAAGTTGTCGCAACTTAGGTTCAAAATTTTACTTAAACATTAGGTCAAATGTTTCTAATCTTTTCTCCTAATTTACAAGTAATTACGGGGTTATCTACCAACAAAATTAAAGATCTATGAGTCTAGTTTCCAACACATTAAACCGTTCATCGATACGATCTCGGAGTAGAGCGATATTCGCATTTTTGCGAGACCACGCCAAGCACCTCTCTATGGGGCCCACTAAGGCGGTTTAAGATATTTTGACCTATATAGGATGCCTCCAACCCATTTTAAGTCATTTATTCTCACTATTTTCAGACCTTAGAACCCTAGGAACATCCTCTCAAGGTTCTCTCAAGATTCAAGACCCAAAAAAAGGGCAAACAACACAAATCAAGTGTCGGGAATTCCGTGGCGCTAGTAAGTCTCTTGTTCTTCTTGTTGTTGCTCATTTTTGTGTCGTTCCAACTCGTGTGGGAGGTTGTTTTTAAAGGGTTTATGTTCTGTAAATACTCCCTCATGTTCTTAATATCAATCCTAGGTGATTTCAAGCCTTCTAAAGTGATTCTAGTGCCGAAAAACACTAATTGATCGCTAGTTTCGCTTTTTTGTTGTTGTGGCAGCATTGGAGGGATATTTCATGGAAATTTAAGGTCAAATTGGAGTTGTTATTTCTGTATAAAGGTAAGGAACCTCTTACTCTATATGTATTTAAGATTATCCAAGTTGCGGCTAAGCCATTGAAGCTAGAACTTGTGAAATATATATCGAAAGGCTTGGTAGTAATGTTATTGTTTTGTGGACTGTTTTGCGTTGTTGTTGGGCTGCGTATTTTACTACTATCTTGTGGAGTTTTGGAGGAGGAAGGGTGTGGAGAAACACCATATATATGTAGGGTTATGGGCTGATAGTTATTCGTAACATTTCCAGGTTGTTTGACACGACTACGGTGGTCGTCGTATGTATGGAGTGATTAGGCTGTGTGTGGACTATTTTGGGAGGCTCAATATGTTTATTATTGATGTTGTTTGGGCTGTTTGGTGACTGTTTTGAATGGTGTGAGGTCATATATATAGGGGAGGTGTTGTCCGTTTCATCGTAAAATAGGTTGTGGTCGATACATAATAGTTATGACGCTTAAATGATAACGATAGTATCGTTTCTCTTATTGTAGACTAAGGAGTTTTGACAATTGCATAGCTTGAGATTGGGGCAGTATATACAAGGTATGTGAGGCTATCCCTTTCCTTCTTTTGCACGACTCCGATTGTACATAATGTAATGAACGAGCTTCCAAGATACTCTACTCTTAGAAGCTAGCAGTACTTACATTGTTTTCCCTCTTATGGAACGATTGATGTTAATGTTGCTTCTCTTATTCTTATGTTATCAATGTTGTTGGTACTTCCTGATTCTTATAAGGTTCATAGTGAAGAGTTAGTCCTAATAACGTGTACAGAGGATACCGACCTTACGTCACTCCGAAAGGTTTAGAATGTGATTCCATGAGTCGAGCATGCATTATATATATGTATCTATTTTACTCTACCGAGCCACGCTATAGTTGGCCGGGTACGACACCTATTGTGCAACCACTGATCAGTTGGGTTTTACCGAGCTCCACGTGGCCGGGTACGATTCTACCGAGCCTATTATGGCCGGGTACGATATGATGATGATGATGCCCACAGAGGCGAATGCTTTAAAGGTTTATGTATTTATACATATGTATCATGCATTTCATGTAAGTAGCCCTCAGAGGTACTAAGATGTTACAGGTTGTATATTCTCTATCCTTGCTTACATTACTGATCGTATTTATGGTTCCCTGCCTTACATACTCAGTACTTTATTCGTACTGACGTCCTTTTATTTGTGGACGCTGCATGTCGTGCTGCAGGTCCTGATAGACAGGCAGGTGCAGCTCCCCCACCACAGTAGGCTGTCCAGTTCAGCGGTGATTGGCGAGATCCCTTCTCCGGGCTTGACTTGGTCTTGGTATGAATTTTGTTATAGACATTATTGGTATGTCGGGGCCCTATTCCGGCTATGTTGCAGCACTTATGTTCCTTTAGAGGATCATAGATAGGTGTCGACTCATGTATAGTTTGGTATGCCTTGTCGTCTAGTTTTTGTTGTATAGTCTTTCATGGTAGCGTGGTAGCTCATACCTTATATATAGTTTCTTGATTGTCTGGTCATCCCATATTATATATGTTCATGCCATCAATTTTTATTGTTGGTTGTCCATGATCCATGTCTACCATTTATATTGATCTCATCAGCCGTAAAAGATAATAAAGAAGGTTAGATATAATGTACGTTGGTGCTCGGCAAGTATGGTCGGGTTCTAGTCATGGCCCTCCAGTTTGGGTCGTGACAGCCTCGAAAGTTCTTAGTTGTTGATTCTATTTGCCAACTTTGTTCAAAGATGCGGGTGATTTTGTAAAGAGGTGTGATGAATGCCAAAGAGCAGGTGAAATTTCTAAAAGGGGGTAGGCCTACTATTCATTTGGATGATTGTATATATATTTGATACATTTTATGCATTCTTTATCTTTTTATCTTTGGTCTATATATAATTTTGATATTTCGTTACATTTATCATACTTTTATTTTACTTTGGGTATGTATATATATATGCTACATTGTACATATTCATCCCCATCTATTGTATATTCGACAAAACCCCTCTTGTATATATTCATTCTATTTTCTGCAAATTTTTCATTCTTAGCTTCTTAATTGTGATTCGTAGCTTTTTGTTTTCAAAGTTTGCAATAAGCCTTCGGTTTTCTCAATGCCACAGTTTTTAGCAAAGGTAGAGTGTTGTGTGAACCGGGTGGACCTTCCTAATGATGGATGGCGTGACAACCTTCTTAAAGGTTTGATCCTGTTTTCTTTTTGGTCTTTAATAGTTAGTAGTTAAGGGCGCCTAAAGCAAAGCTTCACTTGGGCCTAGCACATTTTCTTTTGATCTCGTGGTAAAAATCAAACTGTTGTGTTTAGGATGGTGAAAGTAGTGACCTTGAGACTCTTGTGTTGACCGATAATCATCAAGTGGTTTTTCAGGACCATTGTGTGCACAAATCGTATCTAAGGTCGTTGTGGGCCCCCGACTCTATGTCTTTAGCAATCCCTTAGCTTGTGTGGTGAGTGATTGCAATTGCAAGTACAAGTTCCGAGCCATTGGTCTAGCAATCCCTTAGCTTGTGTGGTGAGTAATTGCAATTGCGAAATCATAAGTGAATTTTGACTTGAGACATGATCATAGGCTCTACTTAATCTAAATAATAGTTTGAACAATTCCATAGCCTACCAATGATATGATCCATAGTCAACCCTTTTAAGCCTTAAACATCTTTCATTCAAGAACCATGATACAAGCCTATACCCGTTTTAAAAGATACCCTCTCTTGGCACCCGATCTTTTTTTTAGCACATGGAAAAAGCATAAGTTTGGGGGAGAGATGAGGATTACAACAAAGTGGTAAAAGGGCACAAAAATGAAGAAAAAGAAAGGCAATGAAAAAGAAAGAAAAGCAAAAAGACAAAAAAAAGAATGTTCCAAGTGAAAAAGAATAAAAAAGTGATTCAAGAAAAAGCAAAAATGAAAGGTGTGGAAAGTTGAAAAAGGAGAAAAAGGTTTCAAAATGCATAAGAAAGAGTGACTGTGTGTCTCTCTAACCCCTTAGAAAGAAGTGAAATGACTCAAGGGAAGATGGAACCTACTTAGACCAAAACATGTCCTACCCTGAACCAAAATCCTTCATAATGTCTCCACAAAAGCCCTATATGATCTTGAGTTGAATGAAGCTTACATTAGTGGATACTGACATAAGGGGTAAGCATATGGTACCTAGAGCCGGAGTTGTGACTTTTTCTTAAGAGAGATGAGTGAATTTTCATTATCCTCGGTTTGCGTGTTAATATTTTAAAGTTGAGGTTTGCTTAGGGAGAGTTGAGGATATGTGAGTTTGGGCTCCACAATGACCAAAGTAATTGAAAGTGTTCTTTGATGTGTTGAGTCAACTCTTGATGCTCTTGTGTCGCACTTAATCCATGATGTTTCAAGGGTTAAATGTTGTTAATGACTCATGTGTGTTGAGGGAAATTGTTAGTCCTAATTGATGCTAGTTGAGGTTGGTTTAGGACATCTGGAATTTTTTTGGATTTTCCCTTAAGGGGTGAGTCTTATTTTGTTTGCTTGAGGATAAGCAAAAGCTTAAGTTTGGGGGAGTTGATAACTAGGGATTTTGACACATTTTATACTCATTCTTGCTTATGCTTTGATTATAATTTCATACAAAATAGTCCCACTACACTTTGTAGGGGTGGTTCTTATGCTTTGATTATAATTTCATACACTACACTTTGTGCGGTCCGCATTAGGGAGATTCAGAGAGATGGTATTTCAGGCATTAAGGTAGTGCGGACGTAGAAGGTTTTGTGCGGTCTACACTGAAGGCAATGCAGCCGCACTACCATTCTATAAGGTCCGCACAACCAAGTTCAGAGAGTGTGAGTTGGAGATTTCAAGCCTATGCGGTCTGCGGTCCAGTTTGTGCGGACCACACTAGAAGCTTATGCGGTCGCAGTCCATTTTGTGCGGTCCGCGGAGCCTAAGTTCAGAGAGTCAAGTTTTCATGTTCAAGAGCCTAGTGCAGCCGCACACCATTTGGTGTCGTCCTCACTAACCCCACAGGGGCATTTTTGTTCAGATTTTTCAACATAGTATAAATAGACCCTTTTTCCATTTTTAGGGTATTAGATATTGTAATACACTAGCTGCGCTCGTGAGATGACTCTTGTTAGCCATTTTGGACATTTTTACTTAGTTTACATCACTGAATCTTTGTATTTAATGTAGCAATTAATTAATATATTTTTATATTCATCTATTTCTCTGTTTTTCTCTTCAAGTATGAGTAGCTAGACCCCATAGCTAGGGTTGTGGCTCAACCCTAGTGTGGGTAGGTGATGTGTCTTGCATTTTAGGGCTAAATTGACTACGGGTGTTTGATATTTGGGTCAAATTTATGGTTAAATTGCTGAATTTGTAGTTGCAAACACTAGTTTATGTTTAGTTGACTAGGGCTCTTCTTGAGAAAGAGAGCCCAAGTCTCCGAAATTGATCCAACAAGATATTGGGGCGTACTCAAGAGATTGATAGCCCCAATAAAAGGGTTAAAACTCGAGAGAGTAATACCCGACTTGAACCCTATGTTGCTTGAGCAAATTCGCATACCCATTGGTTTTGAGAAAGACAACTGGGCAAAATCACTTGAACCATCGAGAGGTGTAGAGTGGGTAAAGTAGTGCAACGGTTATATCACACTCCCCAATCATGTCAATAGAGCGTTAGTTTCAAGTACCTGTCAATTGACCACCTAGGTGGATGCCACTACCCTAGTGCTTTTAGAATATTTGAACAACCCGTAGCATTTAACTCTTAGCTTAATTTACAATTTGTAATTTGTTAAAAGTAGAATTATAATAGAAAATCTCAAAAATTATGAGAAGTGCAATTTGGAACGCTACGCAAACTTAGGGTAAATAGACACTCAATTCCAATTCTGGCTCTCTGTGGATATCGATCCCGACCCAAAATTGGGTAAAAGCTATTGCGACCCTCTCTCGCTACTTATTAGTGGTGTAGAGTTGGATGCGATCATGTAGCATCTGTATAACCGACTCTATGTGCTGGTAAGTGTCTGGCCTAACCCCGATGAGGTAGTGAGGAGGCTAGGACCAAACTCCAGATAAACCTGTGTAATTATACAATATATGGCAGAAAATAAACAAGAATAAGCAGTTTAAATGGGAGGGGGTACATGCTTCGGGAAACATATCAAATCCAACAGAAACTTAAGAGAAATATGAGAGAACAGTTCAAAATCTACAATAAAACAATAATAATACTATTGTGGCGCGCAACCCGATCCCTTATCATTTAACACTGTTGCGGTGTGCAACCCGATCCATCTATATAACTGTTGCGGCATGCAACGTGATCCAATATAATATTTGTTGCGGCGTGCAATCCGATCCAACATAACATTATTGCGGTGTGCAACCCCATCCATATATAATAATAATGTTGTGGCGCACAACCCGTTCCAAAAATACAGCCAACAATACTCATAACAACAATCCCGACAAGGGATCACTAACGAACCACACTATCCCGACAAGGGAATCGACAGCATGAATTAGTACGTCCCGGTAAGGGAGAAATAGCTATAACCAAATCTTAATCCAACATCTAACCGGTTCAGCTGTCACCAATACTCAACTTGGTAATTTCCAAGAAAACAAACTAAATCCTTAGTCAATATCGAGAATCATCAATTAAAGCATCCGTAATATTATTTAAGAACACAACAAGTTGCAATTCAAGACTCACGGTCATGATCGACACCAACGTATAGATAGTCGTCACCATGCCTATACGTTGTACTCAACAAGAAGCAAGTTTTAACTACCTCAAAGCCACGAGCTAAGGTTAGATAGCAAGTAGGACTCATCTCCTAATCCCTCAAGCTAAGGTTAGACCGAACATTTACCTCAAAGCCACGAGCACAATCAAGCTTCAACTACCGCTTAACTTCTTGGTTCCAATTCCAACTCGCTTGTATCTAGCCACAATTTACTTAATTACATCAATAAACGCTAAATGAATCAACCCCAATGCATGAAAATGAGTTCAAAGTTTTACCCAAAAAGTCAAAAAATCGCCCTAGGGCCCACATGGTCAAAACCTGAGGTTCGAACCAAAACCCGATAACCCATTCCCCACGAACTCAAGAATATAATTTGTTTTTAAATCGGATCTCAAATCAAGGTCCAAATCCCTAATTTTTTGAAAAACGTAGGCTTTACCCAAAACACCCAATTTCCCCCATGAAAATTATTGATTTTGAGTTGAAATCAGGTTAAAAGATGTTAAGTATAGAAGAAAATGAATTAGAAATTACATACCAACGTTTTGGAGAAGAAAGGTTGTTTGAAAAATTGCCTCTTATGTTTTTGGGGTTTTGAAAAATGAAAAACAACTGAAAATCCCGTCTAAATATACTCCTCTCAGACTCCCTGTGCAGACCGCACAAAATCGACTGCGGTCGCACAGCCTCTCAGACTCATTGTGCGGACCGCACAAAATCAATTGCGACCGCACAGCCTCTCAGACTCACTATGCGGACCGCACAAAATCAACTTCAGCCGCAAAGTCACCAGTGCACCTGTGCGGACCACACAAGATCCACTACGACCGCACAGCCATCCGTGCGGATAGCACAAAACCAGTGCGGACCGCACTAGCAGGTTCAGAGAGCTGCAGTTTTCTAAACCTCTAATAGCCATGTTTAAGCCTAAGACACCACGAAACCTACCCGAAACTCACCCAAGCCCTCGGGGCTCCAAACCAAATATACACACAACCTCAAAAACATCCCAGGGACTTATTCCTATGATCACATCATCAAAATAACATGTAAAATCATGAATTAATCCTCAAATATCAACATTTTCATCAAAAACTCCCAAAGTTTATAACTCTCCAACCTGAAGTCCAACTTACATCAAATAAACTCCGTTTTCACCAAATTTTACAGTTATCTTTCAAATACTATAACAAGGTTGTATCGGGCTCCGGAACCAAAATACGGGCTCGATAACAATGGTTTCAAACACTAATTACTTTTTTCATTTCTTAGATAATTCAGTAAAACAATTTATTTCAAAAAATTGATTTCTAAGGCTTGGGACCTCGGAATTCATCTCCGGGCATACGCCCAAGTCCCATATTTTACTACGGACCTCCTGGATCATCGGAACACAGATCCGGGTCCGTTTTCTCAAAATGTTTACCAAAGTCAACCATAATCAATTTTTTTTTACTCTAGAAATTTCTATTTCTCATATTTTCACATAGAAGGCTTTCCGGATATAGGTCTGGACCACGCACATAAATCAAGGTAGGGTAAAAGGAGCTTATTAGACCTCAGAACACTAAATTCACTTGCAACATCATCACACATTGTCATTATAAGATTATCTAATATAAGCTAAAAAAGGACGAAATCATTCTACAAGGATAAGAAAGGTTTACCGAAGTCTTAAGTAAGTTAAGATATATATGTGACTTGTTAATTATGATTTAAGTGAGTTTAAAGTCGTGATATGACTATATATGATGTTTGGATATGAAATATACTGTTTGGAAAAAATCAGATGTAAGTTGTGCAAAAACGGACTAAGGATTTGCCTTGTAATAAAGCTTTTAATACAATACATTTCACGTACTATATGAAGTCTTTTGGGACAAATTAAATTCCAAATTTAAGGTCTTGAAATTTCATTTCCAATGCTCTTAAACGTTCATTCATACGACATCTTGATATAAAGATATAAGTGTTGGAAGAAGGGCCAATTATAGGGTGCCAACTAGCACCTTTTTGACTTTGCAAATGTGGATATTTACTTGCCTTATGTCATCTACTTATCCATTCTTCAAGAGATAACGACCAAATAACACCCCTAAACTCACAATCAATATCTCCACAAGGGTTTCCAACAAGATTATCATCTGGGGCATGAAATCAAGTAGCGATAACATTAAAACGATCCCTACGACGTAAGTATCGCTATATTGCCTCTCATTTTCTTTATAGTATGAGTTTTGGAAATTATTTAATAGTTATTAAAATCCCTACTTTCTGTATTTACACATTTAAATATCAAGAAAGGTTGATAAATTCATTTTCTAATAGTTAGAACTCACCGGATGGTGATTGGAAGCTGTGAGTTCGAGTTATTTGACTTGTAGTGGACTGTTTTGTGTGTTATTTCTTGTTGCTTTTTGGCTATCTATTTTGCTGCTTTTTAATGGAGTTTTTTTAAGATAAATGATTTTGAGAAACACCACATAATGGCGAAATGGTGGATTAGTCATTCTTTGTAATATTTTCGGGGTGTTTGGCACTACTATAATTATTGTTTTTGTTATGAAGTGATTGGGGTGTGTTGGACTGTTGTAAACTAAATATAATATAGATTTTGATTGAATAAATGATTGGAGGTAATTATATTGTGTTATTGCATGTGCTTAAGGTTATCTTGACATTGATTAAGTTAAATCGATGGACTAGACACGAACTAGTGAATAAAATTGCTAATTGAGGATAGTTGGAGTTGTGGATTGTTTTATTGGTTGTAGATATGTGGTATAAGGCTTGAATCATTAATGAATAAATTCATTATCATGTTAATGTTACTATTATGTTAAAGTAAGAAATCGATAAGGGGTGATAAGGGGCATACGAACTCTAATCAGAGCTTGCTGCTCGTCGTGAAGTAGTTGTGACTTGTTGTTATTATATGGTACCTTGTTACACATAATTATGTATTGTTGTATTTCTCTGGTCATTGTTGTGGGTATATGGTATTGGAGGAGGCTCTTGTTACAAGGGAGATGCTGCCCAAATTTACATAAACAAGCTACTAGTTTAAGTTGCGGACTTAGCCTTTACTCAACATTGATTTTGAATCTCCTTATGCTATGGTAGATTGAGTTGAGTTGTTTGAAGAATGTCTTGGAAGGTATTAAGGACTCAATGCAGTTAAGGTATGTTAAGGCCATCCCTTCTTTACTTTTGGCATGATCCATGTGATACAACAAAACGAGCAAACATGCAACTTTCACAAATGACTCTATTCATAGAGGCACAGGGGATGCCTATGTTCTTGATTCCCCATGTGTCCTACTATCATATCGTCTGTTCATGGGTCTCATGAAATTTCGAGAGATCTTATTGACATACTTCATTATGCATTGCATTCATTAATACATTTATATTTACTCGTGACCAGATGGCATTATATACACGTGTAGTATATGTATACAGAGTATGGGAAAAGGTTATGGCGTTATATACGCTACACCACCTGATCAGCTGGTATACATTGATTATTTCGCCTATAAAGGCCGAGATGATATGATGGGATACACTCAGAGGCTTCATGATGTAATGCACGCAGATACCTATGCATGATATGGCATTTATACTCATATGTATGACATTATAAATATTTCATGCTTGATAGAGCTATTCAGGTTTATAGGCTGAGTTCTTTACTCCATGTTTCATTCATGTCTTTATATACTACTTTCATGCCTTATATACTTGGTACTTTATTTGTACTAATGTTCTTTTTGTCCGGGGATGTTGTGTTTCATGCTTGCAGGTCCCGATAGACAGGTTGAGAGTCATCCAGTAGGCTGTATGCTCAACGGAAGGTGTTGGTGCACTCCACTTGCTCTGGAGTTGCCTATTTGGTCAGTAAGATTTAGATATGTATTCATTGGAATGGTCGGGCTGTTACACCCTATATTTTCGTACGTGAGAGTACGTCGTAAGTCAATTGATGTAAGCTCAAAAATGGGATCATTTTGAAAGTACAAAATGCAAATTAACTGTGTTACCGTGGAGGTTACAAATATTTAAAATCATGAATACCAAGTATAAAGAGGGTTGCAAGGCTTAGAATTTAAACAAACTTAAGAAAATCAGTTTGGTCGAAAGTTGACAAGTTTGGAATGTTATAACATGTACTTTGGGGTGAGACTAGGGTTCTTTTAAGGCGATTATGCTATGATTTATTTTAGTCGTATGATTTTCATGTGCTATGTTTTTAAGTCAAGCAAGTTGTGGAACAAAAGGTGGCAAAGTTCATCACAAGTTACCTAAATAAATGTGCTAAATATTAGATCAAATGTAGCTGACCTTTCCTCCAAATATACTTGGAATTTTTCATGACCCAAATCGGAGAGCCGTGACAGGCACCCGGTACATTACTCAGCCGAGTACCAATGTAACGTATCTTTCTTGTCACACCATCATGGGCAAATGGTCCAGAAGGGCCACCATGAGATAACCAGAATAAAATATAAGGGAAGGCTAGACATAGGGCGACCCCAACATGATATAGAAACTTATACATGAGACATACGGGCCTATAAGGTCGACAAGATCATTTGGATACGCAAAACATAGGCCGACAAGGCCATACAAATATTCATATACTTGACATCTGTTTACAAGCCTCTAAGAGTACATAAACATCATAAAGTTCGGGACAAGGCCCCACTATACCAATCAATACATGTCCAAATCAACTGACCAAATAGCCAACTCCGGAGCAAGTGGAGTGCACCAACACCTTCCACTGAGCTGATAGCCTACTAGGAGAACTGTCAACATGTCTATCGGGACATGCAGGCATGAAACGCAGCGTCCCCAGGCAAAACGGATGTTAGTACCAATAAAGTACTGAGTATGTAAAGCAGGAAATCATAAATAAGAAATGTAATGTAACGAGAGATATAAGAGATACAACCTATAGCAACTGAGTGCCTCTTAGGGCTACTGACATGAAATGCATGATATATATATATATATATATATATATATATATATATATATATATATATATATATGTTTATATGTATATACATACATATTTAAAAACATATGCCCCTATGGGAATTATCATCATCATGTCATACCCGACCTCGAAGAGGACTCGGTAAAAACATACCCGACCTTTATAAGGCTTGGTAGAATTGTACCCAGCCATATGGAACTCGGTAAAACCTAACTGATCAGTGGTTACAGAATAGGTGTCGTACCCGGCCGACTATAGTGCAGTTCATTAGAGTAAAATAGATACATAGATATAATGTATGCTGGACTCATGGAATCAGGTTCTAATCCTTTCAGAGTGACATAAGGTTGTTGCACCTTCAACTAACATTATGGACATCCATACCATCAATATGAACCTCAATAGGATTCAATGATCATACATACATTTTTATAATGACTTTATAAGGAAAGAACAATATGGGTAGCCTTAGTTGCTAAGAGTAGAACTGTTACGAAATAGCGTATCATTTATGTTCATTTCACTTTAGATCATTCAAAAAGAAAGAAGGAAGTGCCTTGACATACCTTAAACCCATTAAGTCCTTAATCCCTTACAAGCAACTCTTCAAACAAGACAACTCAATCTATCATAGTATAAGGAGATTCAAAATAAGTGCTGAGCAAAAGCTATGTCTGTAACTTAAGCTAGTAGCTCATTTACGTAAATTCGGGCAGCATCTCCCCTGCAACAAGGGCCTACTCAAATACCATATACCAACAACAACAACCATAGAAATCCATCAACATATAAATATCAATAACAAGACACCATATAACAATAACAAGTTACAACTACTTCACGACGAGTGACAAGCTCCAGTTGGAATCCGTATAAGCCATATAACACTTTATAGACTTCTTAAAATAACATAACAGTATCCTTAACATTATAATAAAGTCATTCATCAATGATTCCATCCTTATACCATATATTTATAACAAAGGAAACAATCTCCAACTCCAACTATCTTCAATTAGTAACTTTATTCACTAGTTCATATCTACTCCATCCATTTAACTTAATCAACATCAAGATAACTTTAATAACATACAAGAACACAATAAACATACCTCCTAAAATAACTTCAAGTCGAAATCCAAGTTATATTTAGCTTACAACAACCCTCAATGGCAATACAATACTATAGAAGTGACTTAAGCTAATCCAAGTATTCTCTTGTAGTTTATTATCCTAAAAACTTCACCAACATACAAGAAAGCTTAAGCAACATTTGTAGGATGTTATACTAACCTTAGCCAGTAGCAAAAACTTTTAATTTCAGCCCACAACAATCCTCAATGACAACACAACATCAAAGAGGTGTTGTTCTTCACTAGAACTAAGTTTTGATATTGAAATATGGTGTAATCACTTCAAACACTTGTGGTATTTTTTTAGGAGGGTTGGGAGAAGTTTGGATACGAAGTTAAGTTGAAAATGAGTAAAATACAGGCATCTAAATCGTTTATAAAGTGAGGTAGGTCAACCACCGCCTAAGCGGATCCTATTGGGAGCTTCTTGCGCGGTCTCACTAAAGCGTGAATATCTCTCTACTCTTATGTCGTATTGACAAATGGTTTAATGATTTTGAAAATAGACTCATAGATCTTCAATTAGATATATATATATATATATATTAAACCTAAATTCAAAGTATATTGGGAGACAATCACATCTACATTTGACCTAACTTTCAGCATATTATGAATGTAAATTGTGATGACCATTGCCTACTTTTGTTCCACAACTTGCTTGCCTTAAAATGGTAGCAAATGACTATCATACGATTAAAATAACTCACAAAATAACCTCCTTATCATGTTAATAACCCTAGTCTCACCCCAAAGCACATGTTATAACATTCTAAACTTGTTGACTTTCGACGAAACTTATTTTCTTCTAGGGAACTATTTGGCGAATAAATCCAAAGGTTAGGGTATTTCCCCTTTAGGACTATTTCTCACACCATGACTTGTGGTCCAAATTCTTCCAATCTCATAAATGTTTCTATCTTCTTTGATGCAGCTTGTACGGTTCGGACCATGTATGTACTCCTATGCGACATTTTTCTCCTTCCACCCAAGCTTTTAGCCAATCTACAGGACTTTCTTTGTGAATATGTATTGTACAATGACAAGCTGTCCCTCCGGGAATCTGTAGGCGAACAAAAGTTCTTCGATTGGTACTTTGTTGAACTTACAACTTTTGTTATATCTTGTTTCATAGCCTCAGTTATATATTCTTATGCCTTTACTAAAACTAAGTAGGTAATAGTATACCATAACTCTTACTTTAGTTAATTATTACCGAGGTCTGCCACCTAACTTCAGGTTACTCTCTCACCGCTTATCCCATATGTATAAATATAAGCCGTTTAATGCTTCCTTATTACTGTTCATCTAAAGAATGGAATCATAATCTCCTCTCATGCTTTGGAACTCTTATATATATATATTGTTGATTAACCTTAATGTTGATCTATAATCCCCCACTGATAACTTGAAACCTCTTACGTAAAACATTGTCACTAAGGCTCACGTGTCATCAGGGAACATCTAAAGTGGTTTTCTTGATCCACCTAGGGACAATGCTATAATTCAATAACCGTATTTCACAGCATCCCAATATGATCCATCTTATGGGGGTATTCTAATCCCCGCGAAATTCGTGAAATCCCTTTCTCATTAAATCATTACTCAATCAAAGTCCTAAACGTAATCACTTTATCTATCGCAATTACACCCTTATTCTACTACCAGGGCAGCATTTCATCGCTCCTAAATGAACCTAGTCTTAGACTCCTCTTAGTTCATTCAGGCTGTATCGAGGTTTCAATAACTTACGTATGCCATCAACTCTCTTGTTTTGATGGGTTTAATCCCGAGGACTTACCTATTTTTTTCACCTTCTTACTCATCTTTTCTTATCCTTACTCCTATCTACCTAAGACCTTGTCACTCTATGATACTTTAGCTTGCGACCTACATATATCTATTTATACTATTCACAACCTCCATTTAACTTGCTAGCACCATAGATTTCCTTTTATGCCTTCTCAATTGCCTTTAAACATAGGCAATTACTTTTTCTGGTCGTTCTGCCACTTGCTGCATTAATGCTCGACTTATCTTAGTGCTTGCGAATACTGAAATTTCCTGTAACTCATATGATCTCAAATATCAGCTTTTGATTTTAACTTCCCGTTCATTAGCCACGATAAGTACCACTTTCTTATGGAGTGTATACAATATTGTAGTGATACTATTGTTATAAGATCATTTCGTCTTCAAGTTACTATGCTTAGGTTGATGCCTTCTTCCTTATTTACTCAGCTAGCTCTCGCTGTATTACATAGGGAGACCTTCTGACTCTTGTAAAGCTGCAAGCTTATTAAATTTTATACCCAAAGGAATTTTTTTGATGTTCTTACTCACTTGAGCCTATTTTCTAGGTGCTTTTAGAGTGAGAAAGAGGGTCTAAGAGAAGGCAAGTGCCTTTCATCAAAATTGCTCCACAAATCCTTGTTAAAACATTAAAGATAATCAAGCGAGGCACCTAAATCTTCATCCCAGGAGTTAATACTTCATCACCTAAGCTCTTAATTTTAAACATAGCTATAGGGGTCCATTAGTGAGGTAATTCATGGGGATAAGGGTGATTACATTGCATGCATATGATCTTGGAAGGTATGGGGAAATTATAAATAGAGAGGCATGAGGAAAGGGCTAGTGTAATCTTGCATAAAAGGACCATAAGGCCTTGATGAACACTCAATGCTTGATAAAATGCTCAAGTGAGCTTAAATTACGATCTTTTCCTGATTATGAGTTCAATTGTGCTACTTTCCATAAATAGATTGAAGTGCGAACATTCCAAAACAATATAAGATTAAGGCAAAGCTCAATCAAGGTATGTATGGCTAAAACCCCGTGTTTTAGGAATTGAACTCCGTTAGTGTTTGTGTAAATGCGGTAAGATTAAGGTTGGATTGTTATATTGATTATTGTTTCACATAAATTTTAGTTGCAACCTTATAGGCGTGAATGATGTGTCTCAATGTGGTCGAAGTGCTATTCTTGATTACTTGAAATGGTGCAATGAATACGAATCATGTACTGAAATGACTGGACCTTAAATTAAGATTGAAGCTGCATATGTTGTGCCATCTATGTGAAGTCGCATCTATGCTTACAATTTTATTTGCCCTTGTGTGCATATATTATCCTAAATTACAAATCTATCATTGAAATTGGGAATGATATAAGATGTGACATAGTGCCAAATATATGACGTGATAGTTGTGGCCCCAAGTTCATATGAAATGATATATGTGAAACAAATATTGGAATGAGATGATTGATGGAAAAAGGGAAACGCCTTGGTAAGGCGGCCTAGCCGATCGGGCCGAGATCGGACGCTATGTCGCACACATGGTGGTATTGTATTTGTGTTTGAAGTGTATGTCTCAAATGAGACAACCTAGCCGATCGGGTCGAGATCTAACTCCGCTCAATATAGCGGTGGTATTTTGGGCAATGATGAACAATATGAAATGCCCAAAAACTAAAAGCTATGGGAAAATGATGTGAAAATTGTATGATTCTTTTATTTGATAATGTTGTGATCATTTAAAGTGTTTGAGTTATACTTGTAATTTCATTATTCTTGTATGATAGATCTTTCTAACTAGATGGTGTTTAGTTATACATACTAGTACTATTCCATGGTACTAACGTCCTGTTACACCCTATATTTTCGTACATGAAAATACGCCATAAATAAGTTAATGAGAGCACGAAGTGAGGTGTCATGTCCCGCAGTATTGCATTACGGTGATGTCACATTTTGCAGTGTTAAGTTACGATGATGTTGCACCCTAAAGTATTGTACGTTAAAATTTTATTTTCAGTAAACCGGTGTAAGACTCGGGGATGAGATCATCTTGACGTTAACGTACTTGCGCTATTTATAGCAAGCAATAAATAAGTGTTATGAAGAATAAGGGGGTACACAGATTAAAGAAAACAAGTTTCGTTGAAAGTGGTCAATTTGGAATAAAATACGGGTCGAGCAATAATCCATGATAATTATGAAATACTACCATGTAAGGTACCACATGAACATGATAGTAAAGTATATAAAGTGTATTAAAAATGAGTAGTATTTTAACTATTTGAGATAATTGGTTTATTATTCATTTAAGTGGGTAAGTGTAGGAATTGTCTTGTCCATGTGGGACCATGACAACTAAACTAAACTATGACTAATATGTGTGCTACTTTGGTGTCATACTTTGGGAGCAAGAAGTCTTGCTAAGCATTAATTATAAATGGGGCCTACCAACCAAGACACTTAAAGAATGCATTTTGAAACTAGAGAAATCATTTTTGAAACTCAAGCCTTTGGACTTAGGCTTGCTAAGAACGGTGGAACTCACCATTTTTCAAAGACTTCTTTATCTTAGAACTTTTTCATGCGAGATATTATATGACCACGGTAGTATAATATATAAAGTATATATGAAGTATTTTAAAAATAAATAAAATTTTAAGTAATTTGTGATAATTCTTGAATTATGCGGGCAATAGATTAATTACCGGGTAACGAAATATTACCCGATTAACTAATAAGTGGATAAACTTAACAAAAAAATCACCTCTCAAGGAGGTACGTGGCAGCCCCCTCTCTTTATCAAAGTGATTCATCAATCACCTTTAATAGGTGTCAAAAGCACAATTTGAAAGTCTTATCAAGACTTTATGGTTACCTTTATTAAATCAAAATGAGACAAAAGAAAGCATTTCATTTAAAGGATCAAAGGCCATCATTCTACCAACTAACGTGAATAGCAGAAGCAATACTTTGGCATTTAAGCCAAAAGGCATTTCTAGTTCATCCAAAGTTCCCTAGGTTATTCAAAAAAATTCTGTCGTGGATTTTAAAATCCAAGAACTTGGAACAGAGTTGTTTCGTCCAAATTATTTAGCCAAGATTCGATTGGAAATTCAAAGAACAACAACAATATTGTTCAAATAAATTCCAGAAACAGGTATGTTAAGGCTAAGTTCTTCTTTCATTTGGCATGACCCTGTAATTACTTGAGTTTGATAACAATACATCCTACTACCCGTTTTACGTTGTACAATATATATAAGGAAATGTTCAATTTTTAAGGTTAATGAAAGGTTCGGTACTAGCAGCAACTTAGGATAAATGAAAGCTTTTTCATATGACACTAGCATAATTAGATAGGTTATTATTATATATTATTTAATCAATCAGATCTCTAAGCTAGTTAAAATCTTACTTGTAGTTCTTACGTGTAAATAGTTGGCGAGCAATTAATCCCATGAAACAATAGGACATAATAATGTACTGTAGGAGTCAACATTAATAATGGGTAAAGTAGAGGTATAGAGAAAAATTCATATCCCTGAATTTACGTGTATTTGTCTATTTAAACAAGTAGTCCTGTATATATACTTTTCCCTCTACTAACGGGAAGCGTGTTCATAAAACCAATTGTTAATTTGCATTTCATGTTTGAATGTACAACAAAATCTTTTCAATTAAAGGTATCCATGATATTCCTAGAAAGAAGTGAAACAAATAAAGAACCCAATATAAGTTAGTCTTATGCACAAAATTAGGTGCAACCTCCTGGGAAATACTACTGCCTTCGTCATATGATTAAGAAATTTAAGTTGACAAAAGGCTCATATATGATTAGTACTGCAAGTGTTATCATAGGCAACTACTTTAAATACATGCAGGAGGTTAATATTTTCCTAGTTTTGTAAATTACCACATTCTTCTTATCAGGACTTCATATTCAGTTGAGTATTTCCTTCTTCCAGTCAAGAGAGCAGAGAAGTTACATATATACAGTATTAAAAGTATTTTTATTACCATCGAGCTATAATAGATGGGCAGGCCCCTATTGGGCAACCTCTGATCAGATTGTAAGTTATATACCGATCCTACTATGGCCGAGCGCATATGAGCGAGCCCAGTTGGTAGAGATACAAAGCCTAGTATGGCCGAGCGCTTATGAGCGAGCCTACTACGGCAGAGCAGATATATATATGTATACCGAGCCTTATAGGGTCGGACAACTATTTTACTTACTATATTGAGAAAATTGAGTCAGTATCAGCAGGTAAGCATATCTTCAGATTATCTTTGACTTCCAACTACTTGCAGTTATTATGTTATCAGTTTAGTTTCAGCTTTTAGTATATTGCCTTACATACTCAGTACATTATTTCGTACTGACGTTCCTTTTGCCTGGGGACGCTGCGTTTCATGCCTGCAGGCCCTGGTAGACCGGCCGAGAGCCCTCCAAGTAGGCTATTAGCTCAGCGAAAGATGGTGGTGCGCCCCATTTGCTTCGGAGTTGCGTATTTGGTTAGTATGATTTAGATGTGTATTGTTTGGTATGGCGGGACTCTGTCCCGACCTATATGACATTTATGTATTCTTAGAGGTTGTAGACATATGTCGTGTACGTGAAAGATTGTACGGCCTTGCCGGCCTATGTTTTGAGTTTATAAATGATTATGTTGGCCTATTAGGCCCGTATGTCACGTGTATATGATGATGTAATAAGAAAGATACGTTACATTGGTACTCGGTTGAGTAAGGTACCGGGTGCCCGTCGCGGCCCATCGGTTTGGGTCGTAGAGTCTTGTTTATGGGTGTGTCGTGCACCACACTTATAAGCAGGAGGCTACAGGGCATTTAAGACTGTCACTCTTTCTTCTTACTCTAAATCGTGTGGTAGAGCTCACTTATAAGAATTCAAGTCCCGAGCTTCTATTTTTATTCATAATAAGACAATGCCTACGTTTAGAAAGATGATCGATAAGAGCTATAGCTGTGGAAATGTTGGATTAGTGGAGCTCAACTTTGTATAATGCTTATGATAAGTAAATATGAGATCTTCAGCAGATCATGTGTGTGCTGAAAGGTGTAAGCCTCTTAATAAGAAGCCTCAAGGCAAGAATGTCTATCCCATCTTTATGGTAAAGGACACTGAGAAATTAAGAAGATAAGTACAAGTTTCAGCAAGTAAAAGAAGCAAGATGAAGAAGGGTACAAGGCGCCCAATTTACAAAGGTTAACAGTGGTTATAATTGAGGCAGAGGAACCTAAGCCTTTTGAATTATATTCAATAGTAACAGAGGTATATACAATTGGTCGTACCTCTTCCAGATATGCCCTATGGGGGTTAACAAAAGTAGTATAAGAAGATATGATGGATGAATTGATTGCGTCAGTTGATATCTCCGAAGAATATTTCAAATGTGCTAATAGATCTCTTTAGGAGATACCTAGATAGTGCACTCTGAATTAGTGCAGCCAGATATGAGTACTACAAAGACATGTACTATAAGCCTTGAAGGAATAATATTATCTTAATGTGGCTCCCGCCCCAGTAAAGAAAGAATGCTAGGCAATTGAAAGAGCAAAGGTATGGAGCAAAGGGATCTAAAGGAAAAAAGAAAGTTTTGTTCGAGTTTTTAGAATAAAGCAGTAGACATAGATAATTAGCGGGAGATGAGAATAGAGTTAATGAAGCATTATGAGTAAAGTATGATACAAGGATGTTAACGGTAGGTCAACAAAAATGATGACAGTATTAAAGTATTTACAGTCAAGTGAGGGGAAAGACAAAAGATGACAGGCCTTGAGACAATGAAAGAATAGAGGCCATAAAGTCATATCCCCACTTCGAAAAATAAGTTGGCAACTCTGACGTAATCACCAAAAGGAAAAGTTAGACCCCAAAGTGATAGAAATTAGTATGGGCTGGTAAACCCGATAAATTAAATATGAATTAAGGACTGAATGATTGGAAAGTACTCAGCATAATGGTAATTTTAGATTTCGTTCCGGTGGTAATAGAATGGACAACCGAAGAAGATTCATGAGAAATTCTGAGAATGATCATTCAGCAAGATGCTTCACTAAAGCAAGAAATGGAAGCGAAGTTAATCTTAAGGGAATGTATGAGCTAGTTACACTAAGTGTCACCGTCGTGAGTAAGGAATTTTATTTTCATTGGTATAGAAGGATTACTGCAAGGCGATTAAGGGTCATCGATGATGTGAAAGGATGCCAAAGATGAAAAGGTGAAACATCTATAGGCAGGTCGTCGTAGCTCCAACTCTTAGCACTCCCCTAAAGGGGGGAATATGGAGTGATGTGGCATTAAGTCATAATTAAGTGGTTCTAGTGAATATGGAATGGTAAAGGAAGAATGCGATAAATGAAAGAGGAATGAGATGACACTTATCCAAATCTTACAGATGCGATACAATTCAAGAATATTGTGCAAGCACGAACATCAAAAATTCTATTGGGAATACGGTATAATAAGTTCGCATCTTTACAAGAGTTAGAGGGTCTTCCCTAAGTACTACAATGAAGGACTAGCTGAGGAAATGAGGAAAAAGGCTTCAACCTAAGCACAGTGACTTAAAGAGAAAATGGTCTTGTAACAATAATTTCACAACAACATTGTACGTCCTCCATAAGAAAGATGAATCTACCGTGGGTAGTGAACGGGAAGTAAAAATCAAAAGAAATATTCGAAGATCATATGAGTTGTACGGAAATTCCGGCAAGCGTGGGAGACTAAGCTAAGCAAAGTATACACGCAACAAGAAGGAAGAAAGATAAGGAAAGGTAAAAGCTTACATTAAAAGAAATATGAGAAAGAACGAAAGGAATTATTTGATCAATGATCCCAAGTTAGTCACGTTATTATGCACTCAAGATTTTAGAAAATTATCCATGGAGCATATATATGGCAATCGTATAGCCGTAAGAGACTCTGGTATAAGTTGTAAATAAGGAATTAAGTTCAGGTTATAGAAAAAGGATTGAATTGTTGGATGATGGTATTATGGGTATTCCATAACGCCCATGAAAGGTTAAGGTAATAACTGATACCATGAGCCATAGATCGGAAGATAGCTTAAGCCTATGTAAAGGCTAATCAGAAGGAAGAGGAAACTAAAGAATTAAATCACCGAAGTAAATCAGGAATCTGATTATTGGACCTAGAAAAATTATAGAAGTTGTGCTGGAGAAGATGACATAATAGCTCTTAATAGCAGACGTTCAATAGAAACAACACAACGACTATAATCTATAATGGCTCTATAAGGAAGCCTGTTAGAAGAAGTACCATCCTCATAAGAAGTCAGTACGAAGCTCCCACCGGATTGTGTATGCACCAAAGGTGTAAAAAAAATTATAATAAAGCTTCAAGTATAGACGTGAATTGTACCTATGTGGAAGGTAGGTCATGAAAGAGATAGAAGATACAATGTGAGATTTTAAGTAAGTAAGGAAAAGGTGAACAACATACAAGATACTCAAATACAGAAAGTTATGAATAGTCTGTACTGCAGAAAAGAGACTATAGCGCGTGATTCAATATCCAGGAATGATAGCGACAAGGTTTTAGGAAGACTGGAATAAGGATAAGAGAAGGCGAGTGAGAAGGTGATGAGAATGGATAAGTCCCAGGGATTAAGCCCATGAAAACAAGAAGAGCTGATGATTTCTCTAAGTTATAGAAAGCTCAGTATAGCCTGAATGAATTCAAAGGAATCTAAGACTAGTAGCATTTAGAAAAGATGGAATGCTACCCTGATAGTACAATAAAGGTATAATTGTGATGGATAAAGGATGACGTTTAGGCTTTCGAGTGAGTAATGATTGAAGAGGCTTTCATGGATTGTACGAGATTAAAATACCCACATAAGTAAATCACATTGGGATGCCATGAGATACGGTTATGAAAGCAGGGTATCGCCCCAGGTGGATCAATCTAATCATTTTAGATGTTCCTCGATAAAACATGAATCCTAGCAGTAATATTACATAAAATGTTAAGTTATCAAGGGTGGACTATGGATCAAAATTGAGGTGAATCAATAATGTATGGGTAAAAGTTATAAAGTATGAGAAGAGATTAGGCCGTCATTCTTAAAGATGAACAGTAATGTGGAGGCATTAAAGGACATAGATTTATACGTACGGGATAAGCAATGAAAGTAACCTGAGATTGTGTAGCAGACCTCAGTAACGAGAAATCGAGGTAAGTGTTATGGTATAGTATGACCTATGTAGATCCACTAAAGTCATACGAATGGATAACCATGTCTATAAAATAAGATATAGCAGTATTCGTAAGTTCGACAAAATACCAAGCAAAGAAATTCAGGATTGGCTAAAAACTAGAGGAAAAAGGAAAGGAGAGTTGCATAAGGACACATACATGGTCAGTATCGTAGGAGCTGCATGATGGGAGGTAGCAACAGTTATGATATGGGAAAGTATTTGATCACAAGTCATGGCATGGGAAAGAGGCCTAAAGGGGGGAATACCCTGACCTTTGGACTTATTCACAGAACAGTTGCCTAGATGGCAAAAGGACTACTAAAGTATTCGCAAGAGCTATGGGATATGAGAACAATAAGCACATCAGTCAACATTCGAAGACGAACGTTCCAAAGGGGGGAATGATGTTACACCCCATATTTTCGTACATGAAAATATGCCATAAATAAGTTAATGAGAGCCCGAAGTGAGGTGTCACGTCCCGCAGTATTGCATTACGGTGATATCACGTTTTGCAGTGTTAAGTTACGATGATGTTGCACCCTAAAGTATTGTACGTTAAAATTTTATTTTTAGTTAACCGATGTAAGACTCGGGGATGAGATCATCTTGACGTTAACGTACTTGCGCTATTTATAGCAAGCAATAAATAAGTGTTATGAAGAATAAGGGGGTACACAGATTAAAGAAAACAAGTTTCATTGAAAGTGGTCAATTTGGAATAAAATACGGGTCGAGCAATAATACACGATAATTATTAAATACTACCATGTAAGGTACCACATGACCATGATAGTAAAGTATATAAAGTGTATTAAAAATGAGTAGTATTTTAACTAATTTGAGATAATTGGTTAATTATTCATTTAAGTGGGTAAGTGTAGGAATTGTCTTGTCCACATGGGACCATGACAACTAAACTAAACTATGACTAATATGTGTGCTACGTTGGTGTCATACTTTGGGAGCAAGAAGTCTTGCTAAGCATTAATTATAAATGGGGCCTACCAACCAAGACACTTAAAGAATGCATTTTGAAACTATAGAAATCATTTTTGAAACTCAAACCTTTGGATTTAGGCTTGCTAAGAACGGTGGAACTCACCATTTTTCAAAGACTTCTTTATCTTAGAACTTTTTCATGCGAGATATCATATGACCACGGTAGTGTAATATATAAAGTATATATGAAGTATTTTAAAAATAAATAAAATTTTAAGTAATTTGTGATAATTCTTGAATTATGCGGGTAATAGATTAATTACCGGGTAACGAAACATTACCCGATTAACTAATAAGTGGATAAACTTAACAAAAAAATCACCTCTCAAGGAGGTACGTGGCAGCCCCCTCTCTTTATCAAAGTGATTCATCAATCACCTTTAATAGGTGTCAAAAGCACAATTTGAAAGTCTTATCAAGACTTTATGGTTACCTTTATCAAATCAAAATGAGACAAAAGAAAGCATTTCACTTAAAGGATCAAAGGCCATCATTCTAACAACTAACGTGAATAGTAGAAGCAATACTTTGGCATTTAAGCCAAGAGGCATTTCTAGTTCATCCAAAGTTCCCTAGGTTAATCAAAAAAATTCTGCCGTGGATTTTAAAATCCAATAACCTGTAACAGAGTTGTTTCGTCCAAATTATTTAGCCAAGATTCGATTGGAAATTCAAAGAACAACAACAATATTGTTCAAATAAATTCCAGGAACAGGTATGTTAAGGCTAAGCTCTTCTTTCATTTGGCATGACCCCGTAATTACTTGAGTTTGATAACAATACATCCTACTACCGTTATGTTGTACAAGACATATAAGGAAATGTTCAATTTTTAAGGTTAATGAAAGGTTTGGTACTAGCAGCAACTTAGGATAAATGAAAGCTTTTCCATATGACACTAACATAATTAGATAGGTTATTATTATATATTATTTAATCAATCAGCACTCTAAGTTAGTTAAAATCTTACTTGTAGGTCTTACGTGTAAATAGTTGGCGAGCAATTAATCCCATGAAACAATAGGACATAATAATGTACTGTAGGAGTCAACATTAATAATGGGTAAAGTAGAGGTATAGAGAAAAATTGATATCCCTGAATTTACGTGTATTTGTCTATTTAAACAAGTAGTCTTGTATATATACTTTTCCCTCTACTAACGGGAAGCGTGTTCATAAAACCAATTGTTAATTTGCATTTCATGTTTGAATGTACAACAAAACCTTTTCAATTAAAGGTATCCATGATATTCCTAGAAAGAAGTGAAACAAATAAAGAACCCAATATAAGTTAGTCTTATGCACAAAATTAGGTGCAACCTCCTGGGAAATACTACTGCCTTCGTCATATGATTAAGAAATTTAGGTTGACAAAAGGCTCATATATGATTAGTACTGCAAGTGTTATCATAGACAACTACTTTAAATACTTGCAGGAGGTTAATATTTTCCTAGTTTTGTAAATTACCACATTCTTCTTATTAGGACTTCATATTCAGTTGAGTATTTCCTTCTTCCAGTTAAGAGAGCAGTGAAGTTACATATATACAGTATTAAAAGTATTTTTATTACCATCGAGCTATAATTGATGGGCAGGCCCCTATTGGGCAACCTTTGATAAGATTTTAAGTTATATACCGATCCTACTGTGGCCGAGCGCATATGAGCGAGCCCAGTTGGTCGAGATACAGAGCCTAGTATGGACGAGCGCTTATGAGCGAGCCTACTACGGCAGAGCAGATATATATATGTATACCGAGCCTTATAGGGCCGGACAGCTATTTTACTTACTATATTGAGAGAATTGAGTGAGTATTAGCAGGTAAGCATATCTTCAGATTATCTTTGACTTCCAACTACTTGCAGTTATTATGTTATCAGTTCAGTTTCAGCTTTTAGTATATTGCCTTACATACTCAGTACATAATTTTGTACTGACGTTCCTTTTGCCTGGGGACGCTGTGTTTCATGGCCGCAGGCCCTGGTAGACCAGCCGAGAGCCCTCCAAGTAGGCTATCAGCTCAGCGAAAAATGGTGGTGCGCTCCATTTGCTTCGGAGTTGCGTATTTGGTTAGTATGATTTAGATATGTATTGTTTGGTATGGCGGGACTCTGTCCCGACCTATATGACATTTATGTATTCTTAGAGGCTGGTAGACATATGTCGTGTACGTGAAAGATTGTACGGCCTTGCCGGCCTATGTTTTGAGTTTATAAATGATTATTTTGGCCTATTAGGCCCGTATGTCACGTTTATATGATGATGTAATAAGAAAGATATGTTACATTGCTACTCAGTTGAGTAAGGTACCGGGTGCCCGTCGCGGCCCATCGGTTTGGGTCGTGACACGTCCCTTTTGCCGGGGGCGCTACATTGTTAAATGAATGTAAGTGGCTTCATAGCGGATAGTGCCGATCGCGCGTAGCGGAGTATCCTCTTCTCAAAGTCTTGGTGAGCCCCTTTCTCCTTCAAGGGGTTATGTTGTACATCTTTTGTTATAGATATCCACTTTTGAGGTACAATCGCGGCCTTGTTGCCGGTATTGTCATACTTGTCTTTTATATCCTTAGAGGCTCCGTAGACGTTTGTGTGAGTTATGTATGGGTGTTGGCTGGGTCTATGAACTATGTGTAATTATAACTTTTGCTTCTCTAAAAGTGCGATTGTATGAAATCTTGGAACTTAACTACGGTTTAAGGGTGTGATATAAAATGAACTAACAATGTTGAACGTGCAATCTTTCCTAATGTTTAAATAAACGAAAGCATGGTTTCCTTAATCATTTTGAGTTGGGTAGAGAGTGTTCGATAAGGCTTGCACAATTGGGTTCACTCGATTGAGCGCCGGTCGCGCCTCCCGAGGTTGGGGCGTGAAAAACTTGGTATTGGCACCTAAGGTTTTAAAGTATCCTAGGATGTCTCGGAGCCGTGTCTAGCAGAGTCCTTCTTATCGGTATGTAGTCGACAACATCTATAAGTTGGAGGGTACTTGGGCATTTAAGAATAACACCCTTTTTTTATATTTTGTATCGTGCGACAAGACTTATTACTAAACAACTACCCCTCTAACTAGTGCAATGTTCTATCTTTCAGTAAATGGCACCTAAGTAGAAAGCGAGAATTGGCCAAGAAGCCAATGCCACCTAAGGAGTGGCTGATGATTCACTACTTGATAATGCGGGTGAGCGTAGTCGCCCTGCTATAACCTTGACTGGTTCTTCTATTCCAGAGAAGACTACCCCAGTTCCTACACCTGCGGAGGGTACCACTATCCCTCCCATTGATACTCATATTTTGCCTCCAGCCCCAGCTTCCGATTTTGGTATTTCTGATGGGGATCTTAGGGGATCTATTCAGATGTTGACCCAGCTAGTGGCCTCTCTGGCCTAGAGGTCCAATGTTGCGCCTAGTTCATCCAACCAACAAGGGGATTCCACCAGTTCTAGGGTGAATAGATTTCTTCAGTTAGACACTCCAGTGTTTATGGGTGCTAATCCAGAATAAGACCCCCAGTATTATATTGATGAGATACACAAGACCCTCAGGGTTATGTGTACAACTGAGACAAAGGGAGTAAAGTTGGTTGCCTATCGTCTGAAATGGGTGGCCTATTCGTAGTTTGAGTTGTGGGAAGATTCTCGTGAGGAGGGGAGCCCTCCGGCAAGGTGGAGTAAGTTTGCTGATACCTTTATAGATCATTTCCTGCCTACTAAGACAAGGACAGCCCATGCAACGGAGTTTGAAAATCTGAAGTAAGGTAGCAGAAGTGTGTGGGAGTATCATATGGAGTTTGCTCGCCTGTCCAATTATGCCATTCATATGTTGACCACAATGGAGGCTAGGGTATGTTGGTTTGTTCAGGGCCTTAATCCTTTGACTATTAATGAGGCTTCCATGGCTGCATTGAATCTGACATGAATTATGGGAAGATGGTGGCATTTGTTCAGGCCATAGAGAATCGTAAATTGAAGAACATAATGGAGAGAGAGGGTAACAGCAAGGCCCGGTCTATGGGCAGCATGGGAGAGTCACCCGGTGGGAGATGATCAGCTTTTAGGGGAGGATCGTTAGGGCCGTCCTAGTATGTTGCGCAGTCTTCAGCCTGTGCACCGCCGTCAGGGCCCAACCAACAGCAACAATGGAGTTATTTCAGGTCCGATCAGGGTAGCAGGGGATCCCACTAGCAGGGTCGATCAGGAGAGAGGTCCCAGCAGCAGTAGAGGCCTCGTGCCCATATGCGGTAAGATGCACTCAGGGGTTTGCTATTTAGTGTTACGCGTATGTTATAGATGTGGGATGAGGGTTCATATTCAGAGGCATTGTCGTGTATCCCACCAGGGAGTGGGCAGGGGAACAACACAGTCATCCAGTCCAGCAACTGCTACTTCTTCAGCCCCTTCTCTAGCTCGAGGTTACCCAACACCCATAGGGCGTGGTGCAACTAGGGGTGGTGCGCAAATTTTAGGAGGACCCAACTGGTTCTATGCTATGAGTGCTCGTCAGACTGTAGAGGCATCTCCGGATGTTGTTACAGGTATTCTGACTGTCCAAACTTATGATGTGTATGCACTTATTGACCCTTGTTCCACCTTGTCCTATGTTACCCCTTTTGTTGCTAGGGAATTTGGGATAAAACTGGATCAGCTTCATGAGCCATTTTTGGTGTCTACTCTGGTTGTGAGTCTATTACGGCTGCTCGAGTTTATAGAGGTTGTGTTGTTACGGTATGGGGTAGGGATACCACAGCTGATCTTATTGAATTTGTTATGGTCGACTATGATGTAATAATGGGAATAGATTGGCTTTATTCATGCTTTTCCAAACTTGATTGTCGTACTAGAACCATGGGCTTGAATTTCCTATTGTGCCCGTTATTGAATGGAAGGGAGATAATGCAGTGCCAAAAGGTCGGTTTATTTCTTCCCATAATGCCGTGAAAATGATCAAAAAGGTTTGTATCTATCATTTAGTTCGGGTTACGGACACTGATGCCGATGCACCTAGCCTTGAGTCTGTACCAGTTCTGAAAGAATTTCCGGGTGTCTTTACATATGAGCTCCCTGGGATCCCACCAGATATGGAGATCGATTTTGGGATCGATATGATACCATGCACGCAGCCTATATCAATTCCACCTTATAGGATGGCACCAACAGAATTGAAAGAGCTAAAGGAACAACAAAAAGATTTGCTAGAAAAGGGTTCCATCCGGCCGAGTGTGTCATTGTGGGGCGCACCAGTCTTGTTTGTAAGTGTCACGCCCCATAATCCGAGGAGCACGACCGGCGCTCAACCGAATAAACCCGACTGAGCAATCCTGTTAGGTTTCATCCTACCCAAACTATTTTATGAATAAGGAGGAGATGGACTCCATTAATCATACTTTATAAATATTTCATTAACAACTTCCATTTCGTTTTCATTAGCCATTTCAACCATAGCATCCAAAATGTGAAATTTTTTATAGATATGGAGGAAACTATATTTGCCAAATACCAAAATTTCTAAATTAATTTCCCAATACAAAATACCACCCACAACCTGTCTACGGAGCCTCTAAACATAACTGAAAAATAATATGGAAATGTTGGCAACAAAGCTCTAGCTATACCTCTAAATACAAAGTACATGATAAACAATGGTACATGACCCCGAAATGAAGTGGGGCTCACCAAATCGGTTCAAAGGAAGATGCGTCACTAGATACGACCAACACTGCCTAATATGGAACAACCTACATCCATATAAAGATATAGCGCCCCCGGCAAAAAGGGACGTTAGTTCCATCGAATAGCACTAGTATGTATAACTAAACACCATCTAGTTAGAAAGAACTATCATACAAGAGCAAAGAAATCATAAACACCTTCTCATTAGAAAGAACTATCAAACCAGAATAAAGAAATCATAAAGGTCAATCAAAAGCTTTAACAATCACCACATCATCAAATCGAAGAATCATATGACTTTCACATAATTCCCATAGCATTAGGTTGGGGCATTTCATAATGTTCATCATCATTCATAATACCACCGCTTTCCTAAATGGAGTCTGATCACGACCCGATCGGCTAGGTTGCCTCATTTGAGACATATACCTCAATAACAATCTCATTTTCCGTTTTTTCGGAATTCGTTCACAATACCACCGTTGTCTTGAGCGGAGTCCGATCTCGGACCGATCGGCTAGGCCGCCTTACCACGGCGTTGTTCCCTTCTAATTAATCATTTCATTTCATGTATATCATTTCATCGGCAGTTGGGGCCGCAACTCTTCACATCATTCTTGGCACTAGGCCGCATTTCATAACTCAATCTATTCTTTCCCACATTTCACATCATTTCCACATATTTCACATCAATATCATTTTCAACAACAAGCCATTCAATTCAAGATGTCAAGTACACATGAGAGGATTCATGAATCATGGGCATATACAATATTTCAGAAATCATACACCTCAAGTTTATTTACAATGGAGCTTTAAACACAACGAATTCTCCCAAAAAGGAGGGGACGCACCAAACCACAATAAAATCACACATCAGACGCATAAACAAGCAATTACACCAATTGTTCTTGAATTACTCTTTTCCAATCATGACAATATACAATTTCAACATCGAAGTATGTAACAACTTGGATCATATAGTATGTACTCACAAGGCAAAACATTATATCGAACATCCACTTATGACATAAATTATGTACAAAGCCTTTAGGGCACTTTATTATTGAAGTCATTTATGGAAAGCAAAGTTGAGGCTCATTTCATAATCCGTTTCATATTTTCTCATGTCATAGGCATCACCAGGTACAATTACAATTCAAGTTCTCGACATATTGGCCACACTTTATTTCCCAAATTCATTTGATTACTTCAAACATCTCTATACATAGAGGATTTCACATAGTTTGGCATAATATATGCAACTCAAATTTCAATTTAAGGTCTTAGCATTTCAATACATGATTCATATTACTTGCACCCTTTTTAAGTTATCAAGAATAGCACATTGATCATATTGGAATGCATCTTTCACAAATATTGGGTCACAACAACAATTCATGTAAAGTATCAATCAATGCAAGAATCCAAAGTTCAGTCTTACCAAATTTACACAAGCATCAATAGAGCTCAATTTCTAAAAGGCGGGGATTTAGCCATACATACCTTGTTTATATTTCCTTAAGTTACTACAACGTTCCAGAAATTCTACCAATCCCAATCTCTTAGATGAAGAACATGTGATTGGGTTCTATGATTCTTGAAGACTTGAGCAAGATTTGGATGATTATGAATCTAGGCCTCTCCTTTCTCTATCTATATGCTCTTATCTCTCTCTAAACTCAGTATGAAATGACCCCAAAATGAACCCCAAAGCCTATATATTGAAATGGGGTCGGGTTATAAAAATAGGAAGATTAACCCTCCGAAGTTGGGTCTGCGATCGCATAATGGACCGCAAAACGGGTATGCTGGCCGCAAACATGTCACAAAACTCGGTGTCCAAAACTGGGCTACACTGGTCCAGTTTGCGACCAGATTGGCGATCGCAAATCGAGTATGCAGACCACATAATGGTTTTTGCGATCGCATATCTAACACAGGATCGCATCTTTCCAGCCTTAGGTAATTTGATCATAACTTTGTGTAGAAATGTCCAAATGACGAATGGTTTGAAACGTTGGAAACTAGACTCGAAGTCCTTTATATGACAGGTTGTTTATCACATAAAACCTTACAAATATTTAGATATGCTCGTTCAAAGTGGTCACTTGTGCGAACTCATTTGAAATCTTACCCTATCATGAAGTTTTCCAATTTGACTTAGCCTTAGGCCTTTTCCTAGGCCCCAAATTACTTACCACAAGACTTGTACACTTATTTACCAAGTCCAATTGATGTACACCATGTTAATAGCACATAAAATATTATAATTATCCTATGTGGAACCACGAAATCTGAATTTACTTACCGAAATTTTTCCGGGGCCTTACATTCTCCTCCCTTAGGATCATTCGTCCTCGAATGAGGACTAGAGTCCGACTTAAATGCTTAACATAATAAATCTCTTTCTAACCAACCTTAAGTCCCTAAATTTTGACTAACTCCCAAATTTTTCAGAAATTCCAGTAGAGTCTCTTTTGTAATTTGGCCTATCCACCTGTCATAGAACCACCAAAACCACCTAAAAACACATCCACAACTCGACAAAGTACCATAGTGTATATATTAATATTAAGAACCTCAGCATTACAAGCACCACATTATCACGATGATACCTGGACATGGACTGCATATTTTAAAATCAAAATACCTAGAAGGCATCTTTCAAGTCAAAACCAATTGCTATACAATCAAGAAAAAATACCTTATTTCCACATCACTCTCGACCTTCATTGTGGCTTATTATACTTACAACTTTTTCCATAACACTTTAACAAATACAATTTCCACCCCCAAATATACCTAACAAGGATGACAAATAGATACCATTCATAAGCCAACTATCCATTATCTCCACATTTAGCAATTTCCATCGAAATGATACACAAAGGATCTTCAACTATCTTCTTAGACATAAACATGTGAAAACATAAAATATATGGGGAACAACTATAGGGAAACTTCATATTTCTAGTGCAGCCTAATGTGATATACACTTATGAAACCTTTATTATCAACTCACATAACATCTTCATGGGAAAATATTGGGAATAATTTGTTTTCCCCTCCTAAATCCTAAATCTCTACGCAAACACCCACACTTAACCTTTGATGACCTTCAATGATTAGAACAAGATGTGCTATCATAAACCGACAATAAAATTACCTATCGAATATATGGGACTACATGGGGATATTTCCTTTTTGACATGTTTGAACCTTCAATACCCAATAGACTTAATACAATGAGGAGCAACGAAGTTCAAGATTGGGCTGGAATTATTCAGCAATACATGAAGTTGAATTACACTCCTATCATTAACTGACACAAAGAAGCTATGCCACAAGGCCACGATATGTGCAAAAATCTGATGGCATCTTACCTCAACCTTTCACGAGTGAAACCACATAGCTAGGACATCTTAATATTAGGACGAAATCATGTATTGGTTAGAGGGGTTCTAATAGTTAACACGATACTCCAGGGAGAAGACAAATAACACTCTTATCCAGCCAAGAAGGTGAAATACCAAGGGTAGCAAAACTCCCCGCACATGACAACGACATAGTCAATGATTCTAGAAGTCGAGGGTGTAAATACAACCAAACTCAATGAGACAGTGCAAAATAATCATGGAATGTTAGCAGATGTTCATGATGAACTCTCCATGGGTTTTGACTTGAGAAAGGAAATGTCATAGTGACACATAGAAGGGCATGTTCTCTCATGGTTATCGAACAAGGGTTGGAAAACTAGCACAACGAATTTACTAACTAAGGAATACAATTACACCTTGTGGAGGTATAAAGAGAAAATAATCATTTGTTATGAACTACATGCTTCTGCTATATTAACTCCCAGACTGCAATTCAAGACCACATCATGGCGACCACAATATTAGAAACCAAGTGATCTACTTGCTACGGGATGTCCCAAGTTGACACGAAAGTTATACCACGATGGCGACACATGATCATCCTATGATGGAGATGTGAGGATCTAAATTTTCAGAGAGGCTTAATGTGCACGGTGACCATTTCGATTGACATACACCCATATGATAGGTGCTAAGATATGCCCTTATATTACTAGACGGTGAGAAGGTTTCATGATGATACTTACAAGAGAGTAGAGTGACTGTTCAAACCATAGAAGCCATATACACTATTGAGAAAAGGAGTGACTCGAGAAGGATCGCAACACTAGGATGCTTTTCGTGGAGCTTGACACCACATAGGTAAACTTTACGACGATGCATGCATAGGCACAAGCGAGTAGATGTTCATTTAAATAAAAAGTTTATGTAAGAAATTCATCGGGAATAGTCCCTTGTTGAGAATTTAGGAAAAGCAGGTGGAAAGTATGAATAGTGTTTTAACTAAATTCAGGAACATAATTATAGAGCTCAATTCCATAGGAGGTTGTAAGTAAGAGAACTGTGATTGGGAGACTTTGTGAATAATACGTCTCATTCAAAGAGCAGATGCATGCAATGTTTTGTGATTTAGATTCTAGTTAAAACCATATCTATGCAGGCTCCCAATACATGTGTACATATATAATAAAGAAAAGTATGTGGCGTTCAGAATGACGTACTAATAGGTCACTTACTTGGTGACTCTAGATTAGTGGGGCAATTCCTTAACTGATGCACCCTGACTCCACATATGTAACATTATTGGTAACATACTGATATACTACATGATCTGGTGGTGCAGTGACATTAATAGGAACAAGGGTACTCCCCTTAGAAACAAGTTCTACCAATCCCTCCATGGCTTAACACATTATCCTAACAAGTCCTTGGGCAATCCACTTGGACTCAATGGTGGGATCAATCCCTCCTTACACCTTCAAACTCATGGATTATAGTTTCAAGATTACTCAGCTTGAGAGTAAGACATAGCGAGGAAATTAACTCCCTATCTTGGGTTCTACTACACGATCTGGAGTATGAAAGAAGGGTGAAATTCCTAAATGTCCAAATATCCTCCAACATATAGATGTGGTCGACAACACACCGATAAGAAGGACTCCACTAGACACGGCTCCGAGACATCCTAGGACACTTTAAAACCTTAGGCTCTAATACCAAGTTTCTCACACCCCAAAATTTGAGTAGCATGACCGGCGCTCAACCGAGTAAACCCGACTGAGCAAGCCTGTTAGGATTCATTCTACCCAAACTAATTTATGAATAAGGAAGAGATGGACTCCATTAATCATACTTTATAAAAATTTCATTAACAACTTCCATTTTTGTTTTCATTAGCCATTTCAACCATATTATCCAAAATGTTAAATTTTTTATAGATATGGAGGAAAACATATTTTCCAAATACAAATATTTTTAATTTAATTCCTAATAGCAAACACCACCCACAACCTGTCTACGGAGCCTCTAAATATAACTGAAGAATAATATGGAAATGCCGGCAACAAGGCTCCGACTATACCTCTAAATGCAAAGTACATGATAAATAATGGTACAAGACCCCGAAATGAAGTGGGGCTCACCAAATCAGTTGAAAGGAAGATGTGTCACTAGCTGCGACCAACACTGCTTGCTATGGAACCACCTACATCCATATAAAGATATAGCGCCCCCGGCAAAAGGGACGTTAGTGTCATCGAATAGCACTAGTATTTATAACTAAACACAATCTAGTTAAAAAGAACTATCATACAAGAGCAAAGAAATCATAAACACCTTCTCATTAGAAAGAACTATCAAACAAGAATAAAGAAATCATAAAGGTCAAACAAAAGCTTTAACAATCACCACATCATCAAATCGAAGAATCATATGACTTTCACATAATTCCCATAACTTTAGGTTGGGGCATTTGATATTGCTCATCATCATTCATAATACCACCACTTTCCTGAGCGGAGTCCGATCAAGACCCGATATGATAGGATGCCTCATTTGAGACACATACCTCAATCACAATCTCATTTTATGTTTTTTCGGAATTCATTCACAATACCACCGCTATCTTGAGCGGAGTCCGATCTCGGCCCGATCAGCTAGGTCACCTTACCAAGGTGTTGTTCCCTTCTCATTAATCATTTCGTTTCACATATATCATTTCATCGGCACTTGGGGCCACAACTTTTCACATCATTCTTGGCACTAGACCGCATTTCATAACTCAATCTCTTCTTTCCCACATTTCACATCATTTCCACATATTTCACATCAATATCATTTTCAACAACAAGGCATTCAATTCAAGTTGTCAAGTACACATGAGAGGAATCATGAATCATGGGCATATACAATATTTCAGAAATCATACACCTCAAGTTTATTAACAATGGAACTTTAAACACAACGAATTCTCCCAAAAATGAGGGGACACACCAAACCATAATAAAAACACACATCAGAAGCATAAACAAACAATTACACCAATTGTTCTTGAATTACCCTTTTCCAATCATGACAATATGCAATTTCACCATCGAAGTATGTAACAACTCGGATCATATTGGATGTACTCATAAGGCAAAACATTATCTCGAACAACCACTTATGGCAAAAATTGTGTACAAAGCCGTTGGGGCACTTTATTATTGAAGTCATTTATGGAAAACAAAGTTGAGGCTCATTTCATAATCTGTTTTGTATTTTCTCATGTCATAGGCATCACCAGGTACAATTATAATTCAAGTTCTCGGCACATTGGCCACACTTTATTTCCCAAATTCATTTGATTACATCAAACATCTCAATACATAGAGGATTTCACATAGTTTGGCATAATATATGCAGCTCAAATCTCAATTTAAGGTCTTAGCATTTCAATACATGATTCATATTCCTTGCACCCTTTTTAAGTTATAAAGAATAGCACATTGATCATATTGGAGTGCATATTTCATAAATATAGGGTCACCGCACCAATTCATGTAAAGTATCAATCAAAGCAAGAATCAAAAGTTCAGTCTTACAACATTTACACAAGCATCAATAGAGCTCAATTTCTAAAAGACGGGGTTTTAGCCATACATACCTTGTTTAAGCTTTCCTGAAGTTACTACAACGTTCCGAAAATTCTAGCAAAACCAATCTCTTAGATGAAGAACATGCGATTGGGTTCTTTGATTCTTGAAGACTTGAGCAAGATTTAGATGATTATGAATCTAGGCCTCTCCTTTATCTCTCTATATGCTCTCATCTCTCTCTAGAATCAGTAAGAAATGACCCCAAAATGAACCCCAAAGCCTATATATTGAAATGGGGTCGGGTTATAAAAATAGGAAGATTAACCCTCCAAAGTCGGGTCTTCGATCGCATAATGGAATACAGAACGGGTATGCTGGCCGCAAACATGTCGCAAAACTCGGTGTCCAAAATTGGGCTACACTGTTCTAGGTTGCGACCAGATTTGAGATCGCAAATCGAGTATGCGGACCGCATAATGGTTTTTGCGATCACATATCTGACACAGGATCACATTTTTCCAGCCTTTGGTAATTTGATCATAATTTTGTGTAGGAATGTCCAAATGACAAACGGTTTAAAGCGTTAGAAACTAGACTCAACGACCTTCCATTTGATAAGTTGTTCATCACATAAAACCTTATACATAGTTAGATATGCTCGTTGTGAACTCATTTGAAATCTTAGCCTATCATGAAGTTTTCCAATTTGACTTAGCCTTAGGCCTTTTCTTGGGCCCCAAATTACTTACCACAAGACTTGTAAACTTATTTACCAAGTCCAATTGATGTCCAACATGTTAATAGAACATAAAATATTATTACTAGCCTACGTGGCACCACAAAATTCTAGTTTACTTAGCGAAATTTTTTCGGGGCCTTACAGTAAGGAAGAAAGATGGGTCGCTACGAATGTGTATTGACTACCAGCAACTCAACAAGGTCACAATAAAAATAAATATCCTCTACCAAGAATAGATGACTTGTTTGATCAATTTCAAGGTGCTACGTGTTTCTCAAAAATTGACTTGCGGTCCGGGTATCATCAATTGAAGATAAGGGAGCAAGATATTCCTAAAACAACTTTCAGGACTCGGTATGGGCACTTTGAATTTTTGGTGATGTCTTTTTGTCTAAAAAATGTCCTGGCAGCTTTCATGGATCTTATGAATCGAGTCTTCAAGCCTTTTCTAGACTCCTTTGTCATAGTGTTCGTTGATGATTTTCTTGTGTATTCCCTAGGTGGGGAGGACCATGTTGACCATCTCAGGGCAGTTTTGCAGACTCTTCAGCAACATCAACTATATGCAAAGTTTTCAAAATGTGAATTTTGGCTTGAATCTGTCACGTTCTTGGGTCATGTCGTCTCCAGGGAAGGAATTATGGTTGACCCTCAAAATATTGCAACAGTAAAGAATTGGCCTAGACCTACAACTCCAACTGTGATTCGTAGTTTCTTAGGTCTGGCTGGGTACTACAGAAGATTTGTGGAGGGATTTTCTACTCTTGCCTCTCCATTGACTAAATTGACGCAGAAAGCAGCTAAATTCCAATGGCCCGATGCTTGTGAAAGGAGTTTCCAAGAATTAAAATCAAGATTGACTACAACACCGGTATTAGCCCTACTAGAGGGTACATTGGGATTTGTGGTGTATTGCGAAGCTTCAAGGATCGGGCTTGGGTGTGTGTTAATGCAACACTACAAGGTTATAGCCTACGCTTTTAGGCAACTCTAGAATCATGAAAAGAACTATACAGCTCATGACTTAGAGCTTGCGATGGTGGTGTTTGCGCTAGAGATTTGGCGGCATTATTTGTATGGGGTCCATGTGGATGTATTTACGGATCACAAGAGCCTTCAAAATATTTTCAAGAAGAAGGAGTTGAATCTGACACAAAGAAGATGGCTAGAGTTACTCAAGGAATATGACATAGATATTCTATATCACCCGTGAAAGGCTAATGTTGTGGCAGATGCTCTTAGTCAAAAATCTATGGGAAGTTTGGCTCATTTGGAGGCATATAAGAGGCCGTTGGCCAGGGAGGTTCACTACTTGGCTAGTTTGGGAGTTTGCCTTGCGAACTCTAATAAAGGAGGAGTGATTGTGTAGAATAGGGCTGAATCATTGCTTATAGCATAGGTGAAGGAGAAACAATTCGACGATCCATTATTAGCAGAACTAAAAGAGGGGATTCATAAACATAAGATCACAGCTTTTTCCTTTGTCATGGATGATGGTACCCTACGGTACCAAGGCCGCCTATGTGTTCCGTATATTGATGGGCTTCGCGAAAGGATCATGGCAGAAGCTCACATTTCTAGGTATTCCGTGCAACCAGGGTCTAGGAAAATGTATCATGATATTAAGGAAGTTTATTGGTGGAACAACATGAAAAAGGAGGTGGCGGGCTTTGTGCTGCTAGCAAGTGAAGGCCGAACATCAAAGGCCTGGTGGATTGGCCCAAAGTGTAGAAATTCCAATGTAGAAATGGGAGATGATCAACATGGATTTTATTGTAGGGTAACCGCGCACTCCACGCATGTTCGACTCAATTTGGGTAATCGTGGACCGACTCACGAAATTAGTGCACTTCTACCAGTTAAATCTACCGACATAACCGAACAATATGCTCAGTTGTATATCAAAGCAATAGTTAGGTTGCATGGTACTACAGTCTCAATCATTTCAGATAGAGGGGTTCAATTTACGGCTAAATTTTGGAAGAAATTTTAGCAAGGTTTGGGCATGCAGGTAAATATTAGCACAACTTTTCACCCTTAGACCGACGGGCAAGTGGAGCGAACTATTCATATGCTTGAGGACATGTTTCATGCTTGTGTTCTCGATTTCAAGGGTAGCTGGGATGATCATTTTCCACTCATAGAATTTGCTTACAACAACAGCTTTCATGCTAATATCCAGATGGCACCATTCGAGGCATTGTATGGTAGGAGATGTATGTCTCCCATTGGGTGGTTCGAGGTTGGAGAAGCGGAATTGATAGGGTCGGACCTCGTGCATCAGTCCATGGAGAAAGTCAAGATTATTAAGAGAGGTTGAATACTGCTCCGAGTCGCCAAAAGTCTTATTTGGATGTTCGTTGTAGAGATTTGGAGTTCAAAGAGGATTATTGGGTATTTTTGAAGGTTTCCCCCATGAAGGGTATCATGCGATTTGGAAAAAAAGGGAAATTAAGTCCGAGGTATGTCGGACCATATAGAATCATTCAAAGAATTGGTCAGGTGGCGTACAAGCTCGAGCTGCCACCCAAAATGTCATTGGTACATCCGGTCTTCCATGTGTCTATGTTGAAGAAGGTAGTGGGAGATTCGTCCACTATTGTGCCAGTTGAAACTATTGAGGTTAATGAAGAACTGTCTTATGAAGAAGTTCCAGTTGCCATTATTGACAGGCAAGTCCGTAAATTGAGAAATAAGGAAATTGCCTCCGTGAAAGTGTTATGGCGGAACCAGCAGGTTGAGGAAGCCACTTGGGAAGCAGAAGAAGAAATTAGAAAGAAGTACCCACATTTGTTTGAATCTTCATGTAATAGCTTTTATGCATTTGGTTCCCATGAACTCTTGTCTTTTAATTTGATCTATGTAAGACTGTTCTGTTTTTGTTATATGTTGCCTAAGCAGCCATGGTTAGTGCTGTACAAGTTATATTATGACTGTGGAATGTGTACATGCTGTAAGAATATGTTTCTGGGGTTCTTTGATAGGTGGATAGGCCTAGTTACAAAGGAAACCGTGGCAAATTTTTTGAAAATTTAGGGAGTTAGCCAAATTTGGGGTTGTTGATATGTTTCATGTTGTGAAAAGCAGAGGTTGCATAAAGATTGCTAATAAATGAACCTTTATCCTCATTCGAGGATGAATGATCTTAAGTGGTGGAGGATGTAAGGCCATGTGAAAATTTTTACACAAAAACCCGGATCTCGTAGTACCAAGTGAAAAGAGAGCTCGCCGCTGTTCGGACCCTTTGGATGGATCTGTGCATTAAAAAGTTAAAAAATTGTGTTTTCCAGAAAAGTGCATTTCTACGGTCCATTATGCGGTCGCATAATAGATATGCGGACCGCATAGTCGCCGTAGAGTCAAGCAATATGGTTGTTAATTTTGAGGTCAACTATGTGGCCAATTATGTGATCACATAGTCAATATGCGGGCCTCATAATCATCGCGTAATCCCCTTGGAATTTTTGTGAAGGGCAGGTCTGTGGTGCATTTTGCGATTGCATAATAGGTATGCAGACCGTATTTTTGCCGCATACCCAAACAAATTGTTTAGGTTTTGGGACTATTTTTGCGGTCCATTCTGCGGGCCGCATGTCAATTTTGCGATAGCATATGCGATCGCAGATCTGAGTCGGGGCTCCAGATTTCTAAATTTTAAACCCGACCCCCCTGTCGTTATATCATGTGCAATAGCTCATTTTGAGCCTATTTTCTGGGTGCTTTTAGAGTGAGAAAGAGGGTCTAAGAGGTTGGAAGTGCCTTTCATCAAAATTGCTCCACAAATCCTTATTAAAACATTGAAGATAATCATGTGAGGCACCTAAATCTTCATTCTAGAAGGTAAGACTTCATCACATAAACTCTTAATTTTAAACATAGCTATAAAGGGGCCATTAGTGAGGTAATTAATGGGGATAAGGGAGATTACAAATTGCATGCATGTGTTCTTAGAAGGTATGGGGAATTATAATTAGAGAGGCATGGGGAAAGGGCTAGTGTAATCTTGCATAAAAGGACCATAAGGCCTTGATGAACAACCAATGCTTGATAAAATGCTCAAGTGAGCTTAAATTATGATCTTTTCCTGATTATGGGTTCAATTAAGGGAACATTATGATCTTAGACTGAAGTGCGAACATTCAGGAACATTATACGATTAAGGGAAAGCTCAATCAAGGTATGTATGGCTAAAACCCCATCTTTTAGGAATTGAGCTCTGTTGGTTTTTGTGTAAATGCGGTAAGATTAAGGTTGGATTGTTATATTTATTGTTGTTTCACATGAATTGGAGTTGCAACCTTATAGGCATGAAAGATGTGTCTCAATGTGGTCAAAGTTCTATTCTTGGTAACTTTAAAAGGTGCAACGAATATGAATCATGTATTGAATTGCCTAGACCATAAATTAAGGTTGAAGCTGCATATGTTGTGCCATCTATGTGAAGTCTCATCTATGCTTACAATTTTATTTGCTCTTGTGTGCACATATTATCCTAAATTACAAATCTAACATTGAAATTGGGAATGATATAAGATGTGGCCTAGTTCCAAATATATGACGTGATAGTTGTGGCCCCAAGTGCCTATGAAATGATATATGTGAAACAAAGTTTGAAATGAGATGATTGATGGAAAAAGGGAAATGCCTTGGTAAGGCGGCCTAGCCGATCGGGCCGAGATCGGACGCCTTGCCGCACACATGGTGGTATTGTATTTGTGTTTGAAGTGTATGTCTCAAATGAGACAACCTAGCCGTTTGGGTCGATATCGGACTTCGCTCAAGGTAGCGGTGGTATTGTGGACAATGATGAACAATATGAAATGCCCCAAAACTAAAAGCTATGGGAAAATGATGTGAAAATTGTATGATTCTCTTATTTGATAATGTTGTGATCATTTAAAGTATTTGATTTATACTTGTGATTTCCTTATTCTTGTTTGAAAGTTCTTTCTAAGTAGATGGTGTTTAGTTATACATACTAGTACTATTCCATGGTACAAACGTCCCTTTTGCCGTGGGTGCTACATTTTTAAATTAATGTAGGTGGCTTCATAGAGGATAGTGTCGATCATGCGTAGTGGAGTATCCTCTTCTCAAAATCTTGGTCAGCCCCTTTATCCTTCGAGGGGTTATGTTGTACATCTTTTGTTATAGATATCCACTTTTGAGGTACAGCCGATGCCTTGTTGTCGGCATTGTCATACTTGTCTTTTGTATCCTTAGAGGCTCCGTAGACGTTTGTGTGAGTTATGTATGGGTGTTGGATGGGTCTATGAACTATGTGTAATTCTAACTTTTGCTTCTCTAAAAGTGCGATTGTATGAAATTTTGAAACTTAACTATGGTTTAAGTTTGTGATATAAAATGAACTAACAATGTTGAATGTGCAATCTTTCCTATTGTTTAAATAAACGAAAACATGGTTTCCTTAATCATATTAAGTTGGGTAGAGAGTATTCGATAAGGCTTGCTCAGTTGGGTTCACTCGATTGAGCACCGGTTGCGCCTCCAGGAGTGCCGATAAAAGGAAAGATGTTTCGAGGTGCGAAAAGTCTTGCAGTGAGGTGACTCCTTCGCAGTGGTTAAGGAGAAGTGATTAGGTTGATCGGAAACCTTCTGGAAGTGGTATGCCATCGGATGTTGTTCGGCCTTCAGCGAGGCTCAACATTTTGGCCTCACGGTAAGTTATTACTACTGTAAGAGTGTTCTGGCCCTGTGCTTTTCCTTTTCCCCTCTTCTTTTTCTTTATCTAGCTTTCTTTCATAGGCCTTCGATAGGCTTAAATCTGAGCTACTTCGTTGCGTGGCTCCGCTGCGGGAGGCTCTTGATAGGGAGAAATCTCTCAAGTTTCTTTGTGCGGCAAAGGAAAGCGAGCTCGTCTCCTTACGGCGTGAGGTGGACCGGAGCCAGATCCGGGAGATCCACTTGTAGAAATAGGTGCCCTGTATTTCGTGATGGCTTGCACTCTCTTTCTATCCCGGTGTTTTGACGTTTTGATGTTTGAGTTGATGGACAAGGCGGATGAGCTGGGACAACTCAAGGGCGAGGTTGCCCGAGTCAAACGCGAATTCATTGAGTTACAGGCGCATACAAGTGCCCATTTTATGGCCAAAGAGAGGGCTCAAGCCGAGGTTTCTTCTCTTGAGGCACAAATCTAGATCGTTCGTGCGAACGATTCTGCTCGGGCAAAAAAGATCTCAAAGATTTCATCTGAGCTTTCGAACGCAAAATCCGAGGTGGTGAATGTCTGAGCCGAGGTTGTGATGAGCAATACCAGGGCAGGATAGAAAGTGGCGGCCAATTCGAGGAGTGTTGTCGTTGCTAAAGCAGAGCTGAAGAGGGCCCTTGATCGTGCAAGCAATAGCAAGGAATATGCGAGGTGCAGATCCCGGAGGGAAATCCTCTAGGAGATTAATGCTAGGGGCTTCGATCTCTCGGGGAGATTGAGAAAGCCAAATGGGAGGAGTATGATGACAAGTTCCTTCTATCCGATGCTGAAGATGGTGAGAAGGGGACCACCGGGCCTGAGTTGTCGAAGGGGAAACGTTTATTCCCTTCCTTTTCTTCGTGTATATAGCTTTCATAATATGTCGTATATTGAGATTGTGCTTCACCGCCTATATGTAAAAATAAGAGGGGAACCCTCAATTTGTATCTTATGTACTCTTGTTCGTCAGGATATCAATCGGGTCGATTTGACCTTTGGATCAATAGAAATATCCGAAATTGCAATATAGCCCAATCGTTCATTAGGCCAACGACATCGATAGAAATATTTTAACCTGCAAAATGTTCCGAGTCGGGCTCTGACCCGATCATAATTTATCCTCGAGCTTTACATCTCCATGGGCTGGCGACAGTGGCTCTTACACCTTGTGTCGGAGCGACCTTTTATGTATGTGTCCCTGAGGCTTTTGGAGCTGGCGACGATGGTACTTATGTTGTGCCCTTAGGCATGTGTAGTTAACTATGTTGAATCCAGTCTCCGAATTAGGTTACGACTTGAGCTCATTTTAATCATGTAGCTTTCAATTTTCAAGTTGGCAACAATGGCTCTTACACTGTTAGTCGTTGCGACCTTTTAGTGTGCGGCCCTGAGGCTCGTTTGGCTAGCGACAATGGCTCTTACGCTTTTGCTAGTGGGCATATTGTAGGATTTGTTTTCCCCTTGTTAAGGTCTTATTGAAAGAATTGTGCCTGACCCATCGTCGGTTCGAGAAGAACCTCAATTTCAAGTCGTTAACAACAATGTTCGAGCACCTCGGAAGGTTTAGCTCGTAGGCTGAGTAGCTCAAAGCCTTGTGATTTGGAGCTCACATGTTCGAAGCTCATTTACCTGTTGAGGGAAGCCTGTTTTAACCGGGTTTTTTCGAAGTAGATTTTGCTAGTGCAGCCATTTTTACCGTAGTCATATGTGTTTGACCGGAGCCATTTTTTATCCCAAATGATAGTTTAGGCGTCTATACCGAGGGTATGCCCTTTCGGGAATCTTACAAATGCGAAATATAGCCTAAACATCCAGATTAAGTTTTAACCCTGTAGTAAGGTCTTACAAAATTTTCATGCCTATTGAGGTCTTACAGTTTTTCATGCCTATTGAGGTATTACGGTTTTTCATGCCTTTTGAGGTCTTACAGTTTGTCATGCTTGTTGAGGTCTTACAATTTATCATGCCTGTTGAGGTCATATAGTTTGTCATGCCTGTTGAGGTCTTACAGTTTTTGTTGCTATGTAAAATAGATCTAGCTAGACCGAGTCTGCCTGCTCGGAGTCTTATGGCCTCGGGTTTTCCAATTTATGGCGATTGATGGCAGTCTTCGAGTCATCGAGTTTGCTTATTACCCGAGACTGTTACACGTGAGTTTGGAATTGCCTCGTTGGGGTGTCAAATTGTTGACGCTAAGTCTCCGAGTATTTCGGGACGTATTCATTGGAGGGCCTCTGCTATGAGCATGCTGAACTTTCTTATGGAGTATGAGATGCTTCTGGTGAAATATATTCTTTGATTGCTTGACATGAATACATGCCATTGGGTTACCGTAAGCCCAGCTTATACGGACACAGTTCGTTCGACCGTTTGGCCCGGTACATCATTTCCTATTGGAGCCTCGTTCGTCATATCCCGGAATGTGGCTGATTGCAAAGAGAGTCCTATTGGCTCATTGAATCATTCTCGTGAAGCGTGTGGATATTTCCTCACTAAAAACCCTCCTTGTAAAAACCCATTTCGGGATAAAAAACTGATCAAAGGAAAAGAGTGCAATGGACGCTTTGAAACCTTAGGGTCTTCGAGTCGGAGCGGTATCCCCATTGTCTTGGTCGTTGGCCTGCGCAAGAGTTAGCATGAAGTAGAAGATAGAAAGAGAGAGAGATGATTATACCTTAGTGGCGATGGCGCTTTCGAGTTCTGGTGTTTGTTTGGCAGTTGCTATGTGGTCCTTTATTTGAATGCGTCTGGGGCAATCATCAAAAAAATCATGTGGACGACGTGTTGGGGCTTGTCTGCTTTATTCCTTTTGGTTGTTTCTCTTTCTTGGGATTGGTTTTTAGCCCAGTTGTTGAGAAATTCCCGAAGGTGCCCGTTATGGAGTTGTCTAGCCACCTCGTCTAGGAGCTGCCTGTAATCCTCGGTTCGGTTCTTGTGTAAGTTGTGAAACTCGTAAATCAAATTGTAGTTCCTTTGGCAAGGATCCGAGTGTACTGGTCTGGGCCATCTAACGTCCCTAATTTTGCTAATGGCGAACATGATGTCCGATACATCGACGTTGAAGTTGTACCCTGATAGGCGGGGCGCCCTTGTTGGCCTCGTATACCCATTGAAGACACCTATGTTGAGGCATCCCCGAGGGTTCTGTCCTCGATTTACCAACCGGTCGTTACATGGCGGATTGCGTCTTGGAGCGTTTCTCCTCTCATTGGGGTACGGCTGGTACCTCTGTTTATTTTATCTTTGCTCCTTCGCCAAGAGTCTGCTCGGGTATACTAAGCCCGAAGGGGCTCCCAACTACTCGTCCTCGACCCTAATCTTTGATTGGTGTCAGTTGGGGATGTTTGACAAGGTTATGGCGAGATACTCGATTAGATTTTCTTTCATCTGCCTCGATGCCACCGAGCTTCGTTCATTTAGGCCTTGAGTGAAGGCCTGCACTGCCCAGTCATCGGAGACCGCGGGTAGTTCCATTCATTCTTTTTGAAAACAACACACGAATTCTCAAAGCATTTCGTTCTCCCTCTACTTAATCATAAATACGTTGGAATGCCTTGTTTCTACCTTGACGGCACCAGCGTGCGCCCTTACGAAGGAGTCTGCTAGCATGGCGAATGAATCTATAGACTTAGGAACCAAGTTGTGATACCACATCATGGCCCCTTTCGAGAGAGTTTCTCCAATTTTCTTCAGTAGGAGAGAATCAATCTCATCATTCTTTAGATCGTTGCCTTTTACCTCGCATGTGTAGGTAGTAACGTGTTCATTAGGGTTGGTGGTCCCGTTGTACTTAGGGAGTTCTACCATTCTAAACTTCTTTGGGATGGGCTTCGGGGTCGCTTCATTGGGGAACGACCTTTGTATGAACTTCTTCGAATCCACGCCCTTGAGAACCAGTGGAGCACTTGGGATCTGGTCGACCCTAGATTTGTAGGTCTCGACCTTCTTACCGTTGGCTGCTATCATTTTCTCACTCGATTCGATCCTTATGGTGAGGTCCTCAAGCATCTTTACTATGGCAGGGTCAGCTACTGATCCGTTATTGCATGATCTCTTTGGTACTTGTTCGGCGGAGGGAGCTTTTTCCGGTGCTGCTGTGCTGGGAATCTTCGGATGGCCTGTAATTGAGCGATGGCCAACTGTTGTACTTGTAATATTTCAAAAATGCGATGAAGAGTAACTTCCCGTTCTTCCCGGGCCGGGGTTCTTTGGGATTCCTGTCGGTCGCTATGTCGTATGCTCTTGTCAGTATGTGAGGTTTTGTCGACCTGTTGTGCATCCTGTGAATCCGCGTATGCTAGAATCGGTCCGGGTGCATTATCGGGATTCTGTGGTGGCGCGCGGATAGCCGGAACAACCACGCCATTTTCCTTATGGTTTTTGAGGTTGTCATTGTCGAATCTGTTTACCGAGCCAGACATTTTGACCTGAAATAAAAAATCTCGAGCAAGAAAAACTGTGAAAGATAACTTGTGTTGGTGTAGTGAAACTACTAAGAAAATAATCACTATTATTTTTAGCCCCACAGTGGGCGCCAAACTATTTGCCGTGAAAATGGTAACAATAGTTAAATTTGTAAAATAGGATTCTAAAAATACGCGATCTATTTTTATGCTAGTTGTTAGAGCAGTTGATGCTAAGAATATGAAGTTTATTGAAGAGATACAAGCTAAAATGGGGTAGTGATCAAACCAAGGGGCTTGCTGCCCGAGATTCGATATCCGACTTGAGCTCGAGTTATCAGGGGCAACCAGGGAAGGGATAATAGTTAGAATATAATTAAGGAAGGCTCTTTATGGCCAATATCAAGCAATACATAAAGAATAAGTATGAAAGTAACAAATGAAAGAGTAGCCTCGAGCGTATGAGTTAGAGAGAAAAGAGAGAGAGAGAGAGAGAGAGAGATTATTTATCTTGTGGAGAATAGTTGGATCAGCCCCTTACCAAGTAGTGTGGATTTCCTTTATATATGAGAGGGAATACAATATTAGTACAGAATGCATTAAATGTAAATACAAGGGGATGGGATGGCTAGGCACGATACTAGACTCCACTGATGCTAGTTGCTCACCTCGGGAGTTCCCCACCCTCGAAATCTTTATTGGGTCGTTGGCGAACCTCGGAGAGGGAGCTCGATCGTAGTCCTGCAGCCTCGAGATACCGATATGACTCCCCGAATGCACCTTAGTGGCGAGAAATAGATCCCTCCGATTTTACCATATACGGACCTTTTATCTGGGTTGGCGATAATGGATCTTAAGCCTTGGGTCGAATCGACCTTTTATTGGCTTTATTTTTCCCTCGTTAAGGACTTTTGAAACAAATTTTTCCTGCCTCTTCGATGGTTCGATAAAAACGTCGATTACGAGTCATTATGTGGTGATGATCGAGCACCTCGGGAGGTTTGGCTCGGAGGCTGAGTATCTCAATACCTGTGATTTGGAGCTAACATGGTCGAAGCTCTTTTGCCTATGTCGAGGGTAGCTTGTTTAACCGATTCTTTTTGAAGTACATTTCAAGTTTGGCTTGTACAACCTTATGACCGTAGTCATTTGTGATTGGCCAAACCTATCTTTGATCCCGACTGAAGTAGTTTCGGCGTCTATATCGAGGGTATTCCTTTTAGGGGTTTTACAAGTTCGATATATAGACTTAACTTTGAGATCGGGTTTATGCCTTTAGTAAGGTCTTACAAAATTTTCATGCCTTTGGGTCTTCCAAATTTTAGATACTTGGTACAAGTATGATTCATGCCTTGCTTGAGGTCATACAGATATTGTCACTTGGTACAAGTATGGTTCATGCCTTGCTTGAGGTCTTACGAGACCAAGCCTGCCCGCTCAGGGTCTTATGGCATCAGGTTTTTTAATGAACGGTGATTGGCGACAGTCCCTGAGTCATCGAGGGTATCCTAGCTCGGGAGCCGATACTTGTAAACTTGGTATTGCCTCATTAATGGCTTACAATTTCAGAGATTACGACCCTGAGGTCGTGCATTTTTTAATGTTTTGACGCCAGTCCTCGAGTGTTCGAGACACTTTCGGCTTGGAGATGTTTCATGATTTATCCTCGCTGGGGGCTTATTAGTTTGGAGTTCCTATCTAGGGATCGCTCAGGTGTTGAATTGTTGACGCCAGTCCCCAAGTGCTCGGGACATTTCCGTTAGAGGTGTCATTTTTGCGAAGATGCCGAGTTTCTTTTGGAGCATGAGATGCTTTGATAAAAGATATTGTTCGATTGCTTGGTACAAGTATAAATGTTATCGCCGTCGGGGGCCCAGCTATACAGACACGGTTCGTTCGGTCGTTTGGCTTCGTACATCATTTTCCTATTGTCACCCCGTTCTGTGCTTCTTGGCATTTCCGAGCGGATGGCCTTCCGGGGGAGGGATGATCACTAGTATTTGAGGTTGGTTGCAAAAGAAGCCTTGAATATTTGTTGAGTCTTCCTTAGGTATCGTGTGGATGTTGCTTCATTAAAAACCTTTCATGTAAAATCCTCTTTTGGATAAAACCCGGTCGAAGGAATTAGAGTGCAACAGACACTTTAAAACCTTAAAGTCTTCGAGCTTGGTTTTAGCATTTCGACTGCCTTGGTAGGATGCCTACATAAAGGTCAGAATAGAGTATATATTAAAATACAAAGGAAGATGGCCATACCCCAGTGTGGGATCTGCCGACGATGTTTCGAGGTCTGATATGTTCTAGTCACTTGAGATGAGGGCGCGGTACAGTCCTCTGCTTTGTTTAATCATGCTTAACCGAAGATGTAGTTTGATTACCATCCACGCTCAACAAAAAGATGAAATTCCCGACAAGGTCTTAGTGTCCTCATCGCTGAATGTGAGGGCATCCTCGGGTATGTACCCCCGTGTTCACTTTTCTCTGGTGATGGATATTTTTTTCCTTCTCATCACGGGTTCCTGTGGGGCATCAATTCCTCCCAAGATCATGTGGATGACATGTTGTGGCTCAATGTATTAGTTCTTCTTGGCCGCCTCTCTTTCTCGAAACTGATTTTTCTCTCGGTCGTTGAGGAATTCCCAGAGGTGACCTTTGTTAAGTAGTCAGGCTACCTCTTCTCGGAGTTGGTGGCAATCCTCGGTCCTGTGGCCGTGCGTGTTATGAAATTGACACACTAAGTTATGATACCTTTGTGAAGGATCTAATTGTAAAGGTCTGGGCCACCCGACATCTATGATTTTACTGATGGCGAACACGATGTCCGATATATCGACGTTGAAGTTGTATTATGATAAACGAGGTGCCTATGTTGGCCCTGCATTCCTATCGAATCCAGCTCTATTGATGAGTACCAGAGGATTCTGTCCTCAATCTATCCTTCGACTGTTGCAAAGTGGGTTGCGCCTTGGGCGTTCCTTCTGTCTTCAGTGTATGGCTGATATCTTTCTTTGTTTGTCTTTGGCTCCATTGCAGAAGCCTGCTTGGGCATACTGAGCCCGATGAGGCTCCTAGCTGGTCGTCTTCGACCCTGATCTTCTACCAGATTCTATTTCAATTGCTTTGAAGCCACCGAGCTTTGCTCATTTAGACCTTGAGTGAAGGCCTGCACTGCACAGTCGTCGGTGACCGGTGGTTGTTAAAATCGTTCCATTTGAAAGAGAGATACAAATTCTTGCAACATATCATTCTCCCTTTCCTTAATTTTGAAGACGTCGGATTTTCTCATGGCCACCTTGATGGCTCCTGCATGGCAAATGAGTCTACAGAAGTTGGGGCCGGGTTGTGATACCACATCATTTCCCATTTAGAAAGTGTTTCCCCAACTTTTTAAGCAGTACGGACTCGATCTCATCGTCTCTTAGGTCATTACCCTTTACTGCACAAGTGTAGGCGGTGACATGCTCGTTGGGGTCCAAGGTTCCATTGTATTTCGGAAGGTCTGGCATTTTGAACATCTTTGGGATGGGTTTTAGAGATGCCTTCTCTTGGAATGGCCTTTGTATGAAATTATTTGAATCTACCCCTTTAAGGATCGGGGGTGCGCCGGGGATTTGGTCGACCCTGGAGTAGTAGGTCTCGACCTTTTTGTCATTGGCTTCTATCTTCTTCTCACCCGATTCGATCCTCTTTGAGAGGTCCTCGAGTATCTTCATGATGGCGGGCTCAGCTACCGACCCGTTGTTGCTTGATCTCTCCTGTACCTACTCAGCTAGGGTAGCTGTCCCCGGTGCTGCCGTTCTAGGAGTTTTCTGGTGACTTTGCAGCTGAGCAATAGCCAGTTGTTGTGCCTGCAACATTTCAAAAATAACATGAAGGCTAACCTCCCATTCTTCCCTAGTCAGGGTTATCTGAGCTTCGTGCTGATCTCCTAGGTGTGTGCTGTCGATGTGTTGGGCATCGCGTGAGACCGCGTCCACATGGATTTGTTCTGGTGCATTCCCAAGGTTTTGTTGTGGCAAACCAACACCTGGAACACCCACACCATTTTCTTCGTGGTCCTCAAGATTGTTCTTTTCACCTTCATTCACTGAGCTAGAGATTTCGACCTGAAATAGAAGGTTTTGGACAAGAAAAAGCGTGAAAGATAACTTGTGTTATGTTGTAACAATTAAATTTGATTATGGGACTATAAAAATACGTGATCTATTTTTATGCTAGTTTTAAGCTGTTGATGTTATGTGTGAAACTTAGAAACGAGATAAGAGTTAAGAATAAGGTGGCAACCGAACAAATAGGTTAACAATCGGGGCCTCGAGTTTGTCGATTCGGGAGCTCGACTGGGAGCTATCGAAGGCAGTTGAAGAGAGACTAACAATAATAATGAAATCAACGAAGGATTTTTATGGCCAATGATAAGCAATAAATGAAGAACAATAATAAAGATAATAAATGGAAGAAGTAAATCAGGAGAATATGTTATAGAGCAGAGAGTATGTTCTTGTATATTTCCTGTGGAGCATTAGATGCATCTCAAATGACAAGAATCCCCATTATATATGAGGGGAATACCAATATAGTACAAAATACATTAATTACAATGATATGTAGATTGGACAACTAGATGATGCCCTAATTCGTGTTTATAGTAGTCACTAGACTTTGTCAGCCTTATCTGTGTGCCTTGGGAACTCCCCACTTTTACCATAGTCGTGGTCAACGTCATCCCAAGGTCGAGCGTCGATAAATCTCGAGGGAGGGAACTCGACCGTAGCCTTGGAGCCTCGATCCTTTGAGACAATCATCTGAGGGGCCTCGATGACGACGAATTGGACCCTCTAATTTCATTCTATACAAGACAAAAGAACTGATTTGATCCAAAATGATAAAGAAATAAAATAAAAATAAGACATAGCAATAGAAATTGAAGAAGATTACAAGCATGACTCTGGGCGCAATGTCTCCGATGACAGAAATAAAAGCAATGATCAAGATCAAATAAAGTTGTTTAATTGAGAGTAAAATATTTCATAGGTTTCTCCAAGAATTTTGTGCCTTACAATGGTTGCTGAGCCTGCTATTTATAATTATATCAAGGGAAACAAGATCCTAGGATCAAGCCTCATCTAAATGACAATAAAAGAGTAATTGATGAATATGTAATGACCGGCCATGAATGTAAATACTCTGTAACGACTGCTTATTAATGTTAGAGAATATTGTCTAATTGAATGTTATCCGATGGAAAATACTAGATTTGTTCCCGTAGATCATGCTCCCTTTCGGATTTACAGGATGTCAATTGCAAATGTTGTTCCCAGTACTAGCCGTTAGTTGACTTACCTTTTACCTGTCTTCGGCTCCACGTGTCATGTTATCATTCGACCATTTATTGTAAACCAATTTTAGCCTATATATATTGTACACTACCTTCTCTCATATCCACCATACAAGTTTTGGTTAGTGTATGTTGCCATTTCTTACTACATAGCTTGATTTAATCTTTGAATCTAACTAGTGTTTACCCGTAAAACGGTACAATTTAATTTATTCGTGGTTTCTATACATGTGAATTAATTTAATCCTGAAATAATAGAAGAATTAAATAAGTATGCAATACTTAGCCTTAAGATGGAGACAAAATAGCACCAAAAGTAGTTATGGGAGCGGGGCTTTCGGGCACAACAACAATGAAATCAAAAATCAAAAAGATAAATTATATTGAGCTTTGAATAGATTATAGCGTATGTTTGCCCAAAAATTCCTCTCCCTTACAATGATAATAAAGCTCACTATTTATAGTTGCACCTGGGGAACAAGGTCCTAGGATCAAGCCCTTATTTAATGTCATTTATGAGGGCCATTGAACAATGTGTAATAGTGGGCATGAATGTCAAATTCTTTATAACGTGCAATGTACTATATTCTAGAGAATACTCTTCATTAAATGCTACCGGGTGGCAGACATTTTTTCAACTGTATGAGCACCCAGATTTCTGGTAACAAATGTAATAGTTGCCTTCGATTTTAGCTATCCTCTGCCTTCTGCTTCACGTTTCATTTATTATGAGATCACTTAATATTACATATTTTACCCTATACAGATAGTCCCCCATCTTTCTGGTGACATAACTTTGTGTCACTGGGAAATTGGTATAAACATTCTTTTGGGCGGGAGTTTTACTAACCCCCTCTGAAAAGCTTCTGACGGTTGATTAGACGTACGTCTCTCCGTATTTAATTCCCCGAACATGCATCATCCCCCAATTCAGCATAACGTTTTCCGGCTATCGAGGTAGTTATAGCCATGAAATTTAGCCGCATAAACCTTTACTTATCAACATACTTTATTCTCACCTAATAATTCTCCAAACTCTGTCAAAATCTCTTAAGTCAATATGTACTCTATTATTCAATCCTTCTTTAATTATTTTATTAAAAGAAAAGCTTTTCCTTCTTCTCTAACATAGAATGTCTTCTTCTTTTAAAAACCTTAGTCTCTCAAAGATCAATAGGAAGGATGATGAATCTGCTCCTCCTACAACGAGCACCATCATCCCTAGAAGTCTTGTCATGACTAAATACTTGGAAAAGAAATTTCCTTATGCTATCCCTCGTACATGGGCCATTGGCAGATATCCTTTTTTCCATCCGTCCTTCTAGTATTCATGCTGTGAATGAAGATTGTCATTTATCACTCCTGAACCGGCGGAGTAGGTAACCTTACCCAATAAGGGTTTTACGTATTTTATACATATGCCTTCAATTTGGGGATGTTTTCTCTAAGTGGATAACTGGACTCCATCATTGTGGAGTTCTACCTCAGCTACCAAGTATGTTTCACATAGATGAGTCCTTCCGTATGGAGGACGATTTCTTGTCTTCGGCGCCAATGCCAAGAAACGGGAGAGGAGCTATCCCTAACTCATGTGATGAATATTTATTCCTCCAAGATCTTCTGTGAGGGAATGATTAACTTCATCAAGCAAGGCCACCATGCACTACTATCCAGCTTGGATGATTATACCGACTGTGGGTGACTAGGATGGTTTGTTTCAATGGCTATCAGTGACATCATACTGGCCTCGGCTTTGTCTTTCCCGGAATTGTCGAACTGCACTCGAAAGTATACCATTTGCTTCTTCTTCTATTAAATACCATTATTTATAATTATTGACATTTATTCATTTACCTGTCTCAGTGACTCAGTTTGTTTCCCCTACGATTCAGGGCTGAACCAATGCGTTCGGAAATTTTTTGACATTACTACGCTCGAAACCCACACATGCAAAGAGCTGTCCCTGAAATACGGGTGGAAGGCCAAAAAACATAATAAGTTAAACTCATCTTCTCTTTAGATGCCTCGACGCTATGGGGAAGTTTGAGATGGTTTAAAATGGCAACTCCCGTTTTCGGATCCCAGTCGCCGCGCCTGGTATTGTGGGGTTGAGTACTGGGTCCATGACGTCATCGGTTAACGAGAAACCAACAACCATCACTGTGTTTGCCGCAGTAGCTTCTCACCATTCAACGTTATCCGCTTCATCTCCCTCTTTACCAAATCTTCCACTAACAACTGCTACATCACCTCCACTAGCCGCATCTTCCCGAGATAAGTATGTTTCTCTCCCCCAGTCCCCAATTCATGGGAATTTGGGACAAAATTATGTGGCCCCCTCAGAAGAAGCACAAAAGAGGAGGAGCCTTACTCTCTTAGTCTCTATTAGATGCAAATTGTTGTACCGGCTAATGGAACTTGCTAACTATCTGAAGCTTATGGCTTCAAAATAATATTGGGAAAAGATACGGACTCCCTCGGGTGATTAATTGTTGAACAATACTATGCATAAAATAGCAGCGGTACACTCTTCATTTCCTTTGTCATTTCTTCTGTGTTTGATCTAGTAAATTCTTGAGTTTGCCTTTCTTGTTTCATAGGCTAATTTCCTTACTTTCGAGGGCCTCTAGAGGTTGATTCGGGAAAAAGAAGAACTTACCTCTGGGCAGGATCAACATTTGGTCGAGCGGGACCAAACTGTTGCTCGCCTCTCAGATTTGGATGCCAAAGCTGCTGAGACTATTGTGTTGGAGGCTCGTTTGAAGCAAAGCGAGCAAGAAGTAGAGACCCTTAGCAAACATATTGCCCCGCTAAGGGTTCAATTTGAATATTTTATGGCCAAATGGGCTGAAGTCCATAGTGTTGTTCTTGCTGCATCGGATCATGAGGCTGCCTCCATTGAAAGATTCACTAATTTGGAGGCAGCTTTGAAATCCACAATTGAAAAGCGTTCTGCTGCCAGGGTGAAATATGGCAAATTGGAGGAGAAGTATATGAAAACCATTGATCATAATATACTTTTTAGCTCTATTGTCTGCGAACTCGATGTTAGCCTAAAGTCCTTTATATCCGCCCAAAAAACCTATATGTCGAGGTTGGCCAACTTAAAGAAGAACTCAAGTCCCGAGAAGCTTCCCTCTTGTTGAAATAACATATTTTATGTACATCATAATGAGAAAGACCTTTGAAGAGGCTAAATCAGGTGTCATTGACTTCGATGTTGAAACCTCTAAAGCCCATAAGCTAGAGTTTGCTGCTAAAAAGGGTCTCTCGGTAGGGCCTGTTGCTTCCGGTTCTTCTGGTTCTGATTCCGAATCCTCGGGGAATGAAGAGAAATCGGAGGGCGAAGATGTTGAAGGCAAAAAAGAAGAGGGTCATGACATCAAGCTGGAGGCAGATCTACCCACTTCTCCTGGGGCGCAGATGCTTCTCTTTCTCCGTGTTATGGAGATGCAACAGCTTAGATTTTCATTTCATTTCCCAGCTTTTGAAACTGTGCCATTTTGGCTAATTTATCGTGAATAAAAACATATTTTTCTCATGTAATGCATGAGTTTTTCTACATTCTTTTATTTGAACATTTATGGAAGTGTTTAATCTTTGTGTTCCTTCTTGCTTAAGTGTTTTGTACAAGTTTTTAGGTTTGCATGTGATTATGCAAGGCTTTGGGTGTATTTTCCACTTAAAGAATTTGGATTTTGGGCACAAATTCTTCCAAAATCAACCCTTTATCGTGAGGTTTTTTATAAGAGAGGGACCTTTTATGTTTACAATGCTATTGAAATGGATGTCTTCTGTTCATTATGGCACTAACATTTGAAGTACTTGTTTAACTTTCAAATGACAAAATCAATTCATCATTCATACAAGAAACAAGATAAAAATAAACGGACTTTACTGTATTCCTTCCATTTTCAAAATTGCATAAGCAATTTGTTTATACGGGGCTAGCCGCGCAGTCCCGGTCCTGATGATACAACTATGTTTCAGGTTGATGTGGCAGTCATTCTCGCTGTATCCTCATATCATTCTCCTCAGTGTTCAAATGCGAAGGGAGCGAGTTTGAACACTGGAAGTTTTGCACCTTTGAGGACCCCACTAATGAATTGGTAGATACTCTTCAGTTCGGTAACAAACTTCACTTTCACTTAGGAATTTGTGCTATCGAGACAAATACTATCTAACATTACCTTAGTGGTTTGCACTTTTGAATGGTCGGGTAACCTTTGCTTGATATGAAACTTAACTTCCAGGTGGGAATTTTGGTATCAAGCCAAAGATTATCTAACCGCTTCTCAGTGGTTCTTTGTTTGTGTGCCTTGCTATTAAAAGGTCTTATTGGTGCTATTGAAACCTTCTTTATAGTCTGATTTTCGTTGCTGCCTCTTTAAAAACCTTGCCAAAAAAACCCAATTTGGACAAAAACTGGACGAAGGCAAAAAGAGTGCAGCACATACTTTCAGTACGTGTGATGTTCACCAGTAATAATATCTCTTGATGTGTCCTACATTCCAGTTGCTCAGAAATGTATCTCCATCATGATTCTTCAACTCGTACGAACCTTTTTCGAAGATAGCTGAAACCTTCAACTCGTACGAACCTTTTTCGAAGATAGCTGAAACCTGGTAAGGGCCTTCCCATGTTGGACCTAGCTTCCCTACACTGAGTTCCTGGTTATTTAGTGGATTTACAGAGTTATCCAAACTTACAGGTTGAGTCATTTACTCCATATTTCATCCACATCTTTTATATACTTATTTATGTGCCTTACATACTTGGTACACTATTCATACTGACGCCATTTTGTTAGGGACGCTGCATTCATGCCTGCTGGTATAGACAATTGATAAGTAGGGGTTTTGTCCGCTTATTTTCTCTATTTGACTTGCGTTTTAGTTTAAAAATGTTTAAAGGTATTCCCAAGAACTAATGAAATGTGCTTTTGTACAAGATTATTGGGAAACGACCCAAAAGAAGTCAAAACCAACTCATAAAGTAGTCAAAAGTGAAGAAGAACAAAAACAGGGCAAAAAGGCCAACAGTGCGGACCTCATAATTCTAGTGCAGCTGTAGAGAGAAGATTCAGAGAGTTAGTTTTGGGACAGCTAAGGGCATGCAGATAATTGTGCGGCCGAAGAAGGACAAGTGTGGCTGCACTCAAAATTATGTAGTCCACAGATGTCACGACCCAAACCGATGGGTGCTACCTGATTCCTACCTGTCAAACACCCGTAAACATTCATCTAAGATATGAACCTGAATAACATCTACTGAATTATGAAAATAACTTACATGAAGGAAACTTGCAAAAAAGGCATATGTACGTATACATGCAGAATGCAGTGGGCGAGCCTGCAACGCTGCTATAGACCATTATGCATCCAAAACTGAAAGCCGACAAGGCCACATACAACACAACTAGACATATTGTCTACAGACCTACAATAGAAATATAACTATACAAACACGGGACTAAGCCTTGTCATACCCATATATATATATACAAATATATCGTACCAAAATCAAAAGCAGCTCCGGATGAAGTGGAGCATGCCAACTCTCGCTGACCAAGGATCCTAAGAAGGGGGAGCGTCAACTTACCTACCTGCACCTGCGGGCATGAAACGCAGGCCCCATGAAACAGGGCATCAATACGAAAAATGTACTGAGTATATAAGCCATGAAAATCTGTACATAAAAGGCATAGATGAAACATGGGTTAAAGAAATCCATTTGTAAATGTGAATAACTTTGTAAATTCTAAAACATTTATAGTGTTATGCATGTGTATATAAATGTCGTGTAATGCATATGTATAGGTGTACATAACATCATCGAGCCAATATGGGCATCCCATCATATCATCTCCGCCATTGTGGGCAACAACATAAATATATACCAACTGATCAGGTGGTGTTGCATATATAACGCCATAACCGTTTTTTTCTTATCCCATATATATATATATATATATATATATATATATATATACGTGTATATAACTCCATCTGGTCATGAGTCAATGTACTTGTATAAATGTTTACCGTGAAAATGGTAACGACAATTAAATTTGTAAATGGGATTCTAAAAATATGTGATCTTTTTTTATGCTAGTTGTTAGAGCGGTAGATGCTAAGAGTATAAAGTATAATGGAGAAATACGAGCTAAAGCGGGGCAGTAATAGAACCGAGATGCCTGCAACCCGATCCTCGGACTGGTCGATGAAGGACCTCGAGGTCGATATCTGGTTCGAGATCGAGCTATCGGGGGTAGTCGGGAAGGGGATAACAGTTAAGGTATGATCAAACCAAGCTCTTTATTGCCTATACCAAGTAATGAATGAAGAACAAGTATGAAACTAAATGCTAAGAGCAACCTCGAGCTAGTAAGGATGATCAAGTCAGAGAGAAGAAAGAGAGAGAGATATATTATTGATCTTGTGGAGAATAGTTGGAGCAACATCAGCCCCTTTACAAAGTAGTGTGGGTTTCCTTTATATAGGAGGGGAACACGGTTATAGTACAATATGCATTAGTTGTAAAGTATGGAGATGGGATGGCTGGACGTGACGCTTCGGCATAGGCTCTGGATAGGCCGACTGTGTCAGGCTTGGTCGTGTGCCTTTGGAACATCCCCTTCTGCTCTATTCTCGACCTTCATATTCTTTAAGTCAGGCCTCGACGGGCCCCGGGGGAGGGTACTCAATCACAACTCCGCGTCCTCGGGGTCTCGAGGTATTCTTTCGAAGTGGCTTGATTGCGAGAAATTGAGTCCTCTTATTTCGCCGCATACATATAGTCTCCGCATTTCCCAGAATGAAGCGATGAGAAACGATTCTGACACATGTTTTCACGAGCTTCTTTTGGTGATGTAATACCAATAATGCAACCTATGGCGCGAACTTTTCTTGTTTGCCCGAGATGATGACATATGGGGGTCAACATTAAGTCGATGTCTCGAAGGTCAGGGCTGAGATAATCGATGCAGGGCCTGAAGCAGCATTAAGTCAAACCAAGGTTGATCAAGAGATGGCAATTCATATGAAGGATGCTGCTGATGCCCAAGACGAGTTGAAACGCGCCCTCTATCGTGATAATAGGATCGAGGAATATGTTCGTTGCATATCTCGAAGAGTGGTACTCGAGGAGATCGGTGCTAGGGGCTTCGTTCTCTCGAAAGACTTGGCTCGAGCATGGGCGGACGAGCGTGATGCTTGATCACTTCCTGCTGATGTCACGGAGAGCGAATCTGGGGCTGGCAGGCTGTAGCCTTTTGGAGTGGAGCGTAGATTTCTACGTTTTTCCATTTTGTATTTGATATTTTAGAGCACGTTTGTAGATGGAGAGTGCGCCTTTTGCGTATGTAAATTACGTGATCTAAAAATACGTGATCTATTTTTATGCTAGTTGTTAGAGCGGTAGATGCTTAGAGTATAAAGTATAATGGAGAAATACGAGCTAAAGTGGGGCAGTAATAGAACCGAGATACTTGCAACCCGAGCCTCGGACTACTCGATGAAGGACCTCGAGGTCGATAGCTTGCTCGAGCTCGAGCTATCGGGGGTAGTCAGGAAGGGGATAACAGTTAAGGTATGATCAAACAGAGTTCTTTATTGCCTATACCAAGTAATGAATGAAGAACAAGTATGAAACTAATAATGCGAAGAGCAACCTCGAGCTAGTAAGGATGAGCAAGTCAGAGAGAAGAAAGAGAGAGAGATATATTATTGATCTTGTGGAGAATAATTGGAGCAACATCAACCCTTTTACAAAGTAGTGTGGGTTTCCTTTATATAGGAGGGGAACACTGTTATAGTACAACATGCATTAGTTGTAAAGTATGGAGATGGGACGATTGGACGTGATTCTTCGGCATAGGCTCTGGATAGGCCGGCTGTGTCAGGCTTAGCCGTGTGCCTTAGGAACATCCCCTTCTTCTCTAGCCTCGACCTTCATATTCTTTGAGTCAGTCCTCGACGAGCCCCGGGGGAGGGGACTCGGTCGCAACTCCACGTCCTCGGGGTCTCGAGGTATTCTTTCGAAGTGGCTTGATAGAGAGAAATTGAGTCCTTTTATTTCGCTGCATACATATAGTCTCCGCATTTCCTAGAATGAAGCGATGGAAAACGATTCTGACACGTGTCTCAATGAGCTTCTTACGATGACGTAATACCAATGATGCAACCTGTGGCTCGAGCTTTTGCGGCAACTGGGATATCCCATGTACTTGCATATTTGACATCATTTAATGCATCGTAGATTTCGGTTCTCCAATATGAACGTTGTGCCGTCGATTTGGCTCTTCAAAAACGAAGTAATTACGCCCGCCGGTCAATCTTCCAATTCCTCAATGACAGTCTCGTTCCCCCCTATAAATGGGTGTGTTGTGGCGTTACTTTTTCTATCCAAGTACCTTCATTGGCTCATTTCCATTTCTTTTTGTCATCTTCCTCTATCCATGAACATTATGTTTGGGGCTCATGGCGTCAAGGCCGTTCGGCAGACCTCCCGTAGGCTGTGTTGCGGCCACTTGCTGGAGCTTCTCTATGTTGAGCATAACCATGCTATCCTGTTGCTGCTGTGTTTGCTATTACGCCTGCTGTTGCTGCCCTTGTTTGCTCGAGATGATAACATACGGTGGCCAACTTTCCTTGCTCGTAACAAGCTCTTCGGATTATATACCGCTACTCAAAAGGGGGCTCGGATTGTACACCGCTGCTCACCTTCATACCCTGGCTCGATGTGCTGCTCTGCCCCGAGCTGGTAGCTTGCACGGCTAGACGTCCCAAGAAGTAGACTCTGAGTAGCCGTGCAAGCAGGATCGAGGATCGCTCGGTCCGTTGTCTCTCCGAGGTTCTCTAAGCTAGCGATGGTCCTCGACCCCTGGAGAGCTGTAATGTTTTTTTATCCCTCTCTGCTTCTCGCCTTATACTTTAGGGATATCAATGTGGATGTCCGGGATGAGGCTTTTGAGGATGTGTGCCCGGAGGCACCTGTTGTAGGAGGTGGACATTCGGAGGTAGACCAATCTATAGGATTTTATCTCGCGTGTGCACCCATTTGTTTCTTTCTTTATGCATAGGACCCCCTTGCGAGTTTTTGTAATTGTATGTAAGAACCCCTCGAGGGCTGTTGTACATGGATATTTATGAATATGAAGATACTTCCTTGATTTCTAGTTTCGATTCTTGCCCTATTATTGTATGTTCTCATGCCCTTCGAGGTCTTTGAATGTTTTCCTTTGTTGTTGACCGTTGATATCTAACTCGGATGTGAGCGTTCTTTTCAATCCTCTGCCAATTGACATGGATCCTTTCCGAGCCCATTGTCGTACCTCGGACCAAGACTGAATTGATCTGATAGGCTCGGGCTGTCGGGCCCTCCGAGTTGCATGGAGATAGTACGCTGAGTTTTGGAGCTTTCGAGAGTGGTATTCTGAGCAAAGGTCTTCCTTGAACTTGATGCAAATAGCCTTTTAAAGCGTAGTGGATAGACTTCCGTTGAGGAATTGCTAATGCTCAGGCAATGCCTCGAGCCCTCCTATAGCCTTCATGATCGTATCTTCGCGTGCTTACTCTTCGTTTTAGAAAGAAAAACCATGAGATCGGGTACCGCCTTGAGTTCTATGATGGCATTGAAGGTTTCCCGATGCCTGACTTCTTTTTTTGGCAGAGATCCTCTAGGTCAGGAACTACCTCGTGACCACAGCTGATACAGTTGACTCCTTGAGGCCTAACTTCTTGCCCAATGGATGCCTCTGGGGTCGAGTACCACCCCGGGATCTCTACCGAGGTTGTTGGCCTCCTGAAGCTTTCTCTGGATAGGCGAATCGTTGTTGTTTCTCACATATATTTTAGGTTAGTTTTGCTTCTTTTGAAGATCTCATTATTTTGGATAACTATCCTTCCGCCTTGATATCGGGTCTTTCGTATCTTCAGGTGCAAAAAGAGTTGGCGCACGTACTTGCTTTAGTCTGTCAATTCTACTATAGCCATGGCAGATACTTAGGGTCCGACCAGGCAGGGAGGGGAGAGTTCCACTCCCAGCGTTCGGGATCCACGGGAGTTCACTCTGAAGACTGTGTCTTTGATAAGAGAGGAACATCTGGAGATGGTGAAGAGATACTGCGGATGGAGCAAGGGGATAAGGCTGCAAGTGCTTTCCCTGAATGAGAGTATTACGGACTCTGCTAATGCATTGTTGAATGTATACATATATCTTTTGCATTTTGCCCCATTGATAGGGTTGTGCTTGATTTCTGATTGAAATATCGAGTTACTTTGGCATTGATACATTCGTCATTCTAGCGAGTGGTGCTGATAATGAGGTTCTTTGTGGAGAAGGATGGGCTTAAATTCATGCTCAGCCACCTCGTCAGGCTGTACCGGCCCTTTCATCACTGAGGCATGTTAACCTTGCGGTTCTACTCGTCCATGCCCCTTGTTGTCGATGATGAAGAAGATGGGGATCAAGAGTGGGTCAGTCGATTCGTCCGGGTCCAGACAGCTAACATTATCCTCATGGAGCTCATGCCCTTTCCCGAGGGATGGAATTACGCGCGTGAGTGATTATGTCTCCTTCCTTTTTGTAGCAACTTCATGGATGCCGAGCAAAATTCTCGATCTGCCCGGCTGGGTTCGGAAGTTGGCGACCCATTAGACTTGCGATGAGTGTAGGTGGCGAGCTGTGTCCTGTGATAGATGGGAAGCAAAATACTAGGGTATGGGCGTACACTACTCCTGCCTTGGTCTTCATATATTTAATATGACATTTTCCTCTTTCTTATGTATCTGCTATGCCGTTGTAGCCATCAGGCGGTTCCTTGAGGCAAGGCAATGCTCTTTCGGAGAGGGGAAGAGTCGTCATCCTTCGAGCTAAAGGACGATGGTGATAGACGGGATTTGCTCCCGCAGTGTGGTGGAGATTTTAATGGGGCTCAATAGGCCCGTGTCTTCGAGGACAGGACATCGCCCGAGCCTGCTATTCCCGGAGCATCCGATTCCAGAACGGTGATTCCTCTGAGTGAATATGCTTTGCCCGAGGTTGGTTCTTCCAGGGCCGAAGGTGCAGGACCAACAGGAGTGTGCTCCGCCTTTGAGGAAGTGTGCCAACTTCATATCACGGTGAGTTTTGGTGTAGTCCTTCTGTATTTTGCGTCTTCCTTTCTTTATCGAGTTTTTCTTTTGCAGGCCTTTGATAGGCTTAGGTTTTAGCTGCTCAGTCATGGGGCCAGGCTTCGGAAAGCTCTGGATGAGGGTGAGTCTATTAGGTTCCTTGGCGAGGAGAATGAGATTGAGTTGATGCACTGGCGATATGAGGCGTATCGGAGCTCAAATTATCAGAGCTATTTGATGGAGCAGGTAACCATTCGTAGTACGCGCTTCGCTCTTTTTGACCCTTAAGGTTAATCCTTTTGCCTATCTCAGGTGTAGAAAAAGATGGAGGCTTTGGAGTAAATTACGGGCGAAGCTGACCACATCGAGAATGCTTGCGGTGAACTGAGGGCTCAGGTGCAGGATCAAGCTTTGGAGGAGATGGGCTGTCATGCCCCAAAAATCGAGGGGCGCGACCGGCACTTGACTGGGTATCTCCCAGCCAAGCGGACCTGGGTGCCTTTCGTATTCCACGTGATACCCTGCATTTCCATTACCCATTAACCAAATGAAATATCCATTTATAAGTTTAGACACATTCTTATGAGATTTACATAACATACATAGTTACTTAACGTGGTTTACAAGTTATACTGCCCAAAATACATAAGTACATAACCCATGTTTCCTGTCTACGGAGCCTCTAAATACAACTGAAGAATAATGCGAAAATGTCGGCAACAAGGCACCGGCTATACCTTACACAAATATAAAAATTAGACTTCCGGGAAGGAAAGCGGCATGACCCACGCAGGGCCCCGAGAGGAAAGGGGCTCACCAATTCAGTTGATGGGAGGTGAAGGACTGCTACTGTCGGTGGGCTGGAGCACCTGTTATGGAACCACCTACAATCATAACACGAATGTAGCGCCCCCGACAAAAGGGGCGTCAGTACATTTAAATTGTACTGGTATGTATAAACAAACTTTACCCCAAGTAAAATCAAGAAATACACAGATAACAAACAGTAATAGAATCAACAATCAAATGCACATGAAAGGAACAACCAAAGCCAAACAACTCCACAATTTCTCCTTTTCCCCTTTCAACTTTATTTCATCACATCAATGGTTTCACAACTTTCATATATTTTTATTTCAGTAGTGATTTCGATCACTTTTCCACCCTTATTACCTCGGCCACCCTTATCACCACAACCCAAACCTTATTACTTCGTGTTGCGGCGCGCAACCCGATCCCACTAGACAATCATATTTCACACAACAAAAACAACAACAATTCACAAAGAGTGTTCCTAAACATTAATACCAATTTCCAACATATATAATAACACATTCACAATTCAAGCCACAACGATAATTGCCCACAACAAGTCACATATGACATTGCCACAGTTGTTTCAATTGTATCAATTATGATTTCTTTCCGTCGTTTGTTTTAAAGATCTTACCACGTAACACATTCATACCTACACGCCCTTGTGTTATTGCCATATTTACTCACACCACTCTAACGGAAAACTTAACCAACAACGTTCAAGGCACATTGATCACAAGAATTTCACAAATAGTCCACATAAGTAACACATACCAATTACTCGTACACCAACAAGGTGACTTTACAAAGGTTAATGTTAGCCATACATACCTGGAGTCGAATTCCCTTCTTAACTTCTACTTTCAATTCACCAACAGCCTGGTACCGTCAATCTAGTTCACAAGTTAGCACATATAACTTAGAATTGAATTTCACAAACTCAACCCGAACTTACTTAGGTTTTCAACCCCTCTTTTGCAAATCTTTAGTTCTACCCAATCCTCTTACTAGATTCTAGGTTTTAATGGACATGCATGTGTATCTCAACTTCCATTTTCAAGAATTAACGCATGAGAATACCCCTTTTGTTTAAATCTGAAAACAATGAAGACAAATACTTGAAATTCCTCGGCCCGAGTGACTTTGAAGAATCAAATTGATGAAGATAAGACTTTCTCTCTGAAGAATTCTCTATTCCCTCTCTCTAGTTTTGTTCAAAAAATAGGTTAAAATAAGGTGTTGTGGTGTTTTATTGAACAAGCGGTCGAGTTTAAAATTTAGAAAATTGGAGCCCCGAGTCAGGTCTGCGATCGCAGAGTGGAAATGTGGTCTGTATAGTGGACCGCAAAAGTGCTCCCAACATCTGAGCACACTGCCTGGATATGCGGTAGAAATGCGGTCCGCATACCCGTTATGCGGTCGCATAATGCACCGCATAACTGCCCCTCTCAAAAATCTCAAGTGAAATATGCGACGACTATGTGGTCCGCATATTTAACCTCAAATTTGACCAACACACTGACTCACTTTGCGGCGAGTATGCGGTTCGCATACCTGATATGCAACCGCATTCTCGACCGCAAAATCGCATTTTCCGGAAAACAGTATTTCTTGACATTTTATAGCATAGATCAGTGCAAAAAGGGTCCGAACTACAAGGTTTTGTGTGCAAGTTTTTCACGGGGCCTTACATCCTCCCCTACTTAAAATCATTCGTCCTCGAATGAGGATTTTGGAAATTGGTTGGTTTTGAAAACATGATATGCAAACTCCCAATTTTTGAAAAAAAATCTTGCCAGAGTTCCCTTTGAAATTAGACTTATCTACCTGTTAGAGAGCCCCCCAAAACATTATTCCTAAGCACCATTATGTTATCCCTATTATCCCTACAACTGGTATACAATTCATTACCTCAACATCTGAATAGCGACCAGAATTTCTTCATATGATAACTCTTCATTGACCTCAATAGCCTCGATTGGAACGATGGTGGATGGGTCTCCAACCACTTTCTTTAACATTGACACATGGAACACCGGCTGCACTAACGACATTTCAGGGGGGCATTTCTAGTCTATAGGCCACCTGTCCTATCCTTTGGGTGACCCGATACAGCCCAACATATCTAGGACTCAACTTCCCCTTTCTTCCCAAATTGCATGACTCCCTTCATAGAAGATACCCTCAAGAACACCCAATCATCTACTTGAAATTACAATTTTCTTCGACGAATATCCGCATAAGATTTCTGGCGACTCTGAGTAGCTTTCAGCCTTTCGTGAATTATTTTAACTTTTTCCATAGCCTGGTGCATGAGATCTGGCCCTAACAATTCTGCTTCACCCAGTTCGAACCATCCAATCGGAGACCTACATTTCCTCCCATACAATGCCTCAAATGGGGCCATCTGAATGCTAACATAAAAGCTGTTATTGTAAGCAAATTCTATAAGTCGCAAGTGATCATCCTAATTACCTTTGAAATCCAAGACACAAGCTCGTAACATATCTTCAAGTGTCTGAATAGTCCGCTCCACTTGACCATCAGTCTGCGGATGGAAAGCCGTGCTGAGATTCACCTGAGTACCCAAACCTTGCTGAAATTTCTTCCAAAAGGTAGCTGTGTATTGGGTCCCTCAATATGAGATAATAGAAAGTGGAGTGCCATGAAGCCTTACTATTTCCTTGATATACAGTTGAGCATATTGTTCCGCAGTATGCGTGGACTTGACTGGCAAGAAGTGAGCTGATTTGGTGAGTCGATCCACTATTACCCAAATTGACTCGAACTTGCGCTGAGTGCGAGGTAGCCTTACTACGAAATCCATGTTGATCATCTCCCATTTCCACATTGGTATTTCCATAAGCTGAGTTAACCCACCGGGCCGCTGGTGCTCAGATTTTACTTGCTGTCAATTCAGACATTTAGATACAAAGTCCGCCACACCCCTCTTCATACCATTCCACCAATAAATTTCCTTGAGGTCACGGTACATTTTCGTAGAACCTGGGTGCACAGAATACCGGGAATTATGAGCCTCCGCCATTACCCTCCCCCGAAGATTATCCACATCTGGAACACATAGCCTACCTTGACATCGTAATACGCCATCCTCACCACCGAGTGAAAATGTCGAAGTCTTCTTATTCAAAACGGCCTCCTTCATCTGTGCTAATGCTGGATCAATGAGCTGCTTTTCCTTGACTTCCGCTACCAGTGACGATTCTGCTCCATTACGCACCATAACCTTCCCCTCGTCTGAGGTCGAAATACGAACCCCCAGACTGGCCAATTGATAATCCTCCCGAGCCAAAGGCCTCTGATCCGCTCCCAAATGAGCCAAACTACCCATGGACTTCCGACTGAAAGCGTTGGCCACCACATTCGCCTTCCCTATATGGTATAAAATATCTATATCATAATCCTTGATCAATTCTAACCACCGCCGCTGCCTTAAATTCAACTCCTTCTGCTTGAACAAATATTGGAGACTCTTGTGGTCCGAGAACACATCTACATGGACCCCATAAAGATAATGCCGCCATATTTTCAAGGCAAATACAACTGTCGCAAGCTCCAAATCATGCGTCGGATAATTCTTCTCGTGATTCTTGAGTTGCCTCGAAGCATACGCTATAACCTTCCCATGTTGCATCAACACACACCCCAAACTGACCCTGGAGGCATTGCAATAAACCACAAATCCTTCCGTGCCTTCCGGCAAGGTCAATATCGACGCCGAGGTCAATCTTGACTTCAATTCCTGAAAACTTTTCTCACAAACATCGGACCATTGGAACTTAACTGCTTTCTGCGTCAACTTAGTCAAAGGGGAGGCGAGGTTAGAGAATCCCTCCACAAACCTCCGATAGTACCCCGCTAAGCCCCAAGAAGCTACGGATCTCCGTCAGGGTCGTGGGTCTAGGCCAATCTTTTACTACCACAATCTTCTGGGGATCCACCTGAATCCCTTCACTGGAAAAAACATGGCCTAGACAGGTAACGGACTCCAACCAAAATTCACATTTTGAAATTTTAGCATACAACTGGTGCTGATAAAGGGTTTGCAGAACTGCCCTGAGGTGATCGGCATGATCCTCCTTGCTCCACGAATAAACAAGGATGTCATCAATGAAAACTATCACAAAGGAGTCTAGAAATGGCTTGAAGACCCGATTCATAAGACCCACGAAAGCTGTCGGGGCGTTGGTTAGCCCAAAAGACATAAACAAGAATTCAAAGTGACCATAGCGAGTTCTGAAAGCGGTCTTAGGAATATCCTGTTCTCTGATCTTCAATTGGTGAATACCCGGACCGTAGATCAATTTTGGAAAAGAACCTCGCACCTTGCAATTGGTCGAACAAATCATCTATCCGAGGCAAAGGATATTTATTCTTGATGGTGACCTTGTTAAGCTGTCGATAATCAATACACATCTGGAGTGACCCATCTTCTTTCTGACAAAAAGAACCGGGGCACCCCACGGTGACACACTTGGCCATATGAACCCCTTTTCTAATAAATCCTTCAGCTGTTCCTTTAACTCCCTTAACTCTGCTGGCGCCATTCTGTATGGTGGAATAAATATCGGCCACGTATATGGCAATTCATCAATCCCCAAATCAACCTCCCTATATGGAGGGATCCCTGGAAGCTCGTCCGGAAACACTTCAAAAACTCATTCACTACTGGCACGAACTCGGGGACAGACACTTCTGAAGTGGTGTCTGCCACCCGGACCAAATGGTAGATACACCCCTTCTTAATCATCTTTGAAACCTTAAGATAGGAAATAAACCTACCTTTCGGCACCACACCATTTCCCTTCCACTTAATAACCGTCTCATTAGGTAATTCAAGCCTCATGACTCTCGTTCGGCAGTCAAGTTTAGCAATGCATGAATAAAGCCAGTCCATTCCCATAATCACATCAAAATCCACCATTTCAAGCTCAATAAGATCGGCCGTGGTAGCACAACCACATACCATGACAACACAATTCCTATAAACTCGCGTGGATGTAATAGAATCACCAACCGGAGTCGATATAGAGAACGGCTCATGAAGCTGTTCGGGTTCTACCCCAAAACTTGAAGCAATGAATGGGGTGACATAAGACAAAGTGGACCCCGGATCAATAGAAGCATAACAATCAATGGCCTGAACAGACAAGATACCTGTAGTAACATCTGGGGAAGCCTCTGCACTCTAGCGACCACCCAAGGCGTAAAACAGGCTAGATATACCTCTACCACGAGCTCCACCCCTAACTACACCGCGCCCTTCTAGGTCTGGAGGACACACAGATGATGTGGAAGCTGAAGAACCGGATGATTGAGCAAATCCCCCACCCATGCCTTGACTGGGCGCACGACAGTCCTGCTGGATATGACCTCTCACCCCGCATCTATAACACACCGGAATATCCAAATAACAAGTGTCGGAATGGAACCTCCCACACTTGGGACATGAAGCCCTCCCCTGCTGCTGTGATCTCCCTACTGGACGACCGAAATGATAGGGTCTCCTACTGTCTGAACTTGATCTCAAGTGACTACCCTGCTGATAACTATGCACAGATGGCGGTGCGCTTGCTGAGGACTGCGCATATGACTTGGACGACCCTGATGGCCCTCTCCCCGAAACTAGTCTCCCTGAGTGACCCGCTGATCGGGCCCTACTGCTACTCTCCATTTCTGCCCGTATTTTCAACTTCCTAGCCTCTGTGGCCTGAGCGAACCCCACAATCTTCCCATAATTCATATCTGAGTGCAAGGCCGCTGTAGCAACCTTATTCACCACAAAAGGACTGCGACCCTGAACAAACCGCCGAACTCAAGCATCTATGGTCGACACTAACTTAGGAGCATACTTGGACAACCTCACAAACTCCATGTGGTACTCCCAAACACTCATACTACCCTGCTTTAGGACCTCAAACTCTGTGTCATGGGCCGCCAATGTCTCGGCGGGCAAGAAGTGGTCCATGAATGCATCTACAAACTCATCCCATCTAGCCGGTAGTCTTCCCTCCCCACGGTAATCCTCCCACATCTCGACCCACGAATACACTGCTCCCCTCAAACTGTATGAAGCCAACTCAAACCCCTTCCATCTCTGTAGCCTTCATCACTTGAAGTGTTTTATACATTTCATCAAGGAAATCCTGCGGATCGACCTCTGGGTCTGTGCCCGTGAACTTTGGATGGGCCAACCGCAGAAACTGCTTGACTGTGGAGCTAGCGGAATCTCCCTGTCCACTGGGGGGTGCAGGGGCATCGTGAGATTTCTGGGCCTGAGCAGCCACTAACAAGGTCAACATATTGATGGCTCCTCTAAGGTCCCCATCTAAAACCCCGGGACCGGAAGCTGGAATTGCATCAAGATCGAGAATATCAGCGGTAGGGATGGTAGCACCCTCTACCGCAGCTAGAACGGGAATACTTGGATCTGGAATAGATGGTCCAGGGAGATTTGAGACCAGGAAGTCACTCTCACCCACAACATTAGGTATATGATTCACAGCCACACTTGGGGTGACATTGGCCCCGAGGCCTAGTTTAGATCTCTTCTTAGGTGCCATTACTGAACATTTGGAACAGAGCACGAGTTAGATGTAAATACTTCCACTTTTCAGTTCATCGCATGATATAGAGTAACAAAGAAGAAGGTAATTTCATAAATGCCCATGTAGCCTCCAACTTATAGATGTGTTCAACAACACACCGATAAGGAGGACTCTACTAGACATGGCTCCGAGACATCCTAGGACACTTTAAAACCTTCGGCTCTGATACCAAGTTTGTCATGCCACAAAAACCGAGGGGCGCGATTTTCGCTCGACCGGGTAACCCCAGCCAAGCGGACCTGGGTGACTTTCTTATTCCACGTGATACCATGTGTTTCCATTACCCATTAACCAAGTGAAATAGCCATTTATAAGTGTAGACACATTCTTACGAGATTTACATAACATACATAGTTACTTAGCATGGTTTACAAGTTATACTACCTAAAATACATAAGTACATAACCCATGTTTCCTATCTACGGAGCCTCTAAATACAACTGAGGAATAATTTGGAAATACCAGCAACAAGGGTCCGGCTATACCTACACAAATACCAAAATAAGACTTCCGGGAAGGAAAGTGGCATGAGCCACGCAGGGCCTCGAGAGGAAAGGGGCTCACCAATTCTGTTGACGGGAGGTGAAAGAGTGCTACTGTCGGTGGGCTGGAGCACCTGTTATGGAACCACCAACAATCATAACACGAATGTAGCTCCCCTGGCAAAAGGGATGTCAGTACATTTGAATTGTACTGCTATGTATAAACAAACTTTACCCCAAGTAAAATCAAGAAATACACCGATAACAAACAGTAATAGAATCAACAATCAAATGCACATGAAAAGAGCAACCAAAGCCAAACAACTCCACAATTTCTCCTTTTCCCCTTTTAACATTATTTCATCACATCAATGGTTTCACAACTTTCACATATTTTTATTTCAATAGTGATTTCGATCACTTTTCCACCCTTATTACCTCGGCCACCCTTATCACCACAACCCACACCTTATTACTTCGTGTTGCGGCGCGCAACCCGATCCCACCGGACAATCATATTTCACACAACAACAACAACAACAACAATTCACAAAGAGTGTTCAGAAACCTCAATACCAATTTCCAACATATACAATAACCCGTTCACAGTTCAAGTCAGAACGATAATTGCCCAGAACAAGTCACGTATGACATTGCCACAGTTGTTTCAATTGTATCAATTATGATTTCTTTCCATCGTTTGTTTCACTGCTCTTACCACGTAACACATTCATACAAACACGCCCTTGTGTTATTTCCATTTTTACTTACACCACTATAACGAAAAACTTAACCAACAACGTTCAAGACACATCAATCACAAGAATTTCACAAATAGTCCACGTAAGTAACACATACAAATTACTCGTACACCGACAAGGTGACTTTACAAAAGTTAAAGTTAGCCATATATTCCTGGAGTCAAATTCCCTTATTAACTTCTACTTTCAATTCACCAACAGCCTAGTACTGTCAATCTAGTTCATAAGTTTGCACATATAACTTAGAATTAAAGTTCACAAACTCAGCCCGAACTTACTTAGGTTTCCAACCCCTCTTTTGCAAATCTTTAGTTCTACCCAATTCCTCTTACTAGATTCTAGGTTTTAAAGGACATGCATGTGTATCTCAACTTCCATTTTCAAGAATTAACGCATGAGAATCCCCCTTTTGTTTAAATCTGAAAACAATGAAAAAGGGTTGGGGATTTTACCTTCAAGAACGGAGATGAAGACAATTACTTGAAATTCCCCAGCCCGAGTGACTTTGAAAAATCAAATTGATGAAGATAAGACTTTCTCTCTCAAGAATTCTCTCTTCGCTCTCTCAAGTTTTGTTCAGAAAATAGGTTAAAATAAGGGGTTGGGGTGTTTTATTGAAGAAGCGGTCGGGTTTAAAATTTAGAAAATTGGAGCCCCGAGTCAGGTCTGCGATCGCAGAGTGGAAATGCGGTCCGTAGAGTGGACCGCAAAAGTTCTCCCAACTTCTGAACACACTGCCTGGGTATGCGGTAGAAATGCGGTCCGCATACCCGTTCTGCGGTCGCATAATGCACCACATAACTGCCCCTCTCAAAAATCTCAAGGGAAATATGCGACGACTATGTGGTCCGCATATATTTTATGCGATCGCATATCGTACCGCATATTTAACCTCAAATTTGATCAACACACTGACTCACTTTGTGGCGATTATGCGGTCTGCATACCTGGTATGCAACGGCATTCTCGACCGCCTAATCGCATTTTTCGAAAAACAGTATTTCTTAACTTTTTATAGCATAGATCAGTGCAAAAAGGGTCCGAACTACAAGGTTTTGAGTAAAAGTTTTTCACGGGACCTTACAGGGGGGCCTTGGCAAAGGTTCCTGCCTTCAAGGCCCAACTCCGCTTGGCCCGTGACAATGCTACAGTTCAAGCGGATATGATCGTGAAGCTCGAGTTCGATGTCTCGAAGGTCAGGACTGATATAATCGATGCCGGGCCTGAAGCAGCATTAAGTCAAACCAAGGTTGATCAAGAGATGGCAATTCATATGAAGGATGTTGCTGATGCCCAAGCCGAGTTGAAGTGGGCCCTCTATCATGAGAAGAGGATCGAGGAAAATGTTCGTTGCAGATCTCCAAGAGAGATACTCGAGGAGATCGGTTCTAGGGCTTCGTTCTCTCTGAAGAGTTGGCTCGAGCAAGGGTGGACGAGCATGATGCTTGATCAATTCTTGGTGACATCACGGATAGCGAATCTGGGGCTGGCAGGCTGTAGCCGTAGCCTTTTGGAGCTGATCGTAGATTTCTCCGTTTTTCCATTTTGTATTTGATATTTTAGAGTATGTTTGTATATGGAGAGTGCGCCTTTTGCGTATGTAAATAAGAGAAAACTTGAAGCTTTATATTTTTGTATTTCTTTCTGCATTGCTTTCGGTGGACTGAGTATATAAGCCATGAAAATCTGTACATAAAAGGCATAGATGAAGCATGGGTTAAAGAAATCCATCTCTAACTGTGAATAACTTTATAAATTCTGAAACATTTATAGTGTTATGCACGTGTATGTAAATGTTGTGTCATGCATGTGTATAGGTGTACATAACATCATCAAGCCACTATGGGCATCTCATCATATCATCTCGGCCATTGTTGGCAACATCATCAACATATACCAACTGATCAGGTGGTGGTGCATATATAATGCCGTAACCTTTTTTTTTCATATCCCATATATATACACATATATACATATAAATACATGTATATAATGCCATCTGGTCATAGGTCAATGTACATGTATAAATGTTTACCATGAAAATGGTAATGACAATTAAATTTGTAAATGGGATTCTAAAAATACGTGATCTATTTTTATGCTAGTTGTTAGAGTGGTAGAGGCTAAGAGTATAAAGTATAATGGAGAAATACTAGCTAAAGCGGGGCAGTAATAGAACCGAGATGCTTGCAGCCCGAGCCTCGGACTAGTGGATGAAGGTCCTCGAGGTCGATATCTGGCTCGAGCTTAAGCTATCGGGGGTAGTCAGGAAGGGGATAACAGTTAAAGTATGATCAGACAGAGCTCTTTATTGCCTATACCAAGTAATGAATGAAGAACAAGTATGAAACTAATAATGCTAAGAGCAACCTCGAGCTAGTAAGGATGAGCAAGTCAGAGAGAAGAAAGAGAGAGATATATTATTGATCTTATGGAGAATAGTTGGAGCAACATCAGCCCCTTTACAAAGTGGTGTGGGTTTCCTTTATATAGGAGGGGAAAACGGTTATAGTACAACATGCATTAGTTGTAAAGTATAGAGATGGGACGGCTGGACGTGACACTTTAGCATAGGCTCTCGATAGGCCGGCTGCGGCAGTCTTAGCCGTGTGCCTTGGGAACATCCCCTTCTACTCTAGCCTCGACATTCATATTCTTTGAGTCGGGCCTCGACGAGCCCTGGGGGAGGGGACTCGGTCGCAACACCGCGTCCTCGGGGTCTCGAGGTATTCTTTCGAAGTGGCTTGATAGCGAGAAATTGACTCCTCTTATTTCGCCACATACATATAGTCTCCGCATTTCCCAGAATGATGCAACCTGTGGCGCGAGCTTTTGCGGCAACCGGGACGTCCCATAGACTTGCGTATTTGACATCATTTAATACATCATAGATTCCTGTTCTCCAAGTTGAATGCTCCGCCATTGATTCGGCTCTTCAAAAACGAAGTAATTGCGCCCGCCGGTCAATCTTCCAATGCCTCAATGATCTTGTCGTTACCCCCTATAAATGGGGGTACTGAAGCGTTATTTTTTCTATCCAAGCACCTTCTTTGGCTCATTTCCATTTCTATTTATCATCTTCCTCTATCCATGAACATTATGTTTGGGGCTCATGGCCTCAAGGCCGTTCGGCAGAGCTCCCGTAGGATGTGTTGCGGCCACTTGCCGGCGCTTCTCTTTGTTGAGCATAACCATGCTATCTTGTTGCTGCTGTGTTTGCTATTATGCCTGTTGTTGCTGCCCTTGTTTGCTCGAGATGATAACATATGGGGGTCAACTTTCCTTGCTCGTAACAAGCTCTTCGGATTATATACCGCTGCTCAAAAGGGGGCTAGGATTATACACCGCTCCTCACTTTCATACCCTGGCTCGATGTGGTGCTCTGCCCCGAGCTGGTAGCTTGCACGGCTATACGTCCCAAGAAGTGGACTCTGAGTAGTCATGCAAGTAGGACCGGGGCTAACCCGGTTCACTGTCTATCCGAGGTTGTCTAAGCTAGCGATGGTCCTCGACCCGCGGAGAGCTACAATGTTTTTCATCCCTCTCTGTTGCACGCCACATCCTTTGGGGATATCAATGTGGAATTCCGGGATGAGGCTTCTGAGGATGTGTGCCCGGAGGCACCTGTTGTAGGAGGCGGACCTTCGGAGGTAGACCAACCTCTAAACTTTTATCTCGCGTGTGCACCCTTTTGTTTCTTTCTTTATGTATAAGAACCCCTTACGAATTTTTGTAATTGTATGTAAGAACCCCTCGAGGGCTGTTGTAGATGGATATTTATGAAAATGAAGATACTTCTTTGATTTCTATTTTCGATTCTTGCCCTATTATTGTATGCTCTCCTTCCCTTCGAGGTCTTTGAATGCTTTCTTTGTTGTTGAACGCTAATATCTAACACGGATGTGAGCGTTCTTTTCAATCCTCTGCCGATTGACATGGATCCTTTTCGAGCCCATCGTTATACCTCGGACAAAGACTGAATTGATCTGATAGGCTCGGGCTGTCGGGCCCTCCGAGTTGCATGGAGATAGTACGCAGAGTTATTGAACTTTCGAGTGTGGTATCCTGAGCGAAGGTCTGCTTCGGGTACTTGGGGGTCTGCCTTGAACTTGATGCATATAGCCTTTTAAAGCGTAGTGGATAGACTTCCGTTGGGGGGATGCCAATGCTCAGGCAATGCCTCGAACCCTCCTAGAGCCTTTGGGATCGGAGCTTCGCGTGCTTACTCTTCGTTTTAGAAAGAAAAACCTTGAGATCGGGTACCGCCTTGAGTTGTATGACGGCATTGAAAGTTTCCCGATGTCTGACTTCTTTTTTGGCAGAGATCCTCCAGGTCAGGAACAACCTCGAGACCAAAGATGATACAGTTGACTCCTTGAGGCCTAACTTCTTGCCCGATGGATGCCTCTGGGGTCGAGTACCATCCCGGGATCTCTACCGAGGCTGTTGGCCTCTTGGGGCTTACTCTAGATAGGCGAATCGTTGTTGTTTCTCACATATATGTTAGGTTAGTTTTGCTTCTTTGGGGATCTCATTATTTTGGAGAACTATCCTTCCGCCTTGGCATCGCGTCTTTCGTCTCTTCAGGTGCAAAAAAGCGTTGGCGTACGTACTTGCTTTATCCTGTCAATTCTACTATAGATATGCAGCTACTTAGGGGCCGGCCCGGCAGTGTGGGGAGAGTTCCACTTCAAGCATTCGGGATCCGCGGGAGTTCACTCCGAAGACTGTGTCTTTGATAAGGGAGGAACATCTGAAGATGGTGAGGAGATACTGCAGATGGAGCAAGGGGATAACGCTGCAAGTGCTTTCCCCGAAAGAGTGTATTACAGACTCTTCTAATGCATTGTTGAATGTATACCTATACCCTTTCGCATTTGGCCCCATTGATAGGGTCGTGCTTGATTTCTGCTTGAAATATCGAGTAACTTTGGCATTAATACATCTGTCATTCTAGCGAGTGGTGCTGATGATGAGGTTCTATGTGGTGAATGATAGGCTTGAATTCACACTCAACCACCTCGTCAGGCTGTACCAGCCCTTTCATCACCGAGGCCTGTTAACCTTGCGGTTCCGCTTGTCCATGCCCTTTGTTGTCGATGATGAAGAAGATGGGGATCAAGAGTGGGTCAGTCGATTCGTCCAGGTCCGGACGACATCCCCATGGAGCTCATGCCCTTTCCCGAGGGATGGAATTACGCGCGTGAGTTAAGTGCCTCGTACATCCTTAGATTTGCTTATAGTGAAAACCTGTTGAGTAATTATGTCTCCTTCATTTTTGCAACAACCTCATGGAAGTCGAGCGAAGTTCACGATCTGCCCGACTGGGTTTGGAAGTTGGCGACCCATTCGACTAGCGATGAGCGTAGGTGGCGAGCTGTGTCCCAAGATAGATGGGAAGCAAAATACTAGGGTATGCGCGTACACTACTCCTGCCTTGGTCTTTATATATTTGAGATGATATTTTCATCTTTCTTTTGTATCGGCTATGCCGTTGTAGTCATCAGGCAGTTCCTTGAGGCAAGGTTGTGCTCTTCCGGAGAGGGGAGGAGTCGTCGACCTTCGAGCTAAGGGACGATGGTGATAGACAGGATTTGCTCTCGCACTGTGGTGGAGCTTTTAATGGGGCTGAATGGGCCCGTGTCTTCCAGGAGAGGACATCGCCCGATCCTGCTATTGCCGGAGCATCCGATTCCAGAACGGTGGTTCCTTTAAGTGAATATGCTTTGCCTGAGGTTGGTTCTTCCGGGGCCGAAGGTGCAGGACCAACAGGAGTGTGCTCCGCCTTCGAAGAAGTATGCCGGCTTCACATCACGGTGAGTTTCGGCGTAGTCCTTCTATATTTTGCGTCTTCCTTTCTTTATCGAGTTTTTCTTTTGTAGGCCTTTAATAGGCTCAGGTCTGAGCTGCTCCGTCATGGGGCCAGGCTACGGAAAGCTCTGGATGAGAGTGAGTCCATTAGGTTCCTTGGCGAGGAGAATGAGATTGAGTTGATGCACTGGCAATATGAAGCATTTCGGAGCTCGAATTACAAGAGCTATTTAATGGAGCAGGTAACCTTTCGTTGTACGCGCTTAACTCTTTTTGACCCTCAATGTTATTCCTTTTGCCTATCTCAGCTGCTGAAAAAGTCGGAGGCTTTGGAGTAACTTACGGGCGAAGCCGACCGCGTCAGGAATGCTTGCGGTGAACTGAGGGCTCAGGTGCAGGTACAAGCTTTAGAGGAGAGGGGCGCCTTGGCATAGGTTCCTGCCTTCGAGGCCCAACTCCACTTGGCTCGTGACAATGCTACCGTTCAAGCGGATATGATCGTGAAGCTCAAGTTTGATGTCTCGAAGGTCAGGGCTGAGATAATCGATGACGGTCCTGAAGAAACATTAAGTCAAACCAAGGTTGATCAAGAGATGGCAATTCATATGAAGGATGTTGCTGATGCCCAAGCTAAGTTGAAGCAGGCCCTCTAACGCGAGAAGAGGATCGCAGAATATGTTCGTTGCAGATCTTGAAGAGAGGTACTCGAGGAGATCGGTGCTAGGGTCTTCGTTCTCTCTAAAGAGTTGGCTCAAGCAAGGGCAGACGAGCGTGATGCTTGATCACTTCTTGCTGACGTCACGGAGAGCGAATCTGGGGCTGGCAGGCTATTTCCTTTTGGAAAGGAGCGTAGATTTCTCCATTTTTCCATTTTGTATTTGATATTTTAGATCACGTGTGTAGATGGAAAGCGCGCCTTTTGCGTATGTAAATAAGAGAAAACTTGAAGCTTTTTCTTTTTGTATTTGTTTATGTATTGCTTTCGGTGGACTGAGTATATAAGCCATGAAAATCTATACATAAAAGGCATAGATGAAGCATGGGTTAAAGAAATCCATCTATAAATGTGAATAACTTTGTAAATCCATCCCATCATATTATCTCGGCCATTGTGGGCAACATAATCAACATATACCAACTAATCAGGTGGTGTTGCATATATAACGCCGTAACCTTTTTTTTCATACCCCATATACATACATATATATATATAAATACGTGTATATAACATCATCTGGTCATGGGTCAATGTACATGTATAAATGTTTACCATGAAAATGGTAACGACAATTAAATTTGTAAATGGGATTCTAAAAATACGTGATCTATTTTTATGCTAGTTTTTAGAGCAGTATATGCTAAGAGTATAAAGTATAATGGAGAAATACGAGCTAAAGCGGGGCAGTAATAGAACCGAGATGCTTGTAGCCTGAGCCTCGGACTAGTCGATGAATGACCTCGAGGTCGATATCTGGCTCAAGCTCGAGCTATCGGGTGTAGTCGGGAAGGGGATAATAGTTAAGGTATGATCAAACAGAGCTCTTTATTGCCTATACGAAGTGATGAATAAAGAACAAGTTTGAAACTAATAATGCTAAGAGCAACCTCGAGCTAGTAAGGATGAGCAAGTCACAGAGAAGAAAGAGAAAGAGATATATTATTTATCTTGTGGAGAATAGTTGGAGCAGCATCAGCCCCTTTACAAAGTAGTGCGGGTTTCCTTTATATAAGAGGGGAACACAGTTATAGTACAACATGCATTAGTTGTAAAGTATGGAGATGGGACGGCTGGATGTGACGCTTCGGCATAGGCCCTGGATAGGCGTGCTGTGTCAGGCTTAGCCGTGTGACTTGGGAACATCCCCTTTTGCTCTAGCCTCGACCTTCATATTCTTTGAGTCGGGCCTCGACGAGACCCAGGGAGGGGGCTCGGTAGCAACTCCACATCCTCTAGGTCTCGAGGTATTCTTTCGAAGTGGCTTGATAGCGAGAAATTGAGTCATCTTATTTCGCCGCATACATTTAGTCTCCGCATTTCCCAGAATGAAGAAATGGGAAACGATTCTGACACGTGTCTCAATGAGCTTCTTACGGTGACATAATACCAATGATGAAACCTGTGGTGCGAGCTTTTGCGGCAACCGAAATGTCCCATGGACTTGCGTATTTGACATAATTTAATGCATTGTAGATTCCGGTTCTGCAAGATGAACACTCCGCTATTGATTCGGCTCTTCAAAAACGAAGTAATTGCGCCCGCCGGTCAATCTTCCAATGCCACAATGACCGTGTCGTTACCCCCTATAAATGGGGGTGCTGTGGTGTTATTTTTTCTATCCAAGTACCTTCGTTGGCTCATTTCCATTTCTTTTTATCATCTTCCTCTATCCATCAACATTATGTTTGGGGCACATTGCAACAACCTCATGGAAGTCGAGCGAAGTTCACGATCTGCCCGACTGGGTTTGGAAGTTGGCGACCCATTCGACTAGCGATGAGCGTAGGTGGCGAGCTGTGTCCCAAGATAGATGGGAAGCAAAATACTAGGGTATGCGCGTACACTACTCCTGCCTTGGTCTTTATATATTTGAGATGATATTTTCATCTTTCTTTTGTATCGGCTATGCCGTTGTAGTCATCAGGCAGTTCCTTGAGGCAAGGCTGTGCTCTTCCAGAGAGGGGAGGAGTCGTCGACCTTCGAGCTAAGGGACGATGGTGATAGACAGGATTTGCTCTCGCACTTTGGTGGAGCTTTTAATGGGGCTGAATGGGCCCGTGTCTTCCAGGAGAGGACATCGCCCAAGCCTGCTATTGCCGGAGCATCCGATTCCAGAACGGTGGTTCCTTTAAGTGAATATGCTTTGCCTGAGGTTGGTTCTTCCGGGGCCGAAGGTGCAGGACCAACAGGAGTGTGCTCCGCCTTCGAAGAAGTATGCCGGCTTCACATCACGGTGAGTTTCGGCGTAGTCCTTCTATATTTTGCGTCTTCTTTTCTTTATCGAGTTTTTCTTTTACAGGTCTTTGATAGGCTCAGGTCTGAGCTGCTCCGTCATGGGGCCAGGCTACGGAAAGCTCTGGATGAGGGTGAGTCCATTAGGTTCCTTGGCGAGGAGAATGAGATTGAGTTGATGCACTGGCAATATGAGGCATATCGAAACTCGAATTACCAGAGCTATTTTATGGAGCAGGTAAACTTTCGTTGTACGCGCTTCACTCTTTTTGACCCTTAAGGTTAATCCTTTTGCCTATCTCAGTTGCAGAAAAAGACGGAGGCTTTGGAGTACCTTACGGGCGAAGCCGACCGCATCGGGAAAGCTTGCGGTGAACTGAGGGCTCAGGTGCAAGCTAAAGCTTTAGAGGAGAGGGGCGCCTTGGCAAAGGTTCCTGCCTTCGAGGCCCAACTCCGCTTGGCTCGTGACAATGCTACCGTTCAAGCGGATATGATCGTGAAGCTCAATTTTGATGTCTCGAAGGTCAGGGCTGAGATAATCTATGATGGTCCTGAAGCAGCATTAAGTCGAACCAAGGTTGATCAAGAGATGGAAATTCATATGAAGGATGTTGCTGATGCCCAAGCTAAGTTGAAACGGTCCCTCTATAGCGAGAAGAGGGTCGCGGAATATGTTTGTTGCAGATCTCGAAGAGAGGTACTCGAGGAGATCGGTGCTAGGGGATTCGTTCTCACGAAATAGTTGGCTCGAGAAAGGGCAGACGAGCATGATGCTTGATAACTTCTTGCTGACGTCACGGAGAGCGAATCTGGGGCTGGCAGGCTATTGCCTTTTGGAAAGGAGCGTAGATTTCTCCGTTTTTCCATTTTGTATTTGATAGTTTAGATCACGTGTGTAGATGGAAAGCGCGCCTTTTGCGTATGTAAATAAGAGAAAACTTGAAGCTTTTTCTTTTTGTATTTCTTTCTGCATTTCTTTCGGTGGACTGAGTATATAAGCCATGAAAATCTGTACATAAAAGGCATAGATGAAGCATGGGTTAAAGAAATCCATCTATAAATGTAAATAACTTTGTAAATTCTGAAACATTTATAGTGTTATGCACGTGTATGTAAATGTTGTGTCATGCATGTGTATAGGTGTACATAGCATCATCAAGCCACTATAGGCATCCCATCATATCATCTCGGCCATTGTGGGCAACATCATCAACATATACCAACTAATCAGGTGGTGTTGCATATATAACGCCGTATCCTTTTTTTTCATACCCCATATACATAGATATATATATATATATATATATATATAGAAATACGTGTATATAACGCCATCTGGTCATGGGTCAATGTACATGTATAAATGTTTACCATGAAAATGGTAACGACAATTAAATTTGTAAATGGGATTCTAAAAATACGTGATCTATTTTTATGCTAGTTTTTAGAGCGGTAGATGCTAAGAGTATAAAGTATAATGGAGGAATACGAGCTAAAGCGGGGCAGTAATAGAACTGAGATGCTTGTAGCCTGAGCCTCGGACTAGTCGGTGAAGGACCTCGAGGTCGATATCTAGCTCAAGCTCGAACTATCGGGGGTAGTCGGGAAGGGGATAATAGTTAAGGTATGATCAAACAGAGCTCTTTATTGCCTATACGAAGTAATGAATAAAGCACAAGTTTGAAACTAATAATGCTAAGAGCAACCTCGAGCTAGTAAGGATGAGCAAGTCACATAGAAGAAAGAGAGAGATATATATTATTGATCTTGTGGAGAATAGTTGGAGCAGCATCAGCCCCTTTACAAAGTAGTGCGGGTTTCCTTTATATAGAAGGGGAACACAGTTATAGTACAAGATGTATTAGTTGTAAAGTATGGACATGGGACTGCTGGATGTGACGCTTCGGCATAGGCCCTGGATAGGCGTGTTGTGTCAGGCTTAGCCGTGTGACTTGGGAACATCCCCTTTTGCTCTAGCCTCGACCTTCATATTCTTTGAGTCGGGCCTCGACGAGCCCCAGGGAGGGGACTCGGTCGCAACTCCACATCCTCTAGGTCTCGAGGTATTCTTTCGAAGTGGCTTGATAGCGAGAAATTGAGTCATCTTATTTCGCTGCATACATATAGTCTCCGCATTTCCCAGAATGAAGAAATGGGAAACGATTGTGACACGTGTCTCAATGAGCTTCTTACGGTGACATAATACAAATGATGAAACCTGTGGTGCGAGCTTTTGCGGCAATTGGAATGTCCCATGGACTTGCGTATTTGACATCATTTAATGCATTGTAGATTCCGGTTCTCCAAGATAAACACTCCGCTGACGATTCGGCTTTTCAAAAACGAAGAAATTGCGCCCGCCGGTCAATCTTCCAATGCCACAATGACCGTGTTGTTACCCCTTATAAATGGGGGTGCTGTGGTGTTATTTTTTCTATCCAAGTACCTTCGTTGGCTCATTTACATTTCTTTTTATCATCTTCCTCTATCCATGAACATTATGTTTGGGGCTCATGGCCTCAAGGACGTTCGGTAGAGCTCCCGTAGGCTGCGTTACGGCCTCTTGCCGGAGCTTCTCTTTGTTGAGCATAACCATGGTATCCTGTTGCTGCTGTGTTTGCTATTACGCCTGTTGTTGCTGCCCTTGTTTGCTCGAGATGATGACATACGGGGGTCAACTTTCCTTGCTCGTAACAAGCTCTTCGGATTATATACCGCTGCTCAAAAGGGAGCTCGGGTTATACACCGCTGCTCACCTTCATACCCTGGCTCGATGTGGTTCTCTACCCCGAGCTGGTATCTTGCATAGCTAGACGTCCCAAGAAGTGGACTTTGAGTAGCCTTGTACTTTGAGAGGTACGATGTTTTTTCATCCCTCTCTGCTGATCGACTTATCCTTTGGGGATATCAATGTGGAAGTCCGGGATGAGGCTTCTGAGGATGTGTGCCCGGAGGCACCTGTTGTAGGAGGCGGACCTTCAGAGGTGGACCAACCTCTAGGCTTTTATCTCGCGTGTGCACCCTTTTGTTTCTTTCTTAATGCAGAAGAACCCCTTGCGTGTTTTTGTAATTGTATGTAAGAACCCCTCGAGGGCTGTTGTAGATGGATATTTATGAATATGAAGATACTTCTTTGATTCCTATTTTCGATTCTTTTCCTATTATTGTATGCTCTCATGCCCTTCGAGGTCTTTGAATGTTTTCTTTGTTGTTGACCGCTGATATCTAACTCAGATGTGAGTGTTCTTTTCAATCCTCTGCCGATTGACATGGATCCTTTTTGTGCCCATCGTCGTACCTCGGACCAAGACTGAATTGATCTGATAGGCTCGGGTTGCCGGGCCCTCCGAGTTGCACGGAGATAGTACGTTGTTTTTTTGATCTTTCGAGTGTGGTATCCTGAGCGAAGGTCTGTTTCGGGTACTTGGGGGTCTGCCTTGAACTTGATGCAGATAGCCTTTTAAAGAGTAGTGGATAGACTTCCGTTAAGGGGTTGCTAATGCTCAAGCAATGCTTCGAACCCTCATAGAGCCTTCGGGATCGGAGCATCGCGTGCTTACTCTTCCTTTTAGAAAGGAAAACCATGAGATCGGGTACCGCCTCGAGTTCTATGATGGCATTGAAAGTTTCCCGATGTCCGACTTCTTTTTTGGCAGAGATCCTCCAGGTCAGGAACTACCTCGAGACCAGAGCTGATATAGTTCACTCCTTGAGGCCTAACTTCTTGCCCGATGGATGCCTCTGGGGTCAAGTACCATCCCAGGATCTCTACCGAGGCTGTTGGTCTCCTGGGCTTACTCTGGATAGGCGAATCGTTGTTGTTTCTCACATATATTTTAGGTTAGTTTTGCTTCATTGGGAGATCTCATTATTTTGGAGAACTATCCTTCCGCCTTGGCATCAGGTCTTTCGTATCTTCAGGTGCAAAAAGCGTTGGCGCACGTACTTGCTTTAGCCTGTCAATTCTACTATAGCCATGGCAACTACTTAGGGGCCGACCCGGCAGGGAGGGGAGAGTTCCACTCCAAGCGTTCGGGATCCGCAGGAGTTCACTCCGAAGACTGTGTCTTTGATAAGGGAGGAACATTTGGTGATGGTGAGGAGATACAACGGATGGAGCAAGGGGATAACGCTGCAAGTGCTTTCCCCGGATGAGAGTATTATAGACTCTGCTAAGGCATTGTTGAATGTATACCTATATCCTTTCGCATTAGGCCCCATTGATAGGGTCGTGCTTGATTTCTGCTTGAAATATCGAGTTACTTTGGCATTGATACATCCGTCGTTCTAGCGAGTGGTGCTGATGATGAGGTTCTTTGTGGTGAAGGATGGGCTTGAATTCACGCTCATCCACCTCGTCAGGCTGTACCGACCCTTTCATCACCGAGGCCTATTAACCTTGCGGTTCTGCTCATCCATGCCCTTTGTTGTCGATGATGAAGAAGATGGGGATCTAGAGTGGGTCAGTCGATTCGTCCGGGTCTGGACGGCTAACATTATCCCCATGGAGCTCATGTCCTTTTCCGAGGGATGGAATTACGCGCGTGAGTGAAGTGCCTCGTACATCCTTAGATTTCCTTATAGTGAAAACTAGTTGAGTAATTACGTCTCCTTCCTTTTTGCAGCAACTTTATGGAAGTCGGGCGAAGTTCACGATCTGCCCGACTGGGTTTGGAAGTTGGTGACCCATTCGACTTGCGATGAGCGTAGGTGGAGAGTTGTGTCCCGTGATAGATGGGAAGTGAAATATTAGGGTATGTGCGTACACTACTCCTTCCTTGGTCTTCATATATTTGAGATGACATTTTCCTCATTCTTTTGTATCGGCTATGCCGTTGTAGGCATCAGGCGGTTCCTTGAGGCAAGGTTGTGCTCTTCCGGAGAGGGGAGGAGTCATCGTCCTTCGAGCTAAAGGACGATAGTGATAGACGGGATTTGCTCCCGGAGTGTGGTGGAGCTTTTAATGGGGCTCAACGGGCCCGTGTCTTCGAGGAGAGGACATTTCCCGAGCTTGCTATTCCCGGAGCATACGATTCTAGAATGGTGGTTCCTCTGAGTGAATATGCTTTCCCCGAGGTTGGTTCTTCCAGGGTCGAAGGTGCAGGACCAACAAGAGTGTGCTCCGCCTTCGAGGAAGTCTGCCGGCTTCACATCACGATGAGTTTCGACGTAGTCCTTCTGTATTTTGCGTCTTCCTTTCTTTATCAAGTTTTTCTTTTGCAGGCCTTTGATAGGCTCAGGTCTGAGCTGCTCCGTCATGGGGCCAGGCTACGGAAATCTCTGGATGAGGGTGAGTCCATTAGGTTCCTTGGCGAGGAGAATGAGATTGAGTTGATGCACTGGTGATATGAGGCGTATCAGAGCTCAAATTACCAGCTCTATTTGATGGAGCATGTAACCTTTCGTAGTATGCGCTTCGCTCTTTTTGACCCTTAAGGTTAATCCTTTTGCCTATCTCAGCTGCAGAAAAAGACGGAGGCTTTGGAGTACCTTACGGGCGAAGCCGACCGCGTCGGGAATGCTTGCGGTGAACTAAGGGCTCAGGTGCAAGCTCAAGATTTAGAGGAGAGGTGCGCCTTACCAAAGGTTCCTGCCTTCGAGGCCCAACTCCGCTTGGCTCGTGACAATACTACATTTCAAGCGGATATGATTCTGAAGCTCGAGTTCGATTTCTCGAAGGTCAGGGCTGAGATAATCGATGACGGTCCTGAAGCAGCATTAAGTCGAACCAAGGTTGATCAAGAGATGGCAATTAATATGAAGGATGTTGCTGATTCCCAAGCTAAGTTGAAGCGGTCCCTCTATCGTGAGAAAAGGATCGAGGAATATGTTCGTTACAGATCTCGTAGATAGGTACTCGAGGAGATCAGTGCTAGGGGCTTCGTTCTCTCGAAAGAATTGGCTCGAGCAAGGGCGGACGAGCGTGATGCTTGATCACTTCTTGCTGACGTCACAGAGAGCGAATCTGGGGCTGGCAGGCTGTAACCTTTTGTAGCGGAGCATAGATTTATCCGTTTTTCCATTTTGTATTTGATATTTTAGAGCACGTTTGTAGATGGAGAGAGCGCCTTTTTCTTATGTAAATAAGAGAAAACTTGAAGCTTTATCTTTTTGTATTTCTTTCTGCATTGCTTTCGGTGGACTGAGTATATAAGCCATGAAAATATGTACATAAAAGCCATAGATGTAGCATGGGTTAAAGAAATCCATCTGTAAATGTGAACTTTGTAAATTCTGAAACATTTATAGTGTTATGGACGTGTATGTAAATGTTGTGTCATGCATGTGTATAGGTGTACATAACATCATCAAGCTACTATGGTCATCCCATGATATCATCTCAGCCAATATGGGCAACATCATCAACATATACCAACTGATATGGTGGTATTGCATATATAACGTCGTAATCTTTTTTTTCATATCCCATATACATACATATATATACATATAAATACGTGTATATAACACCATCTGGTCATGGGTCAATGTACATGTATAAATGTTTACCATGAAAATGGTAACGACAATTATATTTGTAAATGGGATTCAAAAAATACGTGATCTATTTTTATGCTATTTGTTAGAGTGGTAGATGCTAAGAGTATAAAGTATAATGGAGAAATACGAGCTAAAGCGGGGAAGTAATAGAACCGAGATGCTTGCATCCCGAGCCTCGGACTAGTCGATGAAGGACCTCGAGGTTGATATCTGGCTCGAGCTCGGTAGTCGGGAAGTGGATAACAGTAAAGGTATGATCAAATAGGGCTCTTTATTGCCTATACCAAGTAATAAATGAAGAACAAGTATGAAACTAATAATGCTAACAGTAACCTCGAGCTAGTAAGGATGAGCAAGTCAGAGAGAAGAAGGAGAGAGAGATATATTATTGATCTTGTGGAGAATAGCTGGAGCATCATCATCCCCTTTACAATGTAGTGTGTGTTTCCTTTATATAGGAGGGGAACACGGATATAGTACAACATGCATTAGTTGTAAAGTATGGAGATGAGACGGCTGGACGTGACGCTTCAGCATAGGCTCTGGATAGGCCGGCTGTGTCAGGCTTAGCCGTGTGCCTTGGTAACATCCCCTTCTGCTCTAGCCTCGACCATTATATTCTTTGAGTCGGGCCTCGACGAACCCGGGGGGAGGGGACTTGGTCGCAACTCCGCATCCTCAGTGTCTTGAGGTATTCTTTCAAAGTGGATTGATAGCGAGAAATTGAGTCCTCTTATTTCGCTGCATACGTATAGTCTCCGCATTTCCCAGAATGAAGCGATGGGAAATGATTCTAACACGTGTCTCAATGAGCTTCTTATGGTGATGTAATACGAATGATGCAACCTGTGGCGCGAGCTTTTGCGGCAGCCGGGATGTCCCATTGACTTGCATTTTTGACATCATTTAATGCATCGTAGATTCCGTTGATTCGGCTCTTCAAAAATGAAGTAATTGCGCCCGCCGGTCAATCTTCCAATGCCTCAATAACCGTGTCGTTACCCCCTATAAATGGGGGTGTTGTGGTGTTATTTTTTCTATCCAAGTACCTTCGTTGGCTCATTTCTATTTCTTTTTATCATCTTCCTCTATCCATGAACATTATGTTTGGGGCTCATGGCCTCAAGGACGTTCGGTAGAGCTCCCGTAGGCTGTGTTACGGCCTCTTGCCGGAGCTTTTCTTTGTTGAGCATAACCATGCTATCCTGTTGCTGCTGTGTTTGCTATTACGCCTGTTGTTGCTGCCCTTGTTTGCTCGAGATGATGACATATGGGGGTCAACTTTCCTTGCTCGTAACAAGCTCTTCGGATTATATACCGCTGCTCAAAAGGGGTCTCGGATTATACACCGCTGCTCACCTTCATACCCTGGATCGATGTGGTGCTCTGCCCCGAGCTGGTAGCTTGCACGGCTAGACATCCCAAGAAGTGGACTCTGAGTAGCCGTGCAAGCAGGATTGAGGCTCGCTTGGTCCGCTGTCTCTTCGAGGTTCTCTAAGCTAGCGATGGTCCTCGACCCCCGGAGAGCTACGATGTTTTTTCATCCCTCTCTGTTGCTCGCCTTATCCTTTGGGTATATCAATGTGGAAGTACGGGATGAGGCTTCTGAGGATGTGTGCCCAGAGGCACCTGTTGTAGGAGGCGGACCTTTAGAGGTATAGCAACCTCTACACTTTTATCTCGCGTATGCACCCTTTTGTTTCTTTCTTTATGCATAAGAATCCCTTGCGAGTTCTTGTAATTGTATGTAAGAACCCTTCGAGGGCTGTTGTACATGGATATTTATGAATATGAAGATACTTCCTTGATTCCTATTTTCGATTCTTGCCCTATTATTGTATGCTCTCATGCCCTTCAAGGTCTTTGAATGTTTTCCTTTGTTGTTGACCGCTGTTATCTAACTCGGATGTGAGCGTTCTTTTCAATCCTCTGCCGATTGACATGGATCCTTTCTGAGCCCATCGCCGTACCTCGGACCTTGACTGAATTGATATAATAGGTGTAGTAGAGCTCGAATTACTGTGAGCACGTGATTTTTGTTTACATGACAAATACTCCAAAAGAAATCAAAATAAACAACAAATTGTCTCCGTGCATAATTTTGTGAATTTGCCGGTCATTTTTTGTTAGCTATTTGTGGTTTTGTCTGTGACTTTTAGTCTTACCAAACAAAAATACAAAAAAATGTGTCGTGTGTAAGTTTAGGATATTATTATACTATTCGGAATTAATCAAACCATAATTCGATTATTAAAAGGAAAATCACAAAAAGATATGCATCTTTTATTTTATTTTTTCGTCATTAAGTAGTGTTATTAAATGTTAATATGTGTGTTAATGGTTGATTAATGTTTGTATAGTGTTATTGGACAAATTTAATTGGGAGATTAAAGAAGAAAAGGATTTTCGGATTGGGCCAGTCTTAATCAAATCGGAACATGCCCCAACCAAAATGACCAGCCCAGGTTCCCTTTTATCCGGTCTAGTTAAGATGGCCATGCAACCATCCAAATGACGTCGTTTGTACCATTCTTAATCTGGACCTTTAATCTCACTAGATTTACGGTCCAGATCACTTACCCGTTACCTGACCCAACCCGATGAAACCGGTTTGACCCATTCCCAGCATGAGAACAAATGACACCGTTCCCTTCTGTAGAAAGATCACAGCCATTGATCATCAGCAATCCAACGGCCAACATCCAATCACCCACCCCGTATATAAACCTTCCCCCCTTTACCCCGCGCCCTAAACCAAGGACCCCTCCCCCTCGAGTCGTCTCCTTCACAGACCTAAAACCTCGGAACCCTAGCGCTGCCCCCCTTTCCCCTCACCATAAACCCGGCGGCATGGACGCCGGTGACCACCACCTTAACACCATAGGACCGCCTCACCACCCTGAACATAGATCTGTTGTCCCTTTGTCTCGAATCCCCTCCCACCTTCTCGAATCTTCATTTGAAGATTTGAGCCGGACCTCGACTTACACCAAACGCCCCCGGATTCACACTAGACAATCCCTTGACCTCCCTCGTGACCAAACCAAGCTTGGTTTGGTCCGAATCTACCTACAAATCCCGAAAACCCAAATCTGAAAAATCGAACCCTAGAACACAAGAATTTGTGGAGTCTGTTGGATTAAAACGAAAGTTTGGGGTCTAGTAGATCCTAATCGAAGTATTCTCGTTCGAGAACACCTCAATTAGGATTTCTCCGGCCTCAAATAGGTGAATCAAGCTCGAGCCTGGGTCATCTATGTTTAAGCTTTTCAGGTTTGTTCATTTGTTGTCCATTTTAGTTTTAGATTAGTCTATCAGCCTGTTTATTTAGTTTGTTTATTTATGTTGGGATTTCTGTGGTCAGCTTGTGCCCCATATCTATCAAGACCTTTTATTTAGTCGTTTGTTTATTCTGTTTGTTTTGAATCTGTGTAGTAGTATACATATTGCGATTCAATTGATATCATCAAACCAATATTGCGTGTTATTTTTCCCCTGTATCGTGCAAAAATTGTCAAGAACAGCCTAGGCCCTATTTATGTTTGTTTGATCGATTGCTTGTCCTGTGTCACAATTAGTACAGTCGAGTCGATATACGTCGCCGATTAGTTTAGCTTTGAATGATAATAATTTGATTCATATTATGGTTTTTGTGAGAAGTCCTATCTGAATCCAACTGGGAACTAAGTATAGCTGTTTGTGGATTTGAATCAGAAACATTTATAGTTTAGTTTGTGGTTTCAGTTCAGCTTGAGTTCTGAATTGATAGCATGTGCACTATAGTGCTTTAATAATTAGAGCAAATGGGACAGCATGGGTTGTCAGGCCATCTTCAGGCTGCCCATACCCTGGTTTTAATTTAAATAAGATGATAAAGAGCTGGCAGGGGAATATGATGGGAAGGGTTTTACTTTAAATAGTTGAGTGGAAACTGGAAAGGCAGAAGGCCACATGGGAGGGGATCTGAATAGGTTTTACAGACTGTAAAGGGCCTGATACTAGGCTATAAAAGGGGGAGATAGACGGAGAGAGAAATAGACATATATACACCGGGAGGGAGACAGACCAAAGACACAGACACAGATACATACACACATACAAAAGAGAAGCTGAAACTAGAGAAACAGGCTTTGAATAAGAAGGAGAGGTTTCAGAAATCAGGGAGGGATATTAGAAAGGAAATTTTTGTTTGTCTGGAACTGAAAACACTGCTCTTTTCCATTCTTTTTTTTTTGTTTGAAATTCAGCATCAAGTTTGTTATTGGTTCTGTCAAGATTTAGGATTTTCCTTTGACTATTTGAAAGAATCAACATTGGGTACTATATCGTCGGGTTACTGTTTTGGTTTCTTTTGCCTAGGTTTGCCTTTGTTGCTGTGTTGCTTTGTCGTTGCTGCGATCTGTTGCTGCTGCTGCTGATTCTCCCTATCTTCTTTTTCTTCTGTTGATATTCAACATTCAGGTACACATTTAAACCTCACATTTATGTAGAAGTCGAAAGCATGAAATGAAGATGCAAAAGGAATTTAATCAGTCGTTGCTTTACTTATAGCTTTGTAAATATTGCCAAAATTGTGTAATTGTTTAATTTGTAGCCTAATAGAGAACATCTTAATAAGTTTGTACTTAATGGAAACTACTTGGGTCTAGAAATAGCAAAATGGTTCGCTTAGTAGTATACATGACATAGTTATATAATTTATGGAATGTGTAATCGCTTAGTATAATTGTTAATTCAAATTCTTTCTCCAGTCATGCTTTTAATATGTAGGGTTGATGGCCTTTAAATTTTGCCAAATACGATACAATTTTTAAATTCTTGAATTTCAGCTTCATTAGGCAGTTTATAGGACGAGTTTTCCGAATACCATTGGTAGCATCCTCTAATAAGTAATTCTATTAATTTTGTTAAAAGGGGCTAATCTAAATTTAGTTAAAGGTTGTTTGGAGTAAGTATAGCATTCCATCAATCTTGTATGTTAATTTTCTTTTTTATCAAATTAAGAACATGTTTTATGAAGTATAACATTCTTCATTCTTTGGTAAACAATTGATCAGATGATTAATAAGAATCCGGATATGGCCAAAGCATACAATTGAATTAGCATGTATCTTTATCTTCTATTTTTTAGAGACAAACACACTAGTGTAGTCGCTTTAGGATATCCCTTCTAAAATGATGAGATGAGCCTCGCCGAACAAAAAATACAAATCGCGGGACCCTCAATGATTGATCATAATAAATACTTAGAATTCGGGAGGGACCGTTTTAGTGAATTTCACTGTCTTCCCCAAAGATAATAACGCGCTAGACTCTTTAGGCGCGAATTAATTAAATTACATTCTTAAATTCGTGTGCGCATTGATGTGACCCAAATTCAAATCTCAACGAAGTCGAAACGTGTTAACAACTACGGGTGCATTGATTGTGACGTGGTTCGAGATGCATTTTTACGACGTTGCAATTCTATAAAAATAAATGATAATAATAAAAACGGTTTAAACTTAACAAAAGCACATAAGTCAGAACATGTATTTAAATCAGATATTTAGCCATTATAACAATTTAAGCGACCGTGGTAGAACCACGGGATTTGAGGGTGCCTAACACCTTCCCTCGGGTCAACAAAATTCCTTACTTAGAATTTCTGGTTCGTAGACTTCATTTGGAAAAGTCGAAAATTTCCTCGATTTGGGATTCAAGATAAACCGGTGACTTGGGACACCAAAAACCAAACCTTTCCCAAGTGGCGACTCTGAATTAAATAAATAATCCCATTTCGAATATTGTCACTTAAATTGGAAAAACTCCCCTCGCGCATTTAACCCTTCGGGGCGGGCGCGCAAAAAGGAGGTGTGACAGCTCTGGCGACTCTGCTGGGGATTTAACCCAGAACCACTGGTTCAGGGTTCAAGAATTCGAGCTTAGAATAATTGTTATATTTGGCTTTATTATCTGATCTTTATTACATGTTTTTGCATAACGTGCTAAATGTTGTCTTTTACCGCTTTGATATTATCTGAACTGTATATAAACTGTGCCGAAACCCTTCTCTTCTTACCTCCGGGGAGAAGCTCGCTGGTCGAGACTCCCTATTCTGTTAGTGTCAATACCTGAAATAAGAAAGAGGCCGGACAAGTTACAAAGCCGGACGATCTCGCGGGTCCCCGGTACGTAGCCCCCTCCTCGACTCGAGTTGTCCGCTCGGGTACACAGTCTAGAACATATACCCAGGTTATAAACCTAGTATAACAAAACCTCATGCCGGATCCCTAGTAGGAACGCTTATTTGCATCATATTGCACTTGACATAGGGGATTCAACACAGGGGTTGGGTCCGTCTAGGACAGGTAACATGAAATGAAAAGACCATCCTGCTGCATCCCGTTTGTTTTGCGCATTTATTTGCTTCAGTACTGCATGCTTACCGGTTTCTTAAAAAAAAAGGAAAAGACAATAACAGCGTAGGAAGATAATTACTTGTTTTGGAAAAATAAAGCCAATGTCCAAGTAGTGTCAAAACCTCGCCAAAAAAAATGAAAACAAAATTTGTCTTTTAGTTTGATTTATTAAAAATCCAAAAAAATGCTATTAAGTAGTCCTTAAGAATATTTGTTTTATCTCTTTTTAAAAGAAAAAAAAATAAATAAAAAAACAATATATAAAAAATCAAAAAAAAAAAAATATTCTTGCTCTTCCTTTTAAAAGAATTGTATTCCAAAAAAAAGGGGCTTAATTGATTTACTCTATTCACGACGTACCGAACTACGCCGGTTTGATTCTCACCGGATGTGAGATACGTAGGCAACCCCCATCGGGTTCAACCCCACCTTTTGCTAAGATAGCCAAAACCAATAAACAAAAAAATCTGTCAAAATAAGTCGGGTGATGCTGTTTTGTCATAAATAGCCGAATGTTCCCAAAAGGGACGCCGGAAGGCTGACTTTGCATAAACAGCCACCTTTGGGTCATGTTTAGGATTTTTTTGTCCAAATTGACTCACACAACCTTAAAATTTTCATCCCCGAAGTGCTGAAAGGCCGTGTTTCGAAAACTTGATCTCCCTCGTAAAAAAATAAAATAAAAAATAAAAAACAAATAATATATATAGGCAAAATATTTTCGAGTCAAGTTATTTTTGTTTAAAGTCACCTTAATAAATGTGGAGGATGAGCACGATGCAAAATGAACACTTTTTGATAATGACTAAAATCCCTGTCAAGTTACGGCTATGGTGGGATGATCTAGGTGCTGAGGACAAGATGAGGTCAAGAAATATCTGAAAGGTCTCGTGGGTTTATTGGAAGTCCAGCCTCGGGGAGATATCATAAGAGTTTTGGTCACCTAATGGGACCCGGCACACAATGTTTTCCACTTCTCCGATTTTGAACTCACTCCGACTCTGGAAGAAATGGTTGGGTACATCGGAAATGCTGAACTTCCGTTAAGGCAAAAATACCTGGTCGCCCCAAGAGCTGTCACGGTACATCGATTCCTAGACTCACTAAAAATACCCAGGACGGTCCGCAACCCAGATTTGGCCGCCGATTATTGTAATCCATGCTTCATATACGACAGGTATGGTCATGTAGGAGGATTCAACAATCCGATTAACAAGCTATGCAATAAAGGTAGTCGTCAGAAGTGGGATAAGCACAGACGGGTGGCTTTCATGATAACATTTTTGGGCCTTTTAGTATTTCCAAGGAAAGATAGGAATATTGATCTAAAAATATCCGGAGTAGTCAGTACTTTGCTCACTCAGAACGATAGTACTCTCGTGCCTATGGTGGTATCTGATATCTTTCGAGCTCTCACAGTGTGCAAAGCCGGGGGAATTTCTTCGAAGGTTGTAACTTGCTGCTACAAATGTGGATGACTGAACATCTCTGCCATCGTTCTGAGCTCTTGAGCCATGGTTCCTCGGAGAAAACTTACATAGAAGAATTTTACACGAGAACCAAAGAGATCAGTCTGCCCGAAGGAGTTATGGCATGGACCACATTCTTTCAATCTCTTACTGCCAGCCAAATACAGTGGACACTGGGATGGCTGCCTGTTGATGAAGTCATATATATGCCATCAACTAGAACTCATTTTTCACTGATGGGGCTTAAGAGCATTCAACCTTACGTGCCCTGCCGAGTTTTGAGACAGCTCGGAAGGTGCCAGATAGTACCACACGAGGAAGACCTTAGCGCTGAAACAATTGAGATAAGTCCTGACGGACTATTTCCTGAAGCAAAAATCCGCCAGATCTAGAATGAATGTCAATATTTGAAAGCAGATACTTGCGTGCGGGATCGGTCCAAAAGTGAGATGGCACCAGGCTACTTTGCATGGTACAGAAGAGAACTCGAACATGAAAGGCCGGCTAAAAGACCCCACATCCTGAATTTCGCCGAGTCGTCGCAAAAGCAGTGGGATTGGTTGGCGAAAGAAAGAGGCTATTGTACCGAAATCAGCAGGTTAAAGCAACAAGTGAAAAGCCTGAAATATGAGCACAACGTGCAAGTTGCTACCGATCTAGGAGAGCAAAATAGGTTGACTCAGGAAGACGAAATGCTTAGGGTCCAGATCAAACAGATGAAGATGGATGCTGATAAACAGCCAAGGAGTCGATCAGACGAGCAGTTGATAAAAAGGCTGAAAAATGAAGTCAGGGAAGGGCTGCGGTTTTTCACGTGCTTACAACGTATAATGATGTAGGTTTTATTCCCACTACCCCAAACACTATCAACTCTCTCTACAAGCCATTGAGCCGGTTACAGTTCTTTGTTTACCAATCAAAAAAAAAAAAAACAAAACAAAACATTGACCGAGGCCTGAACTACGTCTGACTTGATTCCGAAAGGATACATAGGCAGCCTCTCTCTGAGGTTCAGTCACACCAACAATAAAATCCCATTTACCGTGAAATTGAAGCCGGGGCACACTAAACAGTCTAAAAGTTGTAGTATCATCTACCTTTCTTTACCAAGCACAAGCCTTCAGATCAATTACCAAAGGTAGGGGAAAGCCAAGAAGTGTCACAAATGTAGACCGATATACTCTAAATTGAGAGAAATAAAATGAGAGAGTCTCGTCGGTGAAAACCTCCGGGCACCGCGAGGCGACGGGAGTAGAGAAACCAAAATGAGAGAGCTTGTGTAGTAAACACTCGCAAAGAGTGCTATCGAGCGATAGCAAGGAGGGAAATGAGAGAGTTCAGCTAGCGAAAACCCGCATAGGGCGCTGTTGGCCGAAAGAACGACTCCACCCAAGGAGGTCTCGGCAAAGTTCCACCGGTTTGGAAACACAGATCCATTTTGGTTCGGGAGGAAATGCAAGTTCATTGAAGGTCAGGCGTCCAGTCCAAAGAGCATGTCATGTCCATTTAAAGTCAGCATTGTCTTCCTCAGATAAGTCTTTCTTGTCCCGAAAGGGACACTTCTTTTCTGAAGTTTGCTTTCTCCTTTCTTTGTTTTTCTTCGAATCCCTTTCATTTTTAACCCTAAGTTCCAGATATACCGGAAAGGACATGTGGCAGGGTTGGTTTCACGGAATTCCGTTTCGCAAGGAAAATGCCCCGTTTTGTTGGTACGTTTGACCAAACCTGATGAATCATGATGTTTGACTGCATTTAAAGTAAAGTCACAAAAAAAAGAGAGAAATTTCCCCAGCAAGTCCGCCGTGTACAAATCCCCACAGAGCTTCCCTTTGTACAAATCCCCACAGAGCCTCCCTTTATAAAAATTCCCCAGCAAGCTTGCCCCAACAAATCCTGGCATGTCCGCTTTTCAACAAATCCCCAGCAAGTCCGCCTTGTACAAATCCCCACAGAGCTTCCCCTGGTACAAATCCCCACAGAGCCTCCCTTTGTAAAAATTCCCCAGCAAGCTTGCCCCACCAAATCCTGGCAAGTATACTTTGCAACAAATCCCCAGCAAGTCCCCCTTGTACAAATCCCCACAGAGCTTCCCCTTGTACAAATCCCTACAGAGTCTCCCCAATAAAATCCCCGTTGAAAAATCCCCAAGCAAAACCGGATGGAAAAACCAAATCCTTACAAGGCAAATCATCGCAGAATCTGGAAATGCAGGCCTGAGCAGTCTAAAGGGTTTTGCCATTTTGAATCCAATCAATGGCAGAGTTTCTCAATAGAAACAAGGACGCAGCAAAGCAACTGGAACAATCAAGGTCACCGAACCAACCGCCATTTCCGAGCTAACGATTGTTCTTTGTTTGAAAAGTTGAAGCAGGTATGATCCAAGACAACCCTGCAAGAAGCAGGTGTCACCCAAAGAAGAAAAGAAACACATGAGTGCAATAAGCATTTTGGCAATAAGGAATCCACTCGAAAGGGAAGTTTCCACAAAATTCTCTTTTACATTTTTACTAAAACAAGGAAAACTAAAAAAAAAAATGGTTCAGTTAGTATCCCCAGAACTTTTTCCATTCTGCCAGCATTAGGGCTCCAACCCTGAACTAAGCATTGTCTGTTAGTCAGCATTAGGGCTCCAACCCTAAACTGAACTTTTTCCATTTAGTCAACATTAGGGCTCCAACCCTGAACTGAACTCTTTCATTTCCGCCAGCATTAAGGCTCCAACCCTGAATTGAGCATTGTCTGTTAGTCAGCATTAGGGCTCCAACCCTAAACTGAACTTTTCCGTTTAGTCAACATTAGGGCTCCAACCCTGAACTAAACTCTTTCATTTCCGCCAGCATTAGGGCTCTAACCCTGAACTGAGCATTGTCTGTTAGTCAGTATTAGGGCTCCAACCCTAAACTGAACTTTTTCCATTTTAGCCAGCATTAGGGCTCCAACCCTGAACTGAGCATTGTCTGTTAATCAGCATTAGGGCTCCAACCCTAAACTAAACTTTTTCCAGTTAGTCAGCATTAGGGCTCCAACCCTAAACTGAACTTTTCCTTTAGTCAGCATTAGGGCTCCAACCCTAAACTAAACTTTTTCCAGTTAGTCAGCATTAGGGCTCCAACCCTAAACTGAACTTTTCCCTTTAGTCAGCATTAGGGCTCCAACCCTAAACTGAACTTTCCCCAGTTAGTCAGCATTAGGGCTCCAACCCTAAACTAAACTTTTCCGTTTAGTCAGCATTAGGGCTCCAACCCTGAACTGAACTCTTTCATTTCCGCCAACATTAGGGATCCAACCCTGAACTGAGCATTGTCTGTTAGTCAGCATTAGGGCTCCAACCCTAAGCTGAACTTTTCTGTTTAGTCAGCATTAGGGCTCCAACCCTGAACTGAACTCTTTCATTTCCGCCAGCATTAGGGCTCCAACCCTGAACTGAGCATTGTCTGTTAGTCAGCATTAGGGCTCCAACCCTAAACTGAACTTTTTCCATTTTAGCCAGCATTAGGGCTCCAACCCTGAACTGAGCATTGTCTGTTAATCAGCATTAGGGCTCCAACCCTAAACTGAACTTTTTTCCTTTAGTCAGCATTAAGGCTCCACCCCTAAACTGAACTTTCCCCAGTTATTCAGCATTAGGGCTCCAACCCTAAACTGAACTTTTCCATTTAGTCAGCATTAGGGCTCCAACCCTGAACTGAACTCTTTCATTTCCGCCAGCATTTGGGCTCCAACCCTGAACTGAGCATTGTCTGTTAGTCAGCATTAGGGCTCCAACCCTAAACTGAACTTTTTCCATTTTAGCCAGCATTAGGGCTCCAACCCTGAACTGAGCATTGTCTATTAATCAGCATTAGGGCTCCAACCCTAAACTGAACTTTTTTCCTTTAGTCAGCATTAGGGCTCCAACCCTAAACTAAACTTTTTCCAGTTAGTCAGCATTAGGGCTCCAACCCTAAACTGAACTTTTGCCTTTAGTCAGCATTAGGGCTCCAACCCTAAACTGAACTTTTCCGTTTAGTCAGCATTAGGGCTCCACCCTAAGCTGAACTTTTTCTGGCTCCAACCCTGAACTGAACTTTTTCCAATTAGTCAGCATTAGGGCTCCAACCCTAAACTGAACTTTTTCCATTTGGTCAGTATTAGGGCTCCAACCCTAAACTGAACTTATCCCCAGTTAGTCAACATTAGGGTTCCAACCCTAAACTGAACTTTTCCCTTTAGTCAACATTAGGGTTCCAACCCTAAACTGAACTTTTCCATTTGGACAGCATTAGGGCTCCAACCCTGAACTGAGCATTTGTCTGTCAGCCAGCATTAGGGCTCCAACCCTGAACTGGGCATTTTTACCTTATGGCAATACTAGAGATCCAATCCCGGAGTTGCATTTTGTAGACCAGAATTTTCCAATTCCTTCATCAATTCTATAAACTTCTTGGCAACTTACTCACGAAATTTTCCTAGTAGAACTGGGGCAGAAAATTTCGTCCGTTTGTTTTTTCCCGCAGGTCTGACCCCGAGACGCATAGATCAGGGCGACCCACGAGATGAGTCTCAACCCAGAATGGAGAAAAGAAAGAAAAAGAAAAAAAAAAGAAAACGTTCCGAGATATTTGGAGAGACGAAGGGTGGTTCGCTCAAAGATTTGATCAAGGTCCCGAGTTCTACCAATCCCGTCTCACTCAGTATCGCAGAAATAAACATGCACCTACAACTTGCAAGCATCAAGATTCGGATCGAAGTCTACTAGTAGAATCAGCTAAGACCCAAGATCAAGTTGCAAAAAAATCATAGATAGTAACCTTGTAACTAGCAATTGACGGGCATACGTAGTTAGCTTAGTTTCAATTTTCCTTTGGTTGTAATAAGGGAGTCGGTAAGCAGCAGCGACAACGGCAACAGCAGTAACGACAAGCATTGCAATCCCATGGTAGTCCCAGCTACCAAAGTTTCCCGAACTACATTGACCTAATTCCTGTTTAGCCCAGGATATGTAGGAAATCTTTGAAGCAAAGATTCGGTCAAATCTGTCAAATGTGCTTCACACAGAGTATTCTAATAGAAAAAAATTGCTCATATCCGCTCACTTTATCTTTGTACGGAAACTCTTCGCGTTTTCGCACAAAGAGGGGCAGCTGTGAGCACGTGATTTTTGTTTACACGACAAATACTCCAAAAGAAATCAAAATAAACAACAAATTGTCTCCGTGCATAATTTTTTGACTTTGCCGGTCATTTTTTGTTAGCTATTTGTGGTTTTGTCCGTGTCTTTTAGTCTTACAAAACAAAAATACAAAAAAATGTGTCGTGTGTAAGTTTAGGATATTATTCTACTATTCGGAATTAATCAAACCATAATTCCATTATTAAAAGGAAAATCACAAAAAAAATGCATCTTTTATTTTATTTTTTCGTCATTAAGTAGTGTTATTAAATGTTAATATGTGTGTTAATGGTTGATTAATGTTTGTATAGTGTTATTGGACAAATTTAATTGGGAGATTAAAGAAGAAAAGGATTTTCGGATTGGGCCAGTCTTAATCAAATCGGAACAAGCCCAAACAAAAATGACCAGCCCAGGTTCCCTTTTATCCGGTCCGGTTAAGCTGGCCATGCAACCATCCAAACGACGTCGTTTGTACCATTCTTAATCTGGACCGTTAATCTCACTAGATTTACGGTCCAGATAACTTACCCGTTACCTGACCCAACCCGATGAAACCGGTTTGACCCATTCCCAGCATGAGAACAAACGACATCGTTCCCTTCAGTAGAAAGATCACAGCCATTGATCATCAGCAATCCAACGGCCAACATCCAATCACCCACCCCGTATATAAACCTTCCCCCCTTTACCCCGCGCCCTAAACCAAGGACCCCCCCCCCTCGAGTCGTCTCCTTCACAAACCCAAAACCTCGGAACCCTAGCGCCGCCCCCCTTTCCCCTCACCATAAACCCGGCGGCATGGACGCCGGTGACCACCACCTTAACACCATAGGACCGCCTCTCCACCCTGAACCTAGATCTGTTGTCCCTTTGTCTCGAATCCCCTCCCACCTTCTCGAATCATCATTTGAAGATTTGAGCCGGACCTCGACTTACACCAAACACCCCCGGATTCACACTAGACAATCCCTTGACCTCCCTCGTGACCAAACCAAGCTTGGTTTGGTCCGAATCTACCGACAAATCCCAAAAACCCAAATCTGAAAAATCGAACCCTAGAACACAAGAATTTGTGGAGTCTGTTGGATTAAAACGAAAGTTTGGGGTCTAGTAGATACTAATCGAAGTATTCTCGTTCGAGAACACCTTAATTAGGATTTGTCCGGCCTCAAATAGGTGAATCAAGCTCGAGCCTGGGTCATCTATGTTTAAGCTTTTCAGGTTTGTTCATTTGTTGTCTATTTTAGTTTTAGATTAGTCTATCAGCCTGTTTATTTAGTTTGTTTATTTATGTTGGGATTTCTGTGGTCAGCTTGTGCCCCATATCTATCAAGACCTTTTTTTAGTCGTTTGTTTATTCTATTTGTGTTGAATCTCTGTAGTAGTATACATATTACGATTCAATTGATATCATCAAACCAATATTGCGTGTTGTTTTTCCCCTGTATCGTGCAAAAATTGTCAAGAACAGCCTAGGCCCTATTTATGTTTGTTTGATCGATTGCTTGTCCTGTGTCACAATTAGTACAGTCGAGTCGATATACGCCGCCGATTAGTTTAGCTTTGAATGATAATAATTTTATTCATATTATGGTTTTTGTGTGAAGTCCTGTCTGAATCCAACTAGGAACTAAGTATAGCTGTTTGTGGATTTGAATCAGAAACATTTATAGTTTAGTTTGTGGTTTCAGTTCAGCTTGAGTTCTGAATTGATAGCATGTGCACTATAGTGCTTTAATAATTAGAGCAAATGGGACAGCATGGGCTGTCAGGCCATCTTCAGGCTGCCCATACCCTGGTTTTAATTTAAATAAGATGATAAAGGGCTGGCAGGGGAATATGATGGGAAGGGTTTTACTTTAAACAGTTGAGTGGAAACTGGAAAGGTAGGAGGCCACATGGGAGGGGATCTGAATAGGTTTTGCAGACTGTAAAGGGCCTGATACTAGGCTATAAAAGGGGGAGATAGACAGAGAAAGAAATAGACATATATACACTGGGAGGGAGACAGACCAAAGACACAGACACAGATACACACACACATACAAAAGAGAATCTGAAACTAGAGAAACAGGCTTTGAATAAGAAGGAGAGGTTTCAAAAATCAGGGAGGGAGATTAGAAAGGAAATTTTTGTTTGTCTGGAACTGAAAACACTGCTCTTTTCCATTCTTTTTTTTTGTTTGAAATTCAGCATCAAGTTTGTTATTGGTTCTGTCAAGATTTAGGATATTCCTTTGAGTATTTGAAAGAATCAACATTGGGTACTATCGTCGGGTTACTGTTTTGGTTTCTTTTGCCTAGGTTTGCCTTTGTTGCTGTGTTGCTTTGTCGTTGCTGCTATCTGTTGCTGCTGCTGCTGATTCTCCCTATCTTCTTTTTCTTCTGTTGATATTCAACATTCAGGTACACATTTAAACCTCACATTGATGTAGAAGTCGAAAGCATGAAATGAAGATGCAAAAGGAATTTAATCAGTCGTTGCTTTACTTACAGCTTTGTAAATATTGCCAAAATTGTGTAATTCTTTAATTTGTAGCCTAATAGAGAACATCTTAATAAGTTTGTACTTAATGGAAACTACTTGGGTCTAGAAATTGCAAAATGGTTCGCTTAGTAGTATACATGACATAGTTATATAATTTATGGAATGTGTAATCGCTTAGTATAATTGTTAATTCAAACTCTTTCTCCAGTCATGCTTTGAATATGTAGGGTGGATGGCCTTTAAATTTTGCCAAATACGATACAATTTTTAAATTCTTGAATTTCAGCTTCATTAGGCAGTTTATAGGACGAGTTTTCCGAATACCATTGGTAGCATCCTCTAATAAGTAATTCTATTAATTTTGTTAAAAGGGGCTAATCTAAATTTAGTTTAAGGATGTTTGGAGTAAGTATAGAATTCCATCAATCTTGTATGTTAATTTTCTTTTTTATCAAATTAAGAACATGTTTTATGAAGTATAGCATTCTTCATTCGTTGGTAAACAATTGATCAGATGATTAACAAGAATTCGGATTTGGCCAAAGCATACAATTGAATTAGCATGTATCTTTTTCTTCTATTTTTTAGAGACAAACACATTAGAAATGTAGTCGCTTTAAGATATCCCTTCTAAAATAATGAGACGAGCCTCGCCGAATAAAAAGGCAAATTGCGGGGCCCTCAATAATTGGTCATAATAAATACTTAGAATTTGGGATGGACTGTTTAGTGAATTCCACTGCCTTCCCCAAAGATAATAACGCGTTAGACTTTTTAGGCGCGACTTAATTAAATTACATTCTTAAATTCGGGTGCGCATTTATGTGACCCAAATTCAAATCTCAACGGAGTCGAAATGTGTTAACAACTACGGGTGCATTGATTGTGACGTGGTTCGAGATGCATTTTCACGACGTTGCAATTCTATAAAAATAAATGATAATAATAAAAGCGGTTTAAACTTAATAAAAGCACATAAGTCACAACATGTATTTAAATCAGATATTTAGCCATTATAACAATTTAAGCGACCGTGCTAGAACCACGGGATTCGAGGGTGCCTAACACCTTCCCTCGGGTCAACAGAATTCCTTACTTAGAATTTCTGGTTCGTAGACTTCATTTGGAAAAGTCGAAAATTTCCTCGATTTGGGATTCAAGATAAACCGGTGACTTGGGACACCAAAAACCAAACCTTTCCCAAGTGGCGACTCTGAATTAAATAAATAATCCCATTTCGAATATTGTCACTTAAATTGGAAAAACTCCCTCGCGTATTTAACCCTTCGGGGCGGGGCACGCAAAATGGTGGTGTGACAATTACCAGAGCTATTTGATGGAGCAGGTAACCTTTGGTAGTACGCGCTTTGCTATTTTTGACCCTTAAGGTTAATCCTTTTGCCTATCTCAGCTGCAAAAAAAGACAGAGGCTTTGGAGTACCTTACGGGCGAAGCCGACCGCGTCGGGAATGCTTGCGGTGAACTGAGGGCTCAGGTACAGGCTCAAGCTTTAGAGGAGAGGGGCGCCTTGGCAAAGGTTCCTGCCTTCGATGCCCAACTCCGCTTGGCTCGTATAGTTCAAGAAGATATGATCGTGAAGCTCGAGTCCGATGTCTCGAAGGTCAGGGCTGAGATAATCGATGACGGTCCTGAAGCAGCATTAAGTCGAACAAAGGTTGATCAAGAGATGGCAATTCATATGAAGGATGTTATTGATGCCCAAGCTAAGTTGAAGCGGGCCCTCTATCGTGAGAAGAGGATCGAGGAATAAGTTCGTTGCAGATCACGAAGAGAGGTACTTGAGGAGATCGGTTCTAGGGGCTTCGTTCCCTCGAAAGAGTTGGCTCGAGCAAGGGCGGACGAGCGTGATGCTTGGTCACTTCTTGCTGACGTCACGGAGAGCGAATCTGGGCCTGGCAGGCTATAGCCTTTTGGAGCGGAGCGTAGATTTCTCTGTTTTTCCATTTTGTATTTGATATATTAGAGCACGGTTGTAGATGGAGAGCGCGCCTTTTGTGTCTATAAATAAGAGAAAACTTGAAGCTTTATCTTTTTGTATTTCTTTCTGCATTGCTTTCGGTGGACTGGGTATATAAGCCATGAAAATTTGTACATAAAAGGCATAGATGAAGTATTGGTTAAAGAAATCCATCTATAAATGTGAATAACTTTGTAAATTCGGAAACATTTATAGTGTTATGCACGTGTATGTAAATTTTGTGCCATGCATGTATATAGGTGTACATAACATCATCAAGCCACTATGGGCATCCCATCATATCATCTCGGCCATTGTGGGCAACATCATCAACATATACCAATTGATCAGGTGGTGTTGCACATATAACGCCGCAACTTTTTTTTCATATCCCATAGAGGTAGTAATAGAATAGATATGCTTGCAGCCCGAGCCTTGGACTAGTCGATGAAGGACCACGAGGTCGATATCTGGCTCGAGCTCGAGCTATCGGGGGTAGTCAGAAAGGGGATAACAGTTAAGGTATGATCAAACAGAGCTCTTTATTGCCTATACCAAGTAATGAATGAAGAACAAGTATGAAACTAATAATGATAAGAGCAACCTCGAGCTAGTAAGGATGAACAAGTTAGAGAGAAGAAAGAGAGAGAGATATATTATTGATCTTGTGGAGAATAGTTGGATCAACATCAGCCCCTTTACAAAGTAGTGTGGGTTTCCTTTATATAGGAGGGGAACATGGTAATAGTACAACCTGCATTAGTTGTAAAGTATGCAGATGGGACGGCTGAACGTGACGCTTCGGCATAGACTCTGGATAGGCCGGCTGTGTCAGGCTTAGTTGTGTGCCTTAGGAACATCCCCTTCTTCTCTAGCCTCGACCTTCATATTCTTTGAGTCGGGCCTCGACGAGCCCCGGGGGAGGTGACTCGGTCGCAACTCCGCGTCCTCAGGGTCTCGAGGTATTCTTTCGAAGTGGCTTGATAGCGAGAAATTGAGTCCTCTTATTTCGCCGCATACATATAGTCTCCGCATTTCCCAAAATGAAGCGATGGGAAACAATTCTGACATGTGTTTCAACGAGCTTCTTACGGTGACGTAATACCAATGATGCAACCTGTGGCACGAGCTTTTGCGGCAATCGGGATGTCCCATGGACTTGCGTATTTGACATCATTTAATGCATCGTAGATTCCGGTTCTCCAAGATAAACGCTCCGCCATCGATTCGGCTCTTCAAAAATAAAGTAATTGTGCCCGCCGGTCAATCTTCCAATGCCTCGATGACCGTGACGTTACCCCCCATAAATGGGGGTGTTGTGGCATTATTTTTTCCATCCAAGTACCTTCGCTGGCTCATTTCCATTTCTTTTTATCATCTTACTCTATCCATGAACATTATGTTTGGGGCTCATGGCCTCAAGGCCGTTCGGCAGAGTTCCCGTAGGCTGTGTTGCGGCCTCTTGCCGGAGCTTCTCTTTGTTGAGCATAACCATGCTATCCTGTTGCTGCTGTGTTTGCTATTACCCCTACTGTTGCTGCCCTTGTTTGCTCGAGATGATGACATACGGGGGTCAACTTTCCTTGATCGTAACAAGTTCTTCGGATTATATACCGCTGCTCAAAAGGGGGCTCGGATTATACACCGCTGCTCACCTTCATACCCTGGCTCGATGTGGTGCTCTGCGCCAAGCTGGTAGCTTGCAAGACTAGCCATCCCAAGAAGTGGACTCTGAGTAGCCGTGCAAGCAGAACCGAAGCTCGCCCGGTCCGCTGTCTCTCCGAGGTTCTCTAAGCTAGTGATGGTCCTCCACCCCTAGAGAGCTACGATATTTTTTCATCCCTCTTTGTTGTTCGCCTTATCGTTTGGGGATAACAATGTGGAATTCTGGGATGAGGATTCTGAGGATATATGCCCGGAAGCACCTATTGTAGGAGGCGGACCTTCGGAGGTAGACCAACCTCTAGTCTTTTATCTCGCGTGTGTTCCCTTTTGTGTCTTTCTTTATACCTAAAAACCCCTTGCGAGTTTTTGTAATTGTATGTAAGAACCCTCGAGGGCTGTTGTACATGGATATTTATGAATATGAAGATACTTCCTTGATTTCTATTTTCGATTCTTGCCCTACTATTGTATGCTCTCATGCCCTTCGATGTCTTTCAATGTTTTTCTTTGTTGTTGACCGCTGTTATCTAACTCGGATGTGAGCTTTCTTTTCAATCCTCTGCCGATTGACATGGATCCTTTATGAGCCCATCGCCGTACCTCGGACCATGACTGAATTGATCTAATAGGCGTATCGGATCTCAAATTACCAAAGCTATTTGATGGAGCAGGTAACCTTTCGTAGTATGGGCTTCGCTCTTTTTGACCCTTAAGGTTAATCCTTTTGCCTATCTCAGCTGCAGAAGAAGACGGAGGCTTTAGAGTACCTTACGGGCGAAGCCGACCGCGTCGGGAATGCTTGCGGTGAACTGAGGGCTCAGGTGCAGGCTCAAGCTTTAGAGGAGAGTGGTGCCTTGGCAAAGGTTCCTGCCTTCGAGGCCCAACTCCGCTTGGCTCGTGAAAATGCTACAGTTTAAGCGAATATGATCGTGAAGCTCGAGTTCGATGTCTCGAAGGTTAGGGTAGAGATAATCGATGTCGTGCCTGAAGAAGCTTTAAGTCGAACCAAAGTTGATCAAGAGATGGCAATTCATATGAAGGATGCTACTGATGCCCAAGCCAAGTTGAAGCGGGCCCTCTATCGTGAGAAGAGGATCAAGGAATATGTTCGTTGCAGATCTCGAAGAGAGCTACTCGACGAGATCGGTGCTAGGGGCTTCGTTCTCTCTAAAGTGTTGGCTCGAGCAAGGGCGGACGAGCGTGATGCTTGATCACTTCTTGCTGACGTCACGGAGAGCGAATCTGGGGCTGGCAGGCTGTAGCCTTTTGGAGTGGAGCGTAAATTTCTCCGTTTTTCCATGTTGTATTTGATATTTTAGAGCACGTTTGTAGATGGAAAGCGCGCCTTTTGCGTATGTAAATAAGAGTAAACTTGAAGCTTAATTTTTTTGTATTTCTTTCTGCATTGCTTTCGGTGGACTGAGTATATAAGCCATGAAAATCTGTACATAAAAGGCATTGATGAATCATGGGTGAAAGAAATCCATCTGTAAATGTGAATAACTTTGTAAATTCTGAAACATTTATAGTGTTATGCACGTGTATGTAAATGTTGTGTCATGCATGTATATAGATGTACATAACATCATCAAGCCATTATGGGCATCCCATCATATAATCTCGGCCATTGTGGGCAACATCATCAATATATACCAACTGATCAGGTGGTGTTGCATATATAACGTCGTAACCTTTTTTTCATATCTCATATACATACATATATATACATATAAATACGTGTATATAACGCCATCTAGTCACGAGTCAATGTACATGTATAAATGTTTAATGTGAAAATGGTAACGACAATTAAATTTGTAAATGGGATTCTAAAAATACGTGATCTATTTTTATGCTAGTTCTTAGAGCATTAGATGCTAAGAGTATAAAGTATAATGGAGAAATACGAGCTAAAGCGGGGCAGTAATAGAACCAAGATGCTTGCAGCCCGTGCCTCGGACTGGTCGACTAAGGACCTCGAGGTCGATATTTGGCTCGAGCTCGAGCTATTGGGGGTAGTCAGGAAGGGGATAACAGTTAAGGTATGATCAAACAAAGCTCTTTATTTCCTATACCAAGTAATGTATGAAGAACAAGTATGAAACTAATAATATTAAGAGCAACCTCGAGCTAGTAAGGATGAGCAAGTCAGAGAGAAGAAAGAGAGAGAGATATATTATTGATCTTGTGGAGAATAGTTGGAGCAACATCATCCCCTTTACAAAGTAGAGTGGGTTTCCTTTATATAGGAGGGGAACACGGTTATATTACAACATGCATTAGTTGTAAAGTATGGAGATGGGACGGTTGGACGTGACGCTTTGGCATAGGCTCTTACTTCTCCATAAAACCTTCATGGAGGCTATCCCCTTATTTCATAGCTTGCGGATTTGATGGTCTAGGATGGAAACCGGAATTTCCTCGTATGACATGTCCTCCATAATTTGTACATCATCCGTAGGCACCACTCGGGTAGGATCTCTAATACACTTCCGTAGCATAGATACGTGAAAAACCGGATGGACAGACTCTTGTTCTAAGGTCAATTCTAACTCGTATGCTACTTGGCCCACCCTCAGAATGATCCTATAAGGCTCAATATACCGTGGGCTAAGCATACCTTTTTTGCCAAACCTCATCGCGCCCATCATAGGTGACACCTTTAAGAATACCTAGTCATTAACCCTGAACTCTACGTCTCATCGTTGCACGTCAGAATATGACTTCTGACGACTCTGAGCTATCAATAGTTGCTCCTGTATAAGCTTTACTTTTCCTATGGCCTGTTGAATTAGGTATGGCCTATGTAAGCCAGATTCTCCAATATCAAACCACCCTATAGGAGATCTGCACTTATTCTCATACAAAGCTTCGTACAGAGCCACCTGGATACTGGAGTGGTAATTATTATTATAAGCAAACTCAATAAGAGGTAGATTTTCATCCCAACATCTTTAAAATCCAACACACATGCTCGTAACTTATTCTCGAGCGTCTGAATTGTGCGCTCGACTTGTCCATTAGTCTGTGGATGAAATGTTGTGCTAAAATTCACCTGAGTCCCTAGACCTCTCTGAAATGACCTACAAAAATATGTTGTAAACAGGGCCACACGGTCAAATATAAAAGATATTATTACTCCGTGTAGTTGCACTATCTTGTTAATATAAAATTCTACATAATCTTCTGTTGTATATGTAGATCTGATCAGTTGGAAATAAGTTGATTTGATGAGCGTATCGACTATCACCCATATGGAATCTAGCTTATGATGGGAATGAGGTAAACCCATGATAAAGTCCATGTTTATCGCCTCCTATTTCCATGTCGGGATCTCTATTGTTTGCATTAGCCTTCCGGGCTTCTGGTGCTCTATCTTCACCTATTGGCAACTAGGACAGGGAGCGACAAACTCTACGTTCTTCTTTTTATCGTTCCACCAGTACACATCCTTAATGTCATCATACATATTCATCGACCTACGATGAATGGAGTACCATGAATAATGTGTCCTTGACATAATACTGTCACATAACCTTTCCACATCTTGAACATATAAACGACCCTTGTATCTAAGAACCCCATCTCCCTTGAGCTCTAAAAACGGTTTCTTCTACCGTGGAATTTGCTCTCTTAACTCGACCAACTCTAGGTCCTCGTATTTCCTCTCCTTTACTTCAGCTATGAGTGATGATTTTGCAGTATTTTGGAGTACAACTCCACCATTGCCAGAGTCTACTAACTGAACCCCAAAACAAGCCAATTGATGAACCTCTCTAGTTAATTGTCTTTTCTCAGCCTCTACATGTGCTAAGCTACCCATAGATCGGCGACTTAAGGCATCTTCTACAACATTAGCTTTCCCTAGATGATAGAGAATGTTAACATTGTAATCTTTCAACAACTAAAGCCATCGCCTCTGGCGCAAATTCAACATTTTTTGCTTGAGGATATATTGTAGGCTTTTATGATTTGTGAATACATCAACATGAACACCATATAAATTATGCCACCATATCTTAAGTGCATGGACAACCGTAGCTAACTCGAGGTCGTGGGTTGGATAATTGCATTCTTACTTCCTTAACTGCATTGAACAATACACAATTACTTTCCCATGTTGCATCAGGACATATCGTAACTCCATACCCGAGGCATCGCAATACATGGAATAACCATTTGGACCCTCTTGAAGTGGTAGAATTGGAACTGAGGTCAACCTATTTTTAAGCTCCTGGTAACTCTGCTTGCAGCCTCCGTCCGTTGAAACTAGTTGCTTTCTGCGTCAACTTTGTTAATAGTGCCGAAAGGGAAGAAAAACTCTCTATGAACCTCCGGTAGTATCCTGCTAAGCCTAGAAAGCTACGAACCTCAGTCAGAGTTGTAGGTCTAGGACAGGATTTTACAACCTCAGTCTTCTGAGTGTTTACCTTTATACCTCCATCAGATACAATGTGCCCCAAGAATGCAACAAACTTCAACCATAACTCACATTTAGAAAACTGTGCATATAATTTACTATCACGAAGGGTTTGGAGTACCGCTCGTAGGTGGTCTGCATGTTCATCCTCTAAACGTGAATAAACCAAAATTTCATCAATAAAGACTATTACAAACAAATCTAAAAATGGCCGGAATATGCTATTCATGAAGTCCATAAATATGGCAGGTGCATTTGTCAACCCGAAGGACATGACAATGAACTCAAAGTTGCTATATTGGGTCCTAAAGACAGGCTTGGGAATATCTTTCTCCCTAACTCTGACCTGGTGGTACCCCGACAACAAATCTATCTTTTAAAATCTTCTAGCTCCCTGCAACTGATCAAACAAGTCATCTATCCTTGGAAGTCGATACTTGTTTTTAATAGTTACCTTGTTCAGTTGCCTATAATCGATACAGATCCTCAACGAGCCATCTTTCTTCCATGCAAACAGTACCGGTGTACTTCAAGGTGAGGTACTGGTACTGATGAAACCTTTCTCCAGCAAATCTTTTAACTGCTCCTTTAACTCCTTCAATTTGGCATGTGCCATTCTATACGGAGGGATGCATATTGGTTGAGTTCCCGTAAGAAAATCGATGCTAAAATAAATCTCTCACTCTAGAGAAATACCTGGAAGTTCGTTTGGGAATATACCTACGTACTCTTTGACTAATAGAATAGACTGAAGTGTAAGTACCTTAACATCTGCATCTCTAACTCGCACAATATGATAAATGGACCCATTTGCGATCAATTTCCTTGCCATTAGATTAGAAATAAACCTACCTCTGGGTGTTGTTGTATTACCTACACATTCAAGGACTGTCTCAACCGAAAAATGAAATCTGGCTGTCTTTGCTCGACAATCAATTGTGTCATAGCAAGTTGCCAACCAGTCCATGCCCATAATAGTATCAAAATCTAACATCTCTAGCTCAACTAGGCAGGCTGAGGTCTGACGACCACAAACTGTAACTGTACAACCTCATTACACCCGTCTAGAAATAATTGATTCTCCTACTAATGTAGATACCGCAAAAGGATCCCTTAGTATTTCAAGCACTATACCATACTTACCCACGACAAATGGGGTAATACATGATAAAGTAGATCATAGTTCTATCGAGGCACAAACATCGTGAGAGCAAATGGTCAACATACCTGTCACAACGTCTGGTATGCACTCCTGGTCTTGTCGACCTGCTAAAGCATAGCTACGATTCTGGTTACCACCTGAACTGGAACATCTACATCTGCTTCGACCTCTACCAGCCGAAGATTAAGGCCCCGCCCTAAATGATGCACGGACATAAATGATCCTGTTGCTAAATTCACTGGTTGTGCCATACCCTGGAATTCGCTGGACATCCACATGTATAATAAGCATTGGAATCGGCTCGAAATTGGCCCAAGTATCCTCTACCACACATGTCATGCCATGGCGGAAATGCCCATGTCTGCCCTGAACCTCACTTTCGCTGCAAACCCGATTCCAAGGAGCTTTCACCTGGTCTTGACTGAGTATAGCGGTCATACCTGTAGCTGAGATGGAATAGACATATGTGGCCGTTCAATGTACTGGGGCTTATAGGTACCCTGAGACTACTCCTAAGACCTGGCAAATCTCATCATTTAATGATGTCCTAACTTAGTCGTTTCTATACATTGATGCCGACGCCTATCCCTTTCTATATTCTGGATAAATTCTTGAATCTTGGATATATCCATACTATCATGCAATGCACCAGTGACATGTGCCTTGGTCAACTCTGGGCAAAATCCTGCTATAAACTTGTGAATCATGTCCCGCATAGTAGGAACTATGGATGGTGCATATCTTGCCAACGAGTCAAAATAGAGACTATATTTATAACACTCATGTTGCCCTACTTAAGGGCTAGAAACTGATTGACCCGAGCCTGATGGATCTCCTGTGGTAAGTACTAGTCAACAAAGGCATCCAAATAATTCTCCCAAATAGCTGGAGGTGCATCACATACCCTGGACCTCTCCTATCCCTCGTACCAAAGGATTGCTATATCTCGGAGTCGAATAGCTGCTAGCTCAATTTCCTATTTCTTCGTGGCATGCATAACCCGAAAAATCCTGTGAAGCTGATCTATGAAATACCGTGGGTCCTCCCTCTAATCTATCCCAGTAAACTCTGGGGGACTCAAAGCAATAAACTCTCGTACACTTGAACTCCCAGACCCCTCAAAAGATCCTACACTATCGGATGCCCTAGCCTGTTGCTGGGTAGCTACCAACAGTGTCAACAAATGCACCACACTCCTCAAGTCTTTATCCGATGAAAGCGGATGGGGAACTGGATATGCAGTCTCCCTAAGAATCTCCTCAGGTGGTGGAGAAGCCAGTATTGCTGAGTACGGGTCTCTCCCTAAGCCTTAGATTGGACCCCATCTACTAGGGGTACCCTGCTATTCCCCTCACCTATTGTTGTATCTCTCCTCTGGCAAGTCGTAGTCTTCCTAGTTACCATCGTATGTGCATGAAAACTCCAACATGTAAGTTTAACTCAATTTTCCTATAACTCAGTTCTACATCATAATTTAGATTTGAAAGAAAGGTAACCAACTCCTAAATGCGCTGTAGTCCCCTGCTTATATCATGTGGTGCACCGCACAGCTATAAACAAGACTTTACTAGACACGGCTTGTAGACTCCCTGTGACAGAACTGCTCTAATACCACTTTTGCACGCCTGTGGGCGAGATCGGCACCCGATGGCTCATCTATCCTTGCGTACCAACATTCAACTAAGGGACTCTAGACATATAATGTCATTCTTTGGCTAGGGGCAACATTGCAAGACAATTTGCGAAGCAAGTTATAAAGCTGAATGGAAACTAATGCTGACTAAACATCAGCATAAAGTTGGGACGGCAAGGCCATCATAACTACTACAGCTGACAAAGCAACAAAATACATATACAAGGCCTACAATCCCAATATACTGCACTAACTCACAACTTATGTCTACAAGCCTCCACTGATAGATGTACTGTGATCGGCACAGGACCCCAACCTACTCATAACCTATATACATATATACACAAGATGTATACAAAACACTAGACCTGAAACTCCGAAGGACGTGGAGCTTACCGATAAAGCTGAACTCGGGCAACACCTACTAACGAGGTCTACCCGTCTGTCTGTCAGAACCTGCACGCATGAAATGAAGCATCTCCAGAAATAGGGATGTCAGTACGAAATAATCTACCGAGTATTCAAGGCAATAATATAACTGACAGTTGAAGCTGAACTGATAATATAATAAGTGAAAGTAACTGGAAGTCAAAGACAATCTGAAGACATGCTTACCTGCTGATACTGCCTCAACTCTCTCGATATAGTAAGTAAAATAGATGTCTGGCCCTATAAAGCTCGGTATATATATATATATATAACTATTCTGCTGTATTAGGCTCACTCATATGCTCTCAGCCATACTAGGCTTTGTATCCCGGCCAATTGAGCCCGCTCTTAGGAGCTCTACCACAGTAGGGTTGGTATATAACTTACCATCTCATCAGAGGTTGCCCAATAGGGGCTTGCCTATCGATTATAGCTAGATGGTGGTGAAAATACTATAATACTATATCTATATATATAAATATATAGACTCTCTGCTCTCTTAACTATAATAACACAATACTCAATTGAATATAAAGTCTTTTCACTAAAATATAAAAACTGCATGCGTCAGAAAGGCCAGTCAGCCACCCTTTTCTTTAACTCGTGAAGTTTAGTGCCTAACACAAGGAGAAAACATAAAAGGTTATTCAAATTGGTTTTCTCTAATCATGTGCAAATTAATTAGTACAGCGTATAAAACTTTAATGTAGAGTTGTTTTGGTTTCCCTTTTTTGTTTGAGTTTGATTCCAATTGTTAAATTAGTATAGTGAGACTAGGAAATGTACATTGTTTACCTTGAAAATGGTAATAAAAATTAAATTTGTTAATGGGACTCTAAAAATACGTGATCTATTTTCATGCTAGTTGTTAGAGCAGTTGATGCTAGAAATGTGAAGAAAAAAGATAAAAACGTGAGTTAGAAAAGAGCTATGTTCAAATCAAGGGGCTAGCAGTTCGGGCCTCGGGCTAGCTGGTGAAGGGCCTCGAGGTCGATGCCTGGGATCGGGCTTGAGCTATCAGGGGTAATTGGGAAGGGACTAACAATTAGGATATAATTTAAAGAGGCTCTTTATTGCCGCTATTAAACAATAAATGAAGAATAAGTATGAAATCAACAAATGAAAGAGGTAGTATTGAGCGAGTAAGTTAGAGAGAAAAGAGAGAGAGTTGTAATTGATCTTATGTAGAGTAGTTGGAGCAACAGAAGCCCTTTACAATGTGGTGAGGATCCCCTTTATATAGGAGGGGAAATACAATATAGTACAAAATGCATAAATTGTAAAGATAAGGATATGGGATGGCTAGACATGATATTAGACTCTGTTGGTGCTATTTGCTCGCTTCGGGAATTTCCCACCCTCGAGATCATCGTTGGGTCGAGCATAAATGAACTTCGAGGGAGAAAACTCGACGGCAACCCCATGGCCTCGAGATCTCGATATGACTCCCCGAAAACACCTTAATGGCGAAAAATCAGACCCTCCAATTTCACCGTATATAGATAGTCTCCGCATTTCATAGAATGAAGTAATAGGAAATGAGTTTGAGTCGTCATTCTGAGGTCATCATTTCCGTGACATCAGCCGATAAGAGCATTAAATGCCATGTTCCAAAAATCGTGCAAGAGTCATCGTCAACTGTGATTATCGAGGAAACAATGAACATTTTATTGGCTCTCCCTTTCCGCTGCCTAGGCGGTTCCTGTAAATACATCGACCATTTGACACTCCTTAATTTCACCAAATCTTCAAATTCACGAGTCAGAACCCATTGTCTTTTATACTCTTCCATCCTGTTTTAGAGAAATTTTTCCCATTGGTATGGCTAGGACTTCGAGAACGGTTCATCGGCGGAACGAGGTTGCATCATCATCTCGATCGTCTAGGAAGAAAGCCAGAGTGATTCCTTCCTTATAATAGTGTACACCGCCCAATCTCGATATGTCAAAGGATTTTAACATCGATACCACTTTATCTACACTGGGCCGATGTGAGCACGTGTCCCGATAGATCCGCATCATGACCAACATATAAATAGTGAGGACAAACTGCCAATGGAGCAAGGCAGTGGGGGTGGATATTCCCTATTCCAATGAGAATATAACGGACTATAAGGCCGGCTTCCTTTACGTGTATACCTACCTGTTCACGGTGGGTCCTGAAAATTCTTTTGATTGCTCTCCCCCAAAGATAGACCCGGTTATCCTTGACTTCTGTGACAAGTTCCAAGTGACGCTTGGTCAGATCTATCCTTGTTTCTAAAGGATTGTCTTGATGCTCTGCCATTTCACCGAAGGGGTTGGGGTGTGACTTTTACCTTTATTCATTTGATCAGGATGTATAGCCCTCAATTTTATCGAGGTTTGATGTGGCTCCTATCATGCCCCAACCTTGGGAGTCGTGACCAGCGCTCAATCGAGTGAATCCAACTGAGCAAGCCTTTTTAACAAGTTCTACCCAACTTAATATGATTAAGAAACACTGCATTCGTTTATTTAGCCAATAGCAAAATCATACATTTAACATTGTTGATTCATTTTGTATCACAACCTTAAACCGTAGTTAAGTTTCCAAGATCTTATACAGTTACAATTTAGAGAAACAAGAGTTTAAGATTTCAACCTAGTTCATAGACTCGTTCAACACCCAAACATAACCGACACAAACGTCTATGGAGCCTCTATGGATACAAAAGACAAATTATAATATTGCTGGCAACAAGGCCCCGACTTTACCTCAAAAGTGGAAGTCTACAACCAAAGATATACAACATAACCCCTTGAAGGAAGAAGGGGCTCACCAAGACTTTGAGAGGAGGACACTTTGCTATGCGCGATCGGTACTGTCCGCTACGGAGCCACCTACATTCAGTTAAAAATATAGCGCCCCCGACAAAATGGACGTTAGTACCATGGAATAGGACTAGTATGTATAACTAAACACCATCTAGTTATAAAGAACTTTCATACAAGAATAAGGAAATCACAAGTATAACTCAAGCACTTTTAATGGTCACAACAATATCAAATAAAAGAATCATACAATTTTCACATCATTTTCCCATATCTTTTAATTTTGGGGCATTTCATACTGTTTATCATTGTCCACAATACTACCGCTATCTTGAGAAGAGTCCGATCTCGACCCGATCAACTAGGTTGCCTCATTTGAGACATACACTTCAATTACAAATACAATAGAATTATGTGTGTGGCATGGCGTCTGATCTCGGTCATATCAGCTAGGCCGCCTTACCAAGGCGTTTCCCTTTTCTATTAATCATCTCATTTCATTATTTGTTTCACATATATCATTTCATAGGCATTTGGGGCCACAACTATCACATCCTATATTTGGCACTAGGCCACATCTCACATCATTCCCAAATTAAATGTTAGATTTGTAATTTAGGATAATATGTGCACACAAGAGCAAATAAAGTTGTAAGCATAGATGAGACTTCACATAGATGGCACAACATATACCGCTTCAATCTTAATTTAATGTCTAGGCATTTCAATACATGATTCATATTCATTGCGCCTTTTCAAGTTATCAAGAATAGCAATTCAACCACATTGAGACACATCTTTCACGCCTATAAGGTTGCCACTCCAATTCATGTAAAACAACAATCAATATAACAATCCAACCTTAATCTTAACGCATTTACAAAAAAACCAACGGAGCTCAATTTTTAAAAGACGGGGTTTTAACAATACATACCTCGATTGAGCTCTCCCTTTAATCCTATAATGTTCCGGAATTTTCGCACTTCAATCTATTTATGCAATGTGGCACAATTGAACCCATAATCAGGAAAAGGTCATAGTTTAACCTCACTTGAGCATTTTATCAAGCATTGAGTGTTCATCAAGGCCTTGTGGTCCTTTTATGCAATATTACACTAGCCCTTTCCCCATGCCTTTCTATTTATAATTTCCCCATATCTTCTAAGAACACATGCATGCAATGTAATCACCCTAATCCCCATGAATTACCTCACTAATGGCCCCTTATAGCTATGTTTCAAATTAAGAGCTTAGGTGATGAAGTCTTACTTCCTGGGATGAATATTTATGTGTCTCACTTGATTATCTTCAATGTTTTAACAATGATTTGTGGAGAAATTTGATGAAAGACACTTCCCTTCTCTTAGACCCTCTTTATCACTCTAAAAGCACCAAGAAAGTAGGCTCAAAATGAGCTATTGCACAGGATATAACAATAGGGGGTCGGGTTTAAAATTTAGAAATCTAGGTCCCCGACTCAGATATGTGATCGCATTTGCGATTGCAAAATTGACATGCATCCCGCAGTATGGACCGCAACAATGGTCCCAAAACTTGAACAGACTGTCTAGGTATGCGACAGAAATGCGGTCCACATACTTGTTTTTGGGTCGCATAATGCACCGCAGAACTGCTTCTCACAAAATTCCTAGGGGATTATACGAAGACTAAGCGCCCGCATATTGATTATGCGATCACATAATTGGCCGCATAGTTGACCTCAAATTTACCAACAAACTGTCTAGCTCAGCGACGACTATACGGTCCGCATAGCTATTATGCGATCGCATAATGGACCGTAGAAATGCATTTTCCTATAAAACATTATTTCTTAACTATTTAATGCTCAGATCAATCCAAATGGTCCGAACCGTGGCGATCAAGCTAACTGCGAAGAACTTTATGAATTTCTAACACATAATCTTAACTTGGCACTATGGGATTCGGGTTTTTGAATAGAAATTTCACGGTGCCTTACATCCTCCCCCACTTAAGATCATTCGTCCTCGAATGAGGATCAAGGTTCACTCATCAGCAATATTTATGCAACCTCAGCTTTTACAACATGAAACATATCAACCACCCTGAATTTGTATAACTTCCAAAATTTCTAAAAATTTCGCCAGAGTTTCCGTTGTATCTAGGCCTATCCCCCTACCAGAGGCCCCAGAAACATATCCTAACAGCATATACATGTCCCATTGACATAACGTAACTTGTAAAACTCCAACCATGGACGCGTAGGCAACATGTTACCAAAATAGAGCAGTTTTACATAGATCAAATCAAAAGATAAGAGTTCATAGGACCAAATGCATAAAAGGCTATTACATGGCTATACAAACAAATGTGGGTACTTCTTTCTCATTTCTTCCTCTACTTCCCAAGTGCCTTCCTTAACCTGTTGGTTCCGCCATAACACTTTTACGGAGGTAATTTTCTTATTTCTCAATTTCTGGACTTGCCTGTCAAGAATGACAACTGGAACTTTTTTATAAGATAGTTTTTCATTAACCTCAATATTTTCTACTGGCACAATAGTGGACGGATCTCCCACCGCCTTCTTCAACATAGACACATGGAAGACTGGGTGTACAAATGACATCTCAGGTGGCAGTTCGAGCTTCTACGCCACCTGACCAATCCTCTGAATGAGTCTGTACCGTCCGACATACCTCGGACTCAATTTTCCTTTCTTTCCAAACCACATGATACCCTTCATAGGAGAAACCTTCAGAAATACCCAATCATCTTCTTTGAACACTAAATCTCTGCGTCGAACGTCCGAGTAAGACTTTTGGCAACTTTGAGCATTTTTCAACCTCTCTTTAATAATCTTGACTTTCTCCATAGCCTGATGCATGAGGTCTGGCCCTATCAATTCATCTTCTCCAACCTCAAACTACCCAATGAGAGATCTACATCTCCTACCATAAAAAGACCTCAAATGGTGCCATCTATATACTAGCATGGAAACTGTTGTTATAAGAAAATTCTATGAGTGGAAAGTGATAATCCTAGCTACCCTTGAAATCGAGAGTACAAGCACTCAACATATCCTCATGTGTCTGAATAGTCCACTCTGCTTGCCCGTCGGTTTGAGGATGAAAAGTTGTGCTAAGATTTACCTACGTACCCAAACCTTGCTAAAATTTCTTCCAAAAGTTGGCTGTGAACAGAGCCCCTCAATCGGAAATGATTGAGACTAGAGTGCCATGCAATCTGGCTATTTCTTTGATATACAACTGGGCATATTATTTTGATGTGTCGGTAGATTTAACTGGCTAGAAGTGTGCTGATTTCGTGAGTCGATCCACGATTACGCAAATTGAGTCAAACTTGCACGGAGTTCACGGTAACCCTACCACAAAATCAATGTTAATCATCTCCCATTTCCACATTGAAATTTTTATGCTTTGGGCCAATCCACCTGGCCTTTGATGTTCGGCCTTCACTTCCTAATAGTTCGGACATTTTGCCACAAAGGACGCCACATACTTTTTCATGTTGTTCCACCAATAAATTTCCTTGAGATCATGATACATTTTCGTAGAACCTGGTTGCATGAAATACCTGGAAGTGCGAGCTTTTTCCATGATCCTTTTCTGAAGACCGTCAATATCTGGAACACATAGGCAGCCTTGGTACCGTAGAGTACCATCATCCATGCCAAAGGAAAAAGTTGTTGTCGTGTGTTTATGAATCCCGTCTTTCAGTTGTGCTAACAATGGATCGTTGAATTACTTCTCTTTTACTTCCCCTGCAAGAGATGATTCAGACCTATTCTACACAATCACTCCTCCTTCATTAGAGTCTGCAAGGCAAACTCCCAAACTAGACAACTGGTGAACCTCCCTTGCCAACAACCTCTGAAATGCCTTCAAATAAGCCAAACTTCCCATAGATTTTTGACTGAGAGCATCCGCCACAACATTATCCTTTCCTGGATGATAGAGAATATCAATGTCATAGTCCTTGAGTAACTCTAGCCACCTTCTCTGTCTCAGATTCAACTCCTTCTCCTTGAAAATATATTGAAGGCTCTTGTGATCCGTAAATACATCCACATGGACCCCATACAAATAATGTCGCCAAATCTTTAGCGCAAACACCACTTCCATAATCTCTAAGTCATGGGTTGGATAGTTATTTTCATGATTCTTGAGTTGCCTAGAAGCGTAAGCTATAACCTTTCCGTGTTGCATTAACACACACCTAATGTAAAGCCCCGAAAAATTTTGCTAAGTAATCTAAGATTTCGTGGTGCCAAGATAGGCTAATTATTTTATCATGTGTGAAAGTGAGAGTTCATGAAATAATGGATATCAATAAGATAAGTTAATAAGTGTATAAGTCATATTATAAGTGATTTGGGGTCTAAGGAGAGGCCTAAGTCTAAGCCAAGTTGGAAAATTTTCATAATAGGCTAAAGTTGTAAGTGAATGCGCATAAGACCTCACTTTGTACAAGCATATTTCTGGTTATATAAAGTGTTGTGTGATGAAAAACATATCAAATTAAAGCTCTTTGAGTCTACTTTCGAATACGTCAAACCGTTTATCATTTGGAGGTGTATACAAAAAGTGATGACCATTTTACTGGACATGTGTCAGACGCACAGCCGCTGTGCGACCGCGGGAAAACTGGGTGTTTCTGCCTCCAAGCATGGAAAACCGCAGTAAGACCGCGCCCACCATACCTCGGTGCTGTTTGACCGCGGCCGCGTGCCCAACAACCTTATAAATACCCCAAGACCGGGTATGGAGTGCCCCTAAGTCATTTTTTTGAGCTAGGGCTTGTTTTATCAAGGGGAATCCGTCCCATACTTCCCTCCTATGATCCAAGGTAATGTTTTTGGAGTATTTTGAGTTGATTAATACTCCTAAACACTTATATTAACAAGTATTAATCTTGAAAATCCATAGATTTCCATTCAAATCCCTAAATTGATCAAGAACTCTACAAGTGGGGATTCTCAAAATTCTTACTACAAGAGGTATGTCTATCATATCTAACTACTCTATGGTGATTATTTATGTATGATATATACATTAGAACTCATGGGATGGTGATTGGAAACCATAGGTGCCTAACCTAGGTTGTGTTGGTGTTGTATAGATTGTGAGATGTGTTATTAGGGTATGATTCTTGGGTGTAATAGTATTATCTATACATGCATGTACGAATTACATTTGTGGGAAGATTGTTGAACATAAATAAGTAAAGTTTGGGTTGGGGAATGAAGGAAACCTTGTAAATGAGATTTGAAATAAAGATGCTCAACTAGTATCTGATAAAATGCTCAAATGAGCTGAAACCATGAATACCTTCCTAAATTGTGTTCAATTTTGTTATGTCTCAAGTAGATTGGGATTGCTAGAATTTCCGGAACATCGTAGTAATTTAAGGAAAACTTAAATGAGGTATGTATGGCTAAAACCCCCTTTTATTAGAAATTGAGCTCTGTTGGCATTTACGAAAGTGTGGTAAAATTTGAATTGGTTAATGTATTGATTGTTATTGTGCATTAATTGATTTGCAATTAACTACACATATACGTGAAGGATGTGCCTCAATGTGAGTAATGTACCATTCTTGATAATTAGAGAAGTATGAAGGATACAATTATGTGTTGAAATGCTTAGGCTATAAGCCACGATAGAAACTGAGAATTATTCATGCTAGCTATGTGCCCACTTACCTGTACTGCAACTTGAATTACTTTTGTATATGCCTATGATCAAAACCTACAAGATGATTACTGAAAATGGGAAACGATGTGATAATGGTGTCCCTGAGTGCCAAAGAATTTATATGATTTGTATTTGAAATAAAGATTCAGATGTAATGACTAATGAGAAGGGAACAATGCATAGATAAGGCGGCCTAGCCAATCGGGTCGTGGTCGGACACCATGCCGCACACATGGTGGTAATGTGCTGATATTGAATTCCGAATAAGGGAAATGAAATAGTGATTGAGATATATGCCTCCAATGAGGCAACCTAGCCGGTCGGGTCATGATGGGACTCCGCTCAAGATAGCGGTGGTATTCAGAACAGTGATGAAGATATAAAAGAAATGCCCCAAACTAAGTTTTGGAAATTATATGAAGGATTGAATGAATTGCATATTTGATTTACTCATGTGATTTACTTGTACTTGCTTGATACTTCTTTCTAGTAAAATTGTGTTTAGTTATACATACTAGTACTATTCGATGGCACTAACGTCCCTTTTGCCGGGGCGCTACAATTTTTTTTTTTGAATGTAGGTGGCTCCATTGCGGATAGTGCCGATCACGCATAACGGTGTACCTTCTTCTCAAAGTCTTGGTGAGGCCCTTTCTCCTTCAAGGGGTTATATTTTACATCTTCTTATTTTGGACTTTTACTTTTGAGGTATGGTCGGGGCCTTGTTGGCAGCATTGTTACCACGTCTTTTGTATCTTTAGAGGCTCCGTAGACGTTTGTGTGGATTATGTATGGGTAATGGATAGGTCAATGGACCATGTTGTAACCTTGTACTCTTGCTTTCTTCTACACTATAACTTGTATGGAACCTTGGAACTTTAACCACGTTTTAAATGTTGTGATATAAAATGAACTAAGTTGCTAAATGTACTATCTTTCCTAGTTTAAATAAAGGTAAGCATGGCTTCCTTATTCATATCGAGTTGGGTAGATAGCGGTTGATAAGGCTTGCTCAGTTGGGTTCACTCGATTGAGCGCCGGTCGCGCCCCCCGAAGTTAAGGCGTGACACCTAAGCCTGATCCTTGTAGCATCACAATACACCAAAAATCCCTTTGTACCCTCTAGCAGGGTTAACACAGGTGCTGTAGTCAATCTTGATTTCAATTCTTGGAAATTCCTTTCACAAGAATTGGACCATTTGAATTTAACTGCTTTCTACGTCAATTTAGTCAATGGGGAGGCAAGAGTAGAAAACCCCTCCACAAATCTCCTGTAGTACCCGGCCAAATCCAAGAAACTGCGAATCTCTGTTGGAGTGGTAGGTCTAGGCAAATTCTTCACTGCCGCAATCTTTTGAGGATCTACCATAATTCCTTCCCTAGAGACGACATGACCCAAGAACGCGACAGATTCAAGCCAAAATTCACAATTCGAAAATTTTGCATACAATTGATTTTGCTGAAGAGTCTATAGAACTGCCCTGAGATGGTCAGAATGGTCCTCCCGACTTCGGGAATACACAAGAATATCGTCAATGAACACTATAACAAAGGAGTTTAGAAAAGGCTTGAAGACTTGATTCATAAGATCCATGAAAGCTGTCAGGGCATTTGTTAGCCCAAAAAACATCACCAGATATTCAAAGTGCTCATACCGAGTCCTAAAAGCTGTTTTTGGAATATCCTGCTCTCTTATCTTCTATTGATGATACCCGGACCGCTAGTAGATTTTTGAGAAACACGTAGCACCTTGCAATTGATTGAACAAGTCATATATCCTTGGTAGATGGTATTTATTTTTGATTGTGACTTTATTGAGTTGCTGGTAGTCAATACACATTCGTAGCGACCCATCTTTCTTCCTTACAAAGAGGACCGGTGCACCCCATGGTAACACACTCGGCCATATGAAAACCTTCTCTAGCAAAACCTTTAATTGTTCCTTTAGCTCTTTCAATTCTGCCAGTGCCATTCTGTGAGGTGGAATAGAGATTAGCTACATGCCTGGCATCACATCGATCCCAAAATCGATCTCCATGTCTGGTGGAATCCTAGGGAGTTCATCTGGAAAGACATTCGGCAATCCATTCACAACTGATGCGGACTCAAGGCTAGGCTTCTCGGCATTGGTGTCCGTAACCCGAACTAAATGATAGATACACCCTTTCTTTATCATCTTCGCGGCCTTAAGGTAAGAAATGAGCCAATTTTTAGGCACTACATTATCTCCCTTCCATTATATAACTGGCTCATTAGGAAATTCAAGCCTTGTGGTTCTAGTACGACAATCAAGTTTGGCAAAGCATGAATAAAGCCAATACATGCCCATTATTACATAAAAGTCGACCATCCCTAATTCAATAAGATCAGCCGTGGTATCCCTACCTCGTACCATAACAACACAACCTAGAGTAGACAGCGAAAATGGCTCATGAAGTTGTTTCGGTTCTATCCCAAATTCCATAGCATTAAAAGGTGTATCATAGGACAAGGTGGAACTAGGGTCAATAAGTGCATACACATCATGGGATTGGGCAGTCAAAATACCTGTAACAACATCTAGAGAAGCCTCTACGGTCTGGCGACCACTCATAGCATAGAACCGGTTGGGTCCTCCTAAACTCTGCGCACCACCCCTGGCTGCACCATGCCCTGAGGGTGCTGGGGCACCTCGAGCTGGAGAGGGGGGCGAAGATGTAGCAGCTGCTGGACTAGATGACTAAATTGTGCCCCTACCCGCTCCCTAGCGAGATACACGACGATGCCTTTGATTATTACCCCTTATCCCACATCTATAGCATATAGGAAACTCCAAATAGCAAGTCCTTAAGTGCATCTTCCTGCACCTGGGGCACGGGGACCGCTGCTACTGCTAGGATCTCTCTCCTAACTGACCCCGCTGGTGGGATCCCTATTGCCCTGACTAGGCCTGAAACGACTCCACTGATGCTGGATGGGACCTGATGATGATGCACTGGCTGAAGACTGTGCAACTGACTGGGATGGCCCTGATGATCCTCCCCTGAAGGCTGATCTTCCCCCACCTAATGACACTCCCATGTTGCCCGTAGACCGATCCATACTGTTACCCTCTCTCTCCATTCTGTTATTCAGTTTACGGTTCTTTGTGTCCTAAGAAAATGCTACCATCTTCCCATAATTCATGTCAGAATTCAATGCAACCGTAGAAGCCTCATTAATAGTCAAAGGATTAAGGCCCTAAACAAATCGGCGCACCTTGGCCTCCATCGTGGGCAACATATGAATGGCATACTTGGACAGGTGAGCAAACTCCATGTGGTACTCCCACACACTTCTGCTACCTTGGTTCAGATTTTCAAACTCTGCTGCACGGGCTACCCTTGTCTTAGTAGGCAGGAAATGATCTACAAAGGCATCGGCAAACTCGTTCTACCTTGCTGGAGAGCTCCCCTCCTCATAAGAATCTTCCCACAACTCAAACCATGAATAAACCACCCCTTTAAGACGATAGGCAACAAACTTTACTCCCTCTGTCTCAATAGCACGCATAACCCTGAGGGTCTTGTGCATCTCATCAATAAAATCCTAAGGGTATTCTTCTGTATTGGCATCCGAAAACACTGGAGGGTTTAACTGAAGAAATCTATTCACCTTGGAACTAGTGGAATCCCCTTGTTGGCTGGATGAACTGGGCGCAAAATTGAACCTCTAGGCCTGAGAGGCCACTAGCTGAGTAAACATCTAAATAGCTCCTTTAAGATCCCTATCAGAAATACTAGAACCGGGAGCTGGGGATGGAGGCGGAACATGAGTATCAATGGGAGGGATAGTGGTACCCTACGCATGTGTAGGAACTGGGGTAGTCTGCTCTAGAATAGAAGAACCAGGCAAGGTGATAGCAGGGAGACTACCCTCACCCGCAGTATCAAGAAGTGGTTCATCAACCACTCCTAGGGTGGCATTGGCTCCTTGGCTGATTCTCACTTTCTTCTTAGGTGCCATTTACTAAAAGATAGAACAACGCACTAGTTATAGGGGAATTGTTTCGTAACAAGTTTTTCCGTACAATCCAAAATATTAAAGAAGGGTGTTATTCCTAAATGACCAAGTAACCTCCAACTTATAGATGTGGTGGACTACACACCGATAAGAAGGACTCTACTAAGCAGAGCTCTGAGACATCTTAGGACACTTTAAAACCTTAGGCTATGATACCAAGTTTGTCACGCCCCAACCTCGGGAGGCACGACCAGTGCTCAATCGAGTGAACTCAACTGAGCAAGCCTTTTTAACAAGTTCTACCCAGCTCAATACGATTAAGAAACCCTGTAATCGTTTATTTAGCCAATAGGAAAATTGTACATTCAACATTGTTGATTCATTTTATATCACAACCTTAAAACGTAGTTAACTCTCCAAGATCCCATACAGTTACAATTTAGAGAAACAATAGTTTAAGATTTCAACTTAGTTCATAGACCCGTTAAACACCCGTACATAACCCACACAAACGTCTACGGAGCCTCTATGGATAAAAAGACAAATTATAACAACTCTAGCAACAAGACCCCGGCTATACCTCAAAAGTGGAAGTCCACAACCAAAGATATACAACATAACCCCTTGAAGGAAGAAGAAGCTCACCACGACTTTGAGAGAAGGACACTCCGCTACGCGCGATCGGCACTGTCCGCTACGGAGCCACCTACATTCTGTTGAAAATATAGCGCCCCTGGCAAAAGGGACGTTAGTACCATGGAATAGTACTAGTATGTATAACTAAACACCATCTAGATAGAAAGAACTTTCATACAAGAATAAGGAAATCACAAGTATAACGCAAACACTTTAAATGGTCACAACATTATCAAATTAAAGAATCATACAATTTTCACATCATTTTCCCATAGTTTTTTTAGTTTTGTAGCATTTTATACTGTTCATCATTGTCCACAATATCATTGCTATCTTGAGCGGAGTCCAATCTCGACCCTATTCGCTAGGTTGCCTCATTAGAGACATACACTTCAATCACAAATACAATACCACTATGTGTGCGGCATGGCGTCCGATCTCGGTCTGATCGGCTAGACCGCATTACCAAGGCATTTCCCTTTTCCATCAATCATCTTATTTCAATCTTTGTTTCACATATATCATTTCATAGGCACTTGGGGCCACAACTATCACGTCATATATATGGCACTAGGACACATCTCACATAATTCCCAATTTAAATGTTAGATTTGTAATTTAGGATAATTTGTGCACACAAGAGCAAATAAAATTGTAAGCATAGATGAGACTTCACATAGATGGCACAACATATACAGCTTCAATCTTAATTTAAGGTCTAGGCATTTCAATACATGATTCGTATTCATTGCGCCTTTTCAAGTTATCAAGAATAGCACTTCGACCACATTGAGACACATCTTTGACGCCTATAATGTTGCAACTCCAAGTCATGTGAATCAATAATCAATATAACAATCCAACTTTAATCTTACCGCATTTACACAAAGACCAACGGAGCTCAATTTCTAAAAGACGGGGTTTTAACCATATATACCTCGATTGAGCTTTCCTTTATTTCTATAATGTTCCAGAATGTTCGCACTTCAATCTATTTATGAAATGTAGCACAATTGAACCCATAATCAGGAAAAGATCATAGTTTAACCTCACTTGAGCATTTTATCAAGCATTGAGTGTTCATCAAGGCCTTATGGTCCTTTTATACAATATTACACTAGCCTTTTCCCCATGCCTCTCTATTTATAATTTCCCCATATATTCTAAGAACACATGCATGCAATGTAATAACCCTTATCTTCATGAATTACCTCACTAATTGCCCCTTATAGCTATGTTTAAAATTATGAGCATGGGTGATGAAGTCTTACCTCCTGGGATGAAGATTTAGGTGCCTCATTTGATTATCTTCAATGTTTTAACAAGGATTTGTGGAGCAATTTGATAAAAGGCACTTCCCTTCTCTTAGACCGTCTTTCTCTCTATAAAAGAACCAAGAAAGTAGGCTCAAAATGAGCTATTGCACAGGATATAACGACAGGGGGTCGGGTTTAAAATTTATAAATCTAGAGCCCCGACTGAGATTTGCGATCGCATATGCGATCGCAAAATTGACATGCGGGCCGCATAATGCACCGCAACAATGGTCCCAAAACCTGAACAGATTCTCTGGGTATGTGATAGAAACGCAATCCACATACCTATTATGCGGTCGCATAATTCACCGCAGAACCGCTTCTCACAAAATTCCTAGGGGATTATGCGATGACTATGCGGCCCGCATATTAATTATGCGATCGCATAATTGGCTGCATAGCTGACCACAAATTAACCAACAAATTGTCTAGCTCGGCGACGACTATGCGGTCCGCATAGCTATTATGCGATCTCATAATGGTCCGCAGAAACACATTTTCCTGGAAAACATTATTCCTTAACTATTTAATACACAGATCAATCCAAAGGGTCCGAACCACAGCGAGCAAGCTGGTCGCGAAGAACTTTATGAATTTCTAACACATAATACTAACTTGGCACTACGTGATTCAGGTTTTTTAATAGAAATTTCACGGGGCCTTACATCCTCCCCCACTTAAGATCATTAATCCTCGAATTTGGATCAAGATTCACTTATCAGGAATCTTTATGTAACCTCGGCTTTTCACAACATGAAACATATCAACAACCCCAAATTTGGGTAACTTCCTAAATTTCTAAAAATTTCGCCAGAGTTTCCTTTGTATCTAGGCCTATCCCCCTGCTAGAGATCCCCAGAAATATATCCTAACACCATATACATGTCCCATTAACATAACATAACTTGTACAACACCAACCAGGCCGCGTAGGCAACATATAACAAAAATGTATCCCGACACCGAGGAAGAGGAGGACGATGAATGCTAGCTAGCATAGAGGATGAGGTTTAATCTGATAGCCTCGTAGGTGCCTTAATCAGAGGCTACGTAGTCAGGAACGGCTAACTCCAATCGGTCCCGTAAACCGGAGACCCTTGAAGAAAGGGTTAATGTGGCCTCAGATCGCACGATCGGGTTCGACGTAGTTTCTGTTAGGGGGATTGATACCATCAATCCTGAAGGGTCGAGGCCCAGAACTTTTCAGGAGTAGGGGTTGACTTTTGGAAATCGGAAATATGGGTGATTTTATCTCATGCTTTCAGGTCTTGTCAAGGGAGCTAGGCAATGCTCCAGATGCGAACGTCACCGAAGCGGGGATTCCTCTCATAGGGGGAGGCTCACTTGCCAATATCTTCGATGGTGTTAGTGATAATGTCGGTCTCGATGTTCCTAGTGCCATCAAGGCAGCAGAGGGATCCTCGAAGCAGGTGCTATCTATTTTTTTGTATATTTCTTTAATTCTCGAGAATCGTTGTTCAATGTCCTAACTCTTCCGCTATGTCACTGTGCAAGGACATGTATGATCATGCCCTTTTTCTACTCCGCGACGAGCTTTCTTACAATTACAAAGAGTGTAAGAATCTTACATCGATGTTGCAGGATTCGAAGGCTCATTTTGCCCGAGGAGAGAAGGAATTAGGAGAGCTCCGAGCTGCTCTGGAGAGAGCGCTACAGGAAAAGGCTGACCTTGTTGTACAGGTATTTTGCCCTGCCTGTACCCAACATTTGCTCCCATATTCCGACATAAATTTGCTCATCCTTCTTTTGTAGGTCGAGCGGAATGGTTCGTTGATTAGCCAACTGAACACGGAGTTCTTTGGGCTGAGGAAGCGGAATAAAGTAGCGACTGGTGAGTTGGAGACATCCCATGTTCTTCTCTAGGATGCCCGTAAGAAGGTTGCTGCCTTGGCCACGACCAAGTCTGAGGTCGAACGAAACGCTGCCACTTATTTGGAGGATGCTCCAACGACGCATAAAATAGCTCGTGATGTATCGATAGCAGCTGAGCAGAAGCTAGCTCGAGCAATTAATCATGCTAAGGCGGAGGCAAGGAGAGAGACCTTGGAGGAAATAGGAGCTAGAGGTGTCGACTTGTCAGCTGATCTCGAGGAAGCCGGAAAATTGGAGAGAGAACTGCCGCTTTTAATTTCTCCCGATGAGGGCGAGGATAGTAGTGATGAGGAGTAGTCTTAAAGTTGTTTTTGTATCCCCTCCTTTTCTCTTTGTGCGCAGCACAAGGGGGATGGATTTTGTAAAGATTTCTTTTGTGGATACGTTTTTGGCAATGTAAAAAAGAGGGACTTTCCTCCTTTCGGTTTTTTCAGTCTTTCCTTTTTTGTTCTTTTGCTTTTGTGGATTGACTTTCAACCTTTGACGTTGATCTTTCAAAATCCATTCTTGTAGAAACTGGGACCCTCAAACTAGGCCATGCCCTATGATTAAATCAACAGCTCCTATCGGACTGGTGCTGGCGACATCGGGGAACCCCCGAGGCCTCTTAGTTTTTGACTTTTGCATGGTAGCAACATTTGTTTGATCTAGTAAAGGGAGGGGCCTCGGGGTGATTTTGCTAGTACGTTTCCCTAGGAGTAGGTGATATTAATGCAGCCAGAATTAAACTTCCTTTTGGATAGGCGGGCAGTTGCTGCCTTTCCCTTATATATTCATTCACTTGCCTTTCCAATGGTTATTCTACTGCTTGGATAGATTATCCCTTCCATAGTGTCTGGCGTTCATGCTAGTTCATCAGTTGCTTCAATTTATAATTTTTGCTCAGATCCACATCTTTCTCCTCCTATTGCTTCGTAGCAATGACTGCTACGTCGATGTCCTACCATCGATGAGAGGGTTGTTCTTTTTGTGCTCCACATTTGGATGGTGATAGCGACTCACCGATGATTCCCGGTGAGCGAGCCTCAGGGTACCCTGCCTCAAGGAGATTCATCACACCGGGGAGGCCTCCCAATGTTTCAGGTCATCAGGAGCATTTGTCAAGGATCATCTCATCAGAGGGAAAGGAAAACCTCGAAATGATCAGAAAAGTCTGCGGATGGGGAGAAGGCGCGGTATTACAAATACCTTCTCCCGAGGAGAGCGTCATGACATAGGTTGAGGGGGGGTTTTGAGCGTATACACGCATGTTTTTCCGCCAGGTTCCCCTGATCGGGTCGTGCTTGATTTCTATCAGAGATATCAGGTTACACTAGCGCAGGCTCATCCCTTCCTTTGGAAAATACCGCAGGTGATGAGATATTTTGCCAATAAGGTCGGGATAGAGTTTACCCTTAGCCATCACATGAGGTTATACCGGCCACTACGTTATAGGTGTTTGATTGGTCTTCAGCGTCGATCCACTCAAGCTTCTATTGTCGGTAGCAAGGAGGACGAGGACCGTCAATGGATGAATCTATTCATTTTGATTCAAACGATCGATGTCATTCCTAGAGAATTTTTGCAATTTCCTGAGAAATGGAACTTCACACTTAAGTGTCTCATCTGAACTATCATCGTTTTGACCAGAGGCAGGCTCCGTAATGATATCTTCCCATTCCATATTTGTAGCAACTCATTAGTCGCCGAACGAGGTCCTCGATTTAGCCGAGTGGTCTCGTAACCTAGCAGCTTACTTGATTTATGATAGGCGTTAGTGGCGAGATCTGTTCAAAGGGAGATGGGAGGCGAAGCATCGTGGTAGTTGTCTAGCAGATTGCTTCCTATAAAATGGTATTTTTCTTGTTGGATTATTTAACTCAACTTTCGCAGGTGCCGGTGGTTCTTTTGAAATAAGGCCGTGTCTTCCAAGGGAGAAGGAGACATTGTTGGCCTCGGGATCGATGAGTGATGATAAACGAAAAGATGCTCTGGGGTGCGAAAGGGCTTGCAATGAGGCGACTCCTTCTCAACGGTTAAGGAGAAGAGATTCGGTCGATTGGCCACCTTCTGAAGGCGGTAAACCATCAGATGTTGCTTTGGCCTTCGGCGAGGCTCAGTGGCTTGGCCTCATGGTGTGTTTTGATTGCTGTAAGATTATTCTGGCCGCGTGACTTTCTCTCTCTTCTGTTTTATTTAGCTTTCTTTCATAGGCCTTTGACATGCTTAAATTCAAGTTGCTTCGTAGTGAGGCCCAGTTGCGGGAAGCTTTGGATAGAGAGAAATCCCTTAACCTTCTTTGTGCGAAAAAGGAAAGTGAGTTTGTTTCCCTGCGGCATGAGGTGGACTAGAGCCGGAGCTGTGAGATCCGCCTTGAGAAATAGGTACCCTGTATTTCACGCTGGCTTGCACTCCCTTTATACCTCTGCATCTTGATGTTTTGATATTTCAGTTGGAGGACAAGGCGGAAGAGCTGGGACAGCTCTGGGGTGAGATTGGTCGAGCCAAATGCAAATTCAACGAGTTGTAGGCGCATGTAAGTGCCCATTTTGCAGCCAAAGAGAGTGCTCTAGCCATGGTTTTTGCTCTTGAGGCGCAAATCCAGACCATTTGCACGAGTGTTTCTTCTCGTGCGAATACGATAGCAAGGCTCTCGTCCGATATTTCGAATGTCGGGCCGAGGTTGTGATGAGAAATACCAGGGTGGGACAGAAAGTGGCGGCCTATTCGAAGAGTGTTGTCGTTGCTAATGTTGAACTGAAGAGAGCCCTTGATCGTGCAAGCATTAGCAAGGAGTATGCGATGTGCAGATCTCGGAGGGAAGTTCTCAAGGAGATTCAAGCTAGGGGCTTTGATCTCTCGGGGGAGATCGAGCAAGCCAAAAGGGAGGAGTATGATGCCAAGTTTCTTCTGTCCGATGCTGAAGACGGCGAGGAGGGGGCCACCAAACCACAGTCACCGAGGGGGGAACGTTTATTTCCTGCCTTGTTCTTGTGTACATAGCATTCATAATATATTGTAGATAGAGCTTGTATTTCACCGCCTGTATGTAAAAAAGGGGAAACCCCGCAATTTGTGTCTTTTGTGTTTCTGTTTGCCAAGATCTCGATCGGGTCGATTCGACCTTTAAATTAGTAGGAATCTTCCAACCCGTGGTACGGCCCTGAGGTTCGTTAGGCTTGTGACAACGATTTTTATCTTTTTCCCTTGGGCATATTGATTTTCACTGTTTTGGGTTCAGTCTCCGATTTGGAGCTGACATGGTCAAATCTTGTTTGCCTGTCGAGGGTAGCCGGTTTAAACGGTTCTTTTCAAAGTAGATTCAAAGATAACTTGCGTTGTGTAATAAAACCAGCAAGAAAATAATCACTATTATTTTTAGCCCCACGGTGGGCGCCAAACTGTTCACCGTCAAAATGGAAATAACAATTAAATTTGTTAATGGGACTCTAAAAATACGTGATCTATTTTTATGCTAGTTATTAGAGAAGTTGATGCTACATATGTGAAGATAAAAGATAAAATGCCACCTAGAAAAGAGCTATGTTCAAACCGAGGGGCTAGCTGTCCGGGTCTCGGGCTAACCGGTGAAGGGCCTCAAGGTCGATGTCTGGGATCGAGCTCGAGCTATCAGGGGTAATCGGGAAGGAACTAACAATTAGGATATAATTAAAAGAGGCTCTTTATGGCCAGTATTAAACAATAAATGAAGAACAAGTATGAAAGCAACAAATGAAAGAGGTAGTCTCGAGAGAGTAAGTTAGAGAGAAAAGAGAGAGAGAGTTGTTATTGATCTTATGTAGAGTAGTTGCAGCAACAACAACCCTTTACAAAGTGGTGAGGATCCCTTTTATATAGGAGGGGAAATACAACATGGTACATAATGCATTAATTGTAAAGATACGGAGATGGGATGGCTAGACATAATATTAGACTCTGCTGCTATCTGCTCGCCTCAGGAATTTCCCACCCTCGGAATCATCGTTCGGTCAAGCATAAATGAACCTCGAGGGAAAAAGCTCAACTGAAACCCCACAGCCTCGATATCTCGATATGACTCCCCGAAAACACCTTCAGGAATATGAATTTCTCTTTATGCCTCCTTATCAAACTCATGTAGTTATGAGGTCATGCCAATATGAAGGAAGGACTTAGCCTTATCATACCTGGGGTAGGAAAAAATCCGCATGATATTTTTTAGAAGGATTGCATCGTACTCCCTTTAAATTTAAAAATCTCACGTTGCTTAAGATGCTATGAATTCTCTGTTTAGAGTCTTTGCTATTCTCTTAATCGTTGAAAGATATATATATATCTTTGAATTGTTCAAAGATATGTAGCCTTCATTGATTTAAAATTCCTTATGCTTGAATTGGTTGCCACACACCCATAATGACTAAGAGTCATATGTTTTGGGTTGTGGCTTGCTGCCACGTGGGGGTGGGGGGTTTAATCTTTATCCCATAACTCATTATTTAATTGGTAATATCCCGATACCCAATAATTAACCAATTCCCACATAATTGATAATTTTCTCAATTTACTTAAAATACTACTAATGTTTAATACACTTTATACATCATACTATCATGGTCATTTGGTAACCTGTATGGTACTAGTCCATAAATATCGGTTATTATAGCTCGGACCGTATTTTATCCCAAATTGACAACCTTCAATGAGACTCGTTTTCTTTGATTCATTTACCTTTTTTATTTCACAACACTTACTTATTTCTTGTTATAAATAGCATATATGCTTATAGTCTCAAGAAAATCTCATCCCCGAGTCTAGGTCAATTAACTGAAGACGGAACTTTAATGTATGAAAACACAGGATGTAATACCAAAACTTGGATAAACTAGTTATGGGTGATGTAGCTCGCCCATAGCTAGCTGAGATTCTGGCAATCTGAGAATCAAGACCTCCGTGGCTCACAACAGGGGTTCCAATTGTCTGGGCCACCCTAAATTTTGAAGAAAAATGGTGGCAAACATCCGTGTGTAGCCGCATTGATCCATGCCTCAATGATAACGAACTCCCACTTCCTCGTGCAGTCCTGGTGGCTTCGATTATGGTTGGGTATCCGATAAATGTTGGTGCCATCATGTACATCAACATCACTTTAGTTGTCCAGAAGGGTGAAAGATTCTATCCACACCTGAACTTCGTCACATAATACTTCAAAGATCAAAGGGTGGAGCCGAAGCATTATGATACCAAAGTAAAGGCCAAAAGGACTTTCTAATGCTACCACCTTCAGGGAGCTGACAACATGCAGCTCAAGGGTAAGACTACTACCTCCACTAGCCAGTATTCGGAGCCAGCGGTAGTAGTTATTGATTCGTTTACTAAGCCTTCAGCATCTACCATACCTTCCATAGCAGCCGGCTCTTCCACCGGGACAACAAACATGTCACCATCTTCCTCTATCGTACCGCAAGCTTCTGCTAGACTATGAGTTCCATTGTTACTGCCGACTTTATCTACTTATCCTCAGACTGCGCTGCAAGTTTCCCAGACATTGGCAAATCTCAACAACTGGATGCAGGCAGCTACTACAAAGTTGATTGATGTATCCAGTACTATTGCAGCACAGTCCTCAGCCCAGTAGCCCCAACAAAGGCACAGGTACCTCCGTCAGTGGAGGAAACATTGAAGAAGATGTTGGCTGACCAAAAGACTATCATGGCTAATGTGGTGTCACAAGGGAAAGTCATTGAGTATTTGGGCAAATAGGTCAAGAAGATGGGGAAGTATCAGGCATCAAACAAGTCTGTGGAAAAGCTGAGAAAAGTGATTGAAAATATTATATCTACCAGTGATTTACCATTGGACCTGCTCATGGAGTTAGAAACCCCGACAGCACAGGTAGCACAAGCAGTACCTGAGGCACCAGCAGCACATGGCCAGTTTGAGGAGTCGGTTACAACTACCGACAACGCTGTCTTTACATACAGTTAGAGACAGAGGCTGTTGATGATCCCATGCAGACTGAGACCACCTAGGGAGTTTTCTTCACTCTCTACCCTTTCTTGTTATTATATTTTTTAAGCATTGGTGACAATACTTATTTGCTATTTGGGGGGTGGTCTATTTTGACTGATTGACATTTGGATTTGGCTTGTAATAACTCTGATACTATTCTTCTTTTATCTTTATTTTCTATTTAGTGATGTATATATTCTCCCATGATGTACATATTCAGTTTCCCTTATGTCTATATTCATTTGACTTCGGTTTGTATATTTATTTTACTTTCTGTAGTTTACTTTGTAACTTGTTTTGTTTGTTTGTCCTTAGTAGTATAACTTCTTATTTACTTTGGTATGTTATTTTTAATTTGTTAACTTCTTTGTACGTTTCAGTCAACAATAAGCCTTTAGTTTTCTTAACGCTACCGTTCTTTCCAAAGGTGGATTTTGTATGAAGCGGGTGGCTCTTCCCAATGATGGATGGTGTGACAACCTTCTACAGGGATTGAGTCCATTTTCTTTTATGTTTAGGAAAATATTAGTAGTAATGAATAAAAGTGTCTCACGCATTCTTCACTTGGTACCGACACATTTACCTATGATCGTATGGTTAAAAACAAGGTGATTGCAGAAAATAGCTCTAGTTGTGACCCTTTTACCTCTTATGTTGACTTAAGAAGGCATCGCGTGGTTCAAATTGAGGAATTTTAATTCTCAATCTTATCTAGGGTTTTTGTGGGCCGTCAACTCCATTCTCTTTAGCAATCCAGAAGCGTTAGAGGTAAGATGTTTAGTTACAAGTCCAAGTACTTGTGCTAATGGTTTAGAACTTTCCCCGAATATGTTTCTAGGCGAAATTGTAAGTGTAGCCTGGCTTGAGAAATGATTGTAAAGACTCCTTGTACCAATTAGAAATTTGAAATCTTTGATAGCCTACGAATGTGATATCCCTAGTCATCTCCTTTACGCCGAAGCCTTTGTTCTTTCAATAACTACGGTACAAGCCTTTATCCATTTCGTATTGACCCTCTCATGGCACCCGATCTTTCCTTAGAATTCTTAAGAAACAATTGGAAAAAACATAAGATTGTGGGAGAGATGAGGAGTTTAAAAGTGATAAAAGGTACAAAGACGAGAAAGAAATGAAGATAAGGGAAGGCAAAGGAAAGAAAGAAAGAACAAAAAGAAATTTTTTTAAAAAAAGTGAATAAGGTAGAAAGTTGAATGGATTGAAACAAAACAATGGTGAAAGGCATGGAGTAAATAGAGAAGGAGAAAAATGAGTGTCATGATCAAGAAAGAGAGACCTTGCATCGCTCTAGTTCCCCCGAGGAAGAAGAAAATGTCTCAAAGAGTCGAGAAAGTATGAGCCGAAAACAAAAAATAGAGTACTTAAGGAAAGATGAAACCATTCTATTCCAACAAGTCCTACCTTGGTCCAAAAGCCTTCATTATATCCCGCAAAATACCTACATTATTTCAAGTTGAGCGAGCTTACATAAGTGGTGATTTACATAGGTGTCAAGCTTATGGTACTTAAGGCCGGACTTGTGACGTTATTTTGAGAGAGATGAGCGAACTTTTCATAATCCTCGCTTCGAGTGTTACATTCTAAAGTGAGATTTGCTAATGGATAGTAGAAGAGGAGGAGTTTGGGATCCACAATAACCTACGTGGAAGGTCGAACTTCCTTGTTGAAGATAGTCAACTGTTGATGCTCTAGTGTCATAGTAGAACTATGGTACTCAATAAAGTCAAATCATTGTGTTGTTGATAATTCATATGTGTTGCGGGTAATTGTTGCTACCAATTGATGTTGTGATTGATTCACCTTAAGCCAGCTGAAATATCTCTTTTTCTAGTAGAGGTGGGAATTGCCTTAATTGCTTGAGGACAAGCAAAGGCTTAAGTTTGGGGGAGTTGATAAGTAGGGATTTTGACAGTTTATTTGCTCTCTTTTACTAGCATTTTAGCTCAAAAATTCTTAAAGGTATTCTCAAGAACTAATGAATTGTGCTTTTGTACATGAATATTGGGAAACAAGCCAAAAGAAGTCAAAATCAACTCATAAAGGAGTCAAAATCGAACAAGAACAAAAGCTAGGGAAAAAGGCTAACAGTTCGACCGTGGAGAGGAGATTCAGAGAGTTAGTTTTAGGGCCAGTTGAAGGCATGCGGACCGCACCATAATTTTGCGGCTGCAGAAGGACAAGTTTGGCCATACTCAAAATTATGCGGTCCACAGAAGACAAAAATCAAAAAGATGGGAATTCTATAGTCAAGTTGGAATGCGGACAACACTATTTTTGTGCGGCTGCACAATCACAAGTGCATTCGCACACATTTTGATGTGGACCGCACGATAATTGTATGGCTGCAACAGCTCATTGTGCAGACCGCACACAAATTATGTGGCCGCATAATCTCCATAAGGGTATTTTTGTCAGATATTTATAGCTTAGTATAAATAGAACGTTTGGTCATATTTAGGTTAAGTTTAGTTTTGGGAAGAGCACCTGAGCCGTTTTCTTTGCTGTTTTGAGTAATTTTCTACAGATAATCTTCTAAACAATAGATTTTCTTTCTCCAATCAATTATTACGCATTCAATCATAATTTCTTCTTGTATTTCTTCAATTTTCATGAGTAGCTAAATTTTTAGCTTGGGTTTTGGCTCAACCCTAGTCTGTGTACTTAATGGTCGTTTGATTTAGGGCTAGTTTGTGATTGGGTTAGTAATATTTAGCCTTGTCCACGCTTGTAATCAACAACTAATGGTTGCAAACATTGATTCATGCCTATTTGACTTAGTCTTTGATTGAGAAAGAGAGAATAAGTTTCGAAAAACGTGGCTAACAAGAAATTAGGGTGAACTTAAGAAATTAATAGCCCCAATTAAAGGATCAAATCTAGAGATAGTAAGACACGGCTTGAGCATATATCACTTGATTTGTGCAATACACATTTGTACTTGAAAAATCCAAATTGGGCAAAATCACTCAGACTACCGAGAGGTATAGAGTGGATAATTGCATGTGATTGCTATATAACAACCCTGACTAATCAAACTTTCCCTAGAGTTTACAACCCATTAGTTAACCACCTAGGTGGAAGTTACGACCCTATATCCTTTATCATTTGAAAAATAACCAAAAACAAAAATATTTCTCCTAGTTTTATAGTTGAAATCAATAGCCTATATTAGAAGTAAACACAACAAACAAGAATGTGGAAGTGCAATTTGAGGCACATCATACAATTTCACTAAATATATACCTAATTCCAATTCTAACTCCTAGAGGATTTGTCCCTGACTCGTGTTGGGATTTATTATTGCTTACACTGCCTCACTACCTATATTTATAGTGTAGTTTGGGTGACATCAACAATCATTTTGACAAGCCCTCATAGTAGACAAGGTTAGCATTCGACGAAGGATCGGTAAGACTCCACTTTATTTAGAGTGCAACCGAGTCTATGAGTCATTGTGTTAGAATATTGCTAAAGACTTATGGGTAGGCCGATACCCTATTCAATTTGATGTCAAATACTCTTACAGTCTTAGTAGATAGAGGTTCATTTTGTACAGTTTGTCAAAGGACTTGATGGCCCATATATATTCATGTTTTAAGAAAGATGGTTTACTAATATAGTGCTTTCCCACTTATAGTTATACATTATGAGATGTGTCTATGTTGGCCCAGTTACTAATGATAGCATGATAAGAAAGATACATTACATTGGTATTCAGTTGAGTATGGTACCGGGTGCCCATCTCGGCCCATCGGTTTGCATAGTGACAAAAGTGGTATCAGAGCAGTTCTGTCCTAGGGAGACTACAAGCCGTGTCTAGCAGAGTTTTGTTTATGGGTGTGTTATGTACCATAGTTATAAGCAGGAGGCTACATGACATTTAGAACTGTCACTCTTTCTTCTTATTCTAGATCGTGTGGTAGAGATCAGTTGTAAAAACTCAATTTCCTAAACTATATCTTATTCATAATACGACGATACCTACTTCCAGCAAGACGGTTGGTAAGAGATATAGTTGTGGAGGGGTTGAGTCAAAGGAACTGAATTTCTTCATCATGCTTATGATGGATAAATATGAGATTTTCTGGTGATCATGTGTATACTAAGATGTGTAAGCTTCTTGATAAGGATCCCTAAGGCAAGAATGCCTATCCACTCTTACGGTAAAAATAAATAAGAGATTCGGAAGGTAGACACAAGTTTCAGCAAGTAAAAGAAGCAAGGTGAAGAAGGGTACGAGGTACCCAGTTAATGAAGATTAACAATATTTACAATTGAATAAGATAAATATAAGCATTTTGAGTTACCTTCAATTGTTACAGAGGTATGTATAATTGGCCACACCCATCCCATTTATGCCCTATGGAATCTAACAGAAGTATAAGAGAAGGACAAATATCATGATCCGGCTAGAGTTAGAGTAACCCAAACTGGTAGATCGATTGTTTACGTTAGTTGTCATTTCCGAAGGATATTGCAAATGTGCTAATAGATGTATTTATGAGACAGCCAGATGGTGCACTCTAAAATAGTACAGCTAGATATGAGTACTACAAAGTGTATGCAGAAAAATCAGGGGACTTAATTTCTCGCTATCAAGTCATTTCGGAAGAATGCCTCAAGACCCCGAGGACAGGGAGCCACGACCGAGTCCCCTCCCTCGAGGCTCGTCGAGACCTAACTCAGAGAAGATGGAAATCGAAGGCAGAATAGAGGGGGAAGCTTCCAAGGCATGCAGCTAAGCCTGACAAAGCCGACCTATCCAGGGCCTACGCCGAAGCGTCGCGTCCAGCCGTCTCATCTCCATACTTAAAGAATTAATGCATGTTGTAATATAACCGAGTTCCCTCCTATATAAAGGGAACTCGCGCTACCTTGAAAAGGACTGATATTTCTCTGTTTCTCCACAAGTGCAATAATATCTCTCTCTCTCTCTCTTCTTTCTAATTTGCTCGTCCTCACTGGCCCGAGGCCATTTTAGCATTCATCCCTTTATTACTTTTTCTTCATTATATTGCTTTGTATTGGCCATAAAGAGCCTTGTTTAACCATATCCTTAACTGCTGTCCCATTTCCTTCTACCCCCCATAACCCGAGCTCGACCCAGGCGTCGACCCCGAGGCCCCTCATCGACCGATCCTACACCCGGGCAGCAGGTTCCTCGGCTCGTTCAACCCCTCGTTTTAGCCTGTATCCCCTTGGTAAAACAACCCGAGTAGAAAGCCTTTAGGTTAGGTTATCTCCCTGTTTTTAGCTTGCATTTCATCCCTAAACATTGTATTCTTAGCATCAACTGCTCTAAACAACTAGCTCGAGAATAGATTATGTATTTTTAAATCCCATTTAAAAATTTAATTGTTGTTACCATTTTCATGGTAAACAGTTTGGCGCCCACCATGGGGCTAAAAATAATAGTGATTATTTTCTTGCTGGTTTCATTGCACAAACGTGAGTTATCTTTCACACTTTTTCTTGTCCAATGATCTCTTGATTTCAGGTCAAAATGTCTGGCTCACTAAACAGAGTTGAGAACGACTGCCTTGAAAATCACGGCGAAAATGGTGTGGTTGCACCAGTGGTTAGCGCGATGCTGCAGAACCCTGATAACGCATCTGGCCTAATTCCAGCGCATGCGGGTTCGCAAGGCGCGCAGCAGGTCAATGAAGCCTCGCACACCGATGGGAGCATATAGCATATCGACCGACAGGAAGCCTAACAAACCCCGGCTCGGGAAACACAGGAAGTTAGTCTTTATGATATTTTTAAAATGTTGCAGGCACAATAGTTGCCCATCACTCAATTGCAAAGCCATCAAAAGACTCCTTGCGCAGTAGCACCGAAAATAGCTCCTCACACCGAATGAACACCTGAGAGATCAAGCAACAACGGATCGTTAACAAACCCTTCCATAGCGAAGATGCTTGGGGATATCTCCAAGAGGATCGAGTCAGGTTCGTGGAAGTTCAGGCAAAAGTCATCCCCCGAGGAAGCGGTCCTGAAACCCATTTTATGGATGTACGGAATGCCGAAACTCCCTAAGTACGACAGGACCTCGGATCCCGACCAGCGCACCACCGCTTACACGTGTGTGGGAATAGGCAGCGACCTTTAAGATGATGAGTTCGAGCCAGTCTCATTGAAAAAGTTCGGGGAAACACTCTCAAAAGGAACCATGATGTGGCGTCGTAGCCTAGCACCTGACCTCACGAACTCGCTTACCGTAGCAGTAGATTCCTCCACAGAGGCACACGTCGATTCCATTGAAGTAGCAACGGGAGAGCCCGACACATCCGAGGCCGAACAAATGGAGAACAAAATGCCATTGGAAGTCGCACCTCATTCCCTGATAGAACGAACGAGATCACCCCCAGTTTCGGATGACTGGGCAACACAGCCCTTTGGCTGAAGCCTAAACGAATCATGGTCAACGACTTCGTGCCATTTCAAATGAAGCCTGATCAGATACCCAGTCGAGATCTGGTAGGATGCCCGTACCCGGCATCACCCACGAATCAATACAGTGGATGATGATCTGGGAGCCTCTTCGAGCTCGGTATACCCAAGTAGGCTCCCGGCAAAGACACTAACGCCAAAGAGATGGAGGTACCATCCATGCTCCACGGATAGGAGGAACGCCCCAAGATGCAATCTACCTTGCAACGAGTAGGAAATAGCTCGAGGGAAACATCCTTGAGGAATCTTCAGTAGAGACAGATTCGGCGAGGCATGGCCGGCAGGGGCACCTCGCCCGTCAGAGTATGATCTCAACATTGGTATACTGAACATCGTGATCACTATAAGCGAAACCATGGACGCCAAACGCCTCAGACCTATTCGACCGAATCCCCTTCGAGGAAATCACAACCTGGCGCGGGAACCGCATGGCGCCTTCACCACCATGGGGTCAAAAATGGCCACCAGCTCAGGAGGAAAATAGTCGTGCTACTCAATAAAAATCACCGTCGATCACTGTCGAGCGATCAGACTCAAATTCGGCCCAAAGGGAGGAAGGCAACAAGGAAAAACGAAGCAAAGGAGCCGCGACATATTGCCACGATAGTGGAAAAGCGGCAGCACCCTCCAAGGACTCATAAAAATGGAAAGTAAAACTGTTCGTCGTCGGGGAAAAATAGATCCATGGATATATTCAAGAGGACACCCTTACATCCAGCAAAAAGGCACCGAGACTTCGCCTCGGCCTCACACTGACGCATTAGTAACCCTCTCCCTCATTTGATCTATTTCAAATAAAACATGTGCTCATGAATTCAGGTGGTTCGATTAACACATCAACATTGTCGATCCAAGGTTAATAATGCGGCTCGAACCGCTGGGTCAAAACACGACCACCTCTTGATACAGACCGTTTAAGCTTGGACTGGAACGCTGAGTTCTATATCGTCAAAAAAGGCGCAAGGCACAGACATCTTGTTTATATCGCCGCGGACACACCGCCTGGAGACAGCGTCGACCCCACTTTGCCAAAAGAATGAAATCCCATGCAAGGAGCGGAATTAAAATCATCGATGGGGAGCGATACGCGATGAGGGGAAATTCCTTACCATGTGACGCATCGCCGACATCAATACCTCCACCCTCGAAAGGATCAAAGGGTAAGCAAACTACATCTTTGGCCAAGCCTGATTAAACAAAGCAGAGGGCTGTATTAGGGCTCACACCGCGAAACGGCAGGAACGTACCAAATCTCGAAGCATCGCCTACACATCCCGTTGTAAGAAAGAACTGCTCCATTCCTTTGGTATTTTGTCACTAAACTGTATACAAACAATCGGCCGGGACATTTGGAAGTTCTAACTCCACCCAAAGATCCCAAGGCCTTAGCAGGACCCGCCACGCTTTTTTCCCTTAGTCGGGCTTACGCCCCGAAGAGGGTCTCGCCAGCAAGATTATTAGCGGAACAACATACCCCAAGATTAGGATACGACAGGATCACAGGCCTCCTTCTACAATCAAACGACAAGAAATGCTCTACTTTTAAGGGCGTCATCCCCTCACAAGGACCGGGGAACGGCAGACTGAGTTTCAATAGGGAATCATGTACCAGATCAAATGGTCCAAGGAGCCGCGTCCGCATGGGCCGATCTCACAACAATGAAACAATGTGTGTTTATGACAAGCAATAAAAGAATATCTTTTCAGCATCTCATACGCCAAACAAGGAAATCTCAGTATACTCCCGGCAGGAACTCCTCCACCAAATCCATCCCGAAATAATTAGAGACTTAGTGTCAACAATTTGGCACCCGCGCGACCCCAGGGTCGGAACTCAGGGCTCACAAAGCCCTAGCAAGGCAACTCCAAGCTCACGAAAAGCAGCCTTCGAGCCTAAACAAACTCGATGACTCCGAGACTATCATTAATCGTCATGCACTGGAGAACCTCAAACTACAAGACCCCGAGCGGCCAGACTCGGCGTAGCCAGATCTATTATACATTACAACAAAAACTATAAGACCTCAACAGGCATGACATACTGTAAGACCTCAATAGGCATGACAAACTGTAAGACCTCAACAGGCATGAAATTCAAAATCCCGATGTTTAGGCTATACGTCGCATTTGTAAGAATCTCGAAAGGGCATACCCTCGGTGTAGACGCCTAAACTATCACTCAGGATCAAAAATGGCTCCGGCCAAACATATATGACTACGGTTAAAATGGCTAATACAGCCAAATTAAAGGTGACTCGAGGATGCCCGACCGTTGCTAAACAAAATCGTAGGCCATTACTTCGAATAAACTTCGGAAAGAACCGGTTAAAATAGGCTTCCCTCAATAGGCAAAAACGAGCTTCGACCATGTCAGCTCCAAAATCACAAGGCTACAACCTACTCAGCTTACGAGCTAAGGACCTAACATCGCCGCTAACGACTTGAAATCGAGGTTCTTCCAGAACCGATGACGGGTCAGGTAAAATCATTTCAAAAAGACCTTAACTAGTAGAGAACAAAGCCTACAAAATGCCCTCCGACAAAAATGTGTAAGAGCCATTGTCGCCAGCCAAACGAGCCTCTAGGCCGCACACTAAAAAGGTCTGAATGACTGAACAACGTATGAGCCACTGTCACCAGCTCGAAAGATTTAAAACTTGAGGATTAAAATGAGCTCAAGTCGTAACCCGATTCGGAGACCGAATTGAAAATAGTTGAACTGCGATATGCCTAAGGGCACGAGATAAATGCCATTGTCGCCATCCAAATGAGCCTCTGGGACATGCACCTGTAAGGTCACTTCAACTTGAAGCACAAAAGGCCATCATCGTCCGCCCATGTAGGCAAGAAAGAACTTAAGGGTCAACTAAAGCTCGAATCGCAATGCGACTCGGAAACCGAACCCAAAATAGCTGAAACGGTGAATGCTTGAGGGCAAGAAATAAGAACAATCACTATCCGCCCGCGCGGGGCATAGAAGATTGAAGGTCAGGCAAGCTCGAGTCAAGGCCTGACTCAGAGACTAAGCCTAAACAGCTGGGAAAAACACAGAGGCCCCAGCGCCTACTTACGACAAAAGTCGCACATAAAAGTCTCCGAGAGTGCCTGATCAGTTCCGAACCTACGGGAATCCCATCAAACACCAAAACCAGCCCACCTGGTCAAAATAAATACAGAAATAGATGTAGAAGAAATAAAGCTTTGAATTCCCTCTTATCTTACATAGGTAAAAAAAAAGGTGCACTCTCTATCTACAAACATTCTTTACAAGTATCAAATACAAAGCGGAAAAATAGCGAAATTTACACTCCGCTCCAAAAGGCTATGTCCTATCAAATTCGCTCTCCGCAGCATCAGCAAGATGTGACCGAGCATCACGCTCGTCCGCCCTTGCTCGAGCCAATTCCTCCTAGAGAACAAAACCCCTTGCGCCGATCTCCTCGAGAACTTCTTTTCGGGATCTGCAACGAACATATTCATCGATCCTCTTCTCTCAGTTGAGGGCCTGCTTCATCTAGGTTTGGGCATCAGCAACGTCCTTCATACGAATATCCATCTCCTGATCAGCCTTGTTTCGGCTTAATGCCACTTCAGCCCGGGCATCGATTATCTTAGCCCTGATCTTCAAAAGATCAGACTCCAGTTTCGTGATCATATCCGCTTGAACTATAGCGTTTTCACGAGCCAAGTGGAGTTGGGCCTCGAAGGTAGGAACCTTGGCCAAAGCGCCCCTCTCGTCTAAATCTTGATCTTGCACCTGAGCCCTTAGCTCGCCACAAGTGTTCCTGACGCGGTCGATATCGCCCTTGAGGTACTCCAAGGCCTCCGTCTTTTTCTGTAGCTAATATAGAAGAAAGGGGTTAACCTTACAGGCCAAAAGGAGCAAAGCACGTACTACGAAAGGTTACCTACTCCATCAAATGGCTCTCGTAATTCAAGCTCCGGTACGCCTCATATCGCCAATACAACAACTCAATCGCCTTCTCCTCGCTAATGAGCCTTAGGGATTCAGCCTCGTCCAAAACTTTCTGAAGTCTGGCTCATTGATGGAGCAGATCAGACCTGAGCCTATCAGAGGCCTGCAAAAGGAAAACTCGATGAAGAAAGGACGACATGAAATACAGAAGAACTACACCTAATCTCACCATGAAGTGAAGACGGTAGACTTCCTAGAAGTCAGAACACACTCCTATTAATCCTACCTCTTCAGCCCTAGAAGAACCGACCTTAGGTAAAGCGTATTCACTTGGAGGAAACGTCGTCCGGGAATCAAACACCCCGAGAACCGCAGGATCAGATGATGCTCTCTCCTCAAATACACAGGACCGTTCAGCGCCACTAAAATATCCATCACACTGCAGGCACGGATCCCGTTCATCGCCATCATCCTAAGCTCGGAGGACGACGACTCCTTCCCCTCTTCGAAATAGCACTGCATCATACCAAGGAACCGCCCTGTATATACAAATGGCAAGGCCAGTACAAAAGAAAAGGGAAACTGTTACCTTGAATACATAAAGACCAAGGCAAAGGCAACGTGCACCCATACCTTGGTATTTCGCTCCCCATCTGATGCGGAATATAGCTCATCGTAGGTCGAATGGGTCACAAACCTCCGAACCCAGCCAGGCAGGTCAAGAACTTCACCCGGCGTCCATGAAGTTGCTACAAAAGGGGAAAAACTCAATTACTCAACTGGTTTTCGCTATAAGGAAAATCTGGAAAAGAACCAGATGCTCCACTCACGTGCATAATTTCATCCCTCGGGAAATGGCAAAAGCTCCACAGGAATAATGTCGGCCGTTCGGACCCGGATGAACCAACTGGCCCATTCTCAATCCATATCTTCTTCATCATCAACGACAAAGGGCATGGATGAATGACACCTCATGTCACGCCCCAAAATCCGAGGAGCGCGACCGGCACTCAATCGAGTGAACATGACTGAGCAAGCCTGTTAGGTTTCATTCTACCTAAGCCAACTCATGATTAAATAGGAGATGGGCTCCATTGTTCAGAATTAGTAAGTATTTCATTAACAACTTCCCATTTCATTTCCATTAGCAACTTAAGTCATAATTATCAAATTATTACAAGTTTTATAAATCTTTGCCAAACATCAATATTTCTATTTTAAATCCAATACCCGACACTACCCACAACCTGTCTACGGAGCCTCTTAACATAACTGAAGAGTAATATAATATGGAAATGCCGGTAACAAGGCTCCGGCTATACCTCAAATACAAAGTACATGATAAACAGATGAATCGGGACCCCTAAATGAAGTGGGGCTCACCAAGTCAGCTGAGAGGATGATGCGACTCTAGCTACGACCAACACTGCCTGCTATAGAAATACCTACATCTATTTAAAGACGTAGCGCCCCCAGCAAAAGGGACGTTAGTGCCATCGAATAGCACTAGTATGTATAACTAAACACCATCTAGTTAGAAAGAACTATCACACCAGAACAAGATATCATAAACACCTTCTCATTAGAAAGAACTAACAAACAAGAATAAGGAAATCATAAAGGTCAATTAAGAGCTTTAACAATCACCACATCAACAAATAAACGAACCATGTAATCTTTCACATAATTTCCATGACATTAGTTCGGGCCACTTGATATTGTTCATCATCATTCATAATACCACCGCTTTCTTGAGCGGAGTTCGATCACGACCCGATTGGCTAGGTCGCCTCATTTGAGACATGTACCTCAATCACAATCTCATTCTCAATTTTCGGAGTTCAATATCAGCACAATACCACCATGTGTACGGCATGGTGTCCGACCACGGCCCGATCGGCTAGGCCGTCTTACCAAGACATTGTTCCTTTCTCATTAATCATTTCATTTTAATCTTTATTTCACATATATCAATACATAGGCACCTGGGGCCACAATTATCACATAGTACTTGGCACTAAGCCATATTTTATAACTCAATCTCTTCTCTCCCACATTTCACATTATTTCCACATATTTCACATCAATATCAATTTCAACAACAAGTCATTCAATTAAAGATGTCAAGTACACATAAGAGGAATAATGAATCGTGGGCATATACAGTATTTCAGAAATCATACACCTCAAGTTTATTAACATTGGAACTTTAAACACAATGGATTCTTCCAAAAAGGAGGGGACACAGCATACCACAATAAAACACACATCAAAGGCATAAGCAAACAATTACACCAATTGTTCTTGAATTACTCTTTTCCAATCATGACAATATACAATTACAACATCGAAGTATGTAACAACCCGGATCACATTAGATGTACTCATAAGGCAAAACATTATCTCGGACAACCACTTGTGGCATAAATTGTGTACAGAGCCTTTAGGACACTTTATTATTGGAGTCATTTATGGAAAGCAAAGTCGAGGCTCATTTCATAGTCTGTTTTCATATTTTCTCATGTCATAGGCATCAACAGGTACAATTATAATTCAAGTTCTCGGTACATTGGCCACACTCTATTTCCCAAATTCGTTTGATTACTTCAAACATCTTCATACATAGAGGATTTCACATAGTATTGGCATAACATTTTCAATTTAAACTAGACTTTAAATCTAGGCATTTTAGCACGTAGTTCAAATTCTTCACATATCCTCATTTACCAAGAATAACACATTAAACATATGAATAAGTACCTACCATATATATTTTAACAACATTAATTCGCTAAACATAACTAAAAGCAAGTACTGCATCAATCACGTTTCGAACTTACAATATTTACGCGGGCACCATGAAAGCTCAATTTCTAAATGACGGATTTTATCCATACATACCTCGTTTAAGCTTTCCTTAAATTACTATGACGTTCCGGAAATTCTAGCAATCTCAATCTACTTGAGACATAACAAAATTGAAGACAAATTAGGAAGGTATTCATGTTTTTAGCTAATTTGAGCATTTTATCAAACACTAGTTGAGCATCTTGACTTTGAATCTCTTTTACTAGACTTCCTTCATTCCCCAACCCAATCTTTACTTATTTATATTTATCAATCTTCCCACAAACCTAATTTGTACATGCATGTATACATAATACTATTACCCCAAGAATCATACCTCAATAACCCATCTCACAATCTCTACAATACCAACACAACTTAGGTTAGGCACCTATGACTTCCAATCACCATCCCATGAGTTACAATACTTAATCCATACTCATATTTCCATAATAACTCCATATATGTAAGTCTAAGGTGTAGGATTACCTCTTGTAGACAAAATCTTGAAAGACAACTTTGGGGTGTTCTTATGATTTTGAAGAAATCCTATGAAATCCAATCAAAATCATGTTGTAACTAGTGATTGAGAAGTGAAATTACCATGAAAACACACTTAAAAACTCACCTTAGGTGTGCAATTGGATGCCTTGGTCGAGTTGGGAGTGTAGATGAAGCTCTAAGCTTGAGAAATATCTCAAATTCTCTTATTTCCGGTCCTTAGGTGTATTTAAAAGCCTTCCACTAGCGCGATTGCGCACCTGGTCGCGCTAAAATAGCGCGACGAAGGCAAAAAGCTTCACAATATGCGCGTCCACTAGCGCGATCGCGCACCTGGGCGCGCTAGTGACACAGGCTCAATAAAATGGTCATAACTTTCTGTATACACCTTCAAATGATGAACGGTTTATTGCGTTGGAAACTAGACTCAAAGGGCTTTAATATGATAGGTTGTGAATCACAAAATACCTTATAGAACGGGATATATGATTGTTCGAAATGAGGCCTTGTGCACACTCATTTACAACTTTCGTCTAATATGAAATTTTCCAACTTGGCTTAGACTTAGGCCTCTCCTTAGACCCCAATTAACCTCTAATATGACTTATATGCTTATTAACATATCCAATTGATACCCATTATATCATGAATTCTCATTTGCACACAAAATAAAATAATTAGCCTACCTTGGCACGACGAAACCTCAAGTTACTTGGAAAAAACTTTCCGGGGCCTTACATCCTCCCCCCCCTCAGGATCATTCGTCCTCGAATGAGGATTAAGGTTCGCTCATTATTTATCCTTATGTAACCTCTGCTTTTTCACATTATGGGATATATCAACAACCCCAAATTTGGCTAACTCCTTAAATTTTCGAAAATTTCTGCAGAGTTTCCTTTGTAACTAGGCCTATCTACCTGTTAGAGAACCACCAAAACCATCCTAACAACTCTTCCACAATGAGATAAAGCACCACAATGTATATATCGGCAATACCAGTTTCACCATTACCAGCACTACATTATCACAAGGATACCTGGACACAAACCTCACATTTCTAAATCATAATACCTAGAAGGTATCTTTCAAGTCAAAGCTTTGGATATACAATCAAGCGAAAATATTTCCCTCCCACGATTCTTTCGGCCTTCAAGGTGGCCTCCTCAATTCACAAGCTTTGCCATAACATATTCATGGAAGCAATCCCAACCCCTAAACTTATCTAACAAGGATGACAGCTAGATACCTCGCATAAGCTAACTATTCATAAACATCCACCTTCAATAATTTACACCAAGATGATATACAAATGATCTCCACCTACCTTCTTAGACATAGACATATGAAAATACAAAGTTATGAGGAGTAACTAGGGGGAAACATCATACTCCTAGTGCGACCTAATAGGAAATGCGCTTACGTACCCTTCATTATCAATTCACATAACATCTACATGGAAATTTTTTGAGAGTACCCGGTTCATCCTCCTGAGTTCTATATCTCTACTCGAACACCCATGCTAAACCTTTGATGACCTTCGACGATTACATTAAGATGTGGTATCATAAGATGGACATCAAACTACCTATCGAACATATGTGATTATATGGGGATGATCCCCAGTTGACATGTTTGGACCTTCAATACCTAATAAATTTAATGCAATGAGGAACACATAGTTCAAGATTAGGCTGGAGTTATCCAGGAATTCATTAATGCACTGAGTAGAGTACTTTCTAAGGTTATATGCTAAGGGACTTGAAAGTTACAACTAACAATGCTGACATGGTTAATCACTGTGACGACATCAATTATTACATAAATAAGGCATAGGGGTAAGTAGTACATTGGCAATAGGAATCATTAAGGAGGAATATTCAAGTACATGACCCAGTCGTCTCCTAGAGTGTAGGAAAAATTCAATTATCAAGAATGAGAATATTCTGGCACCTTGAATGCTATATGGGTTTCGAAAGACATGAAGTTGAATTACATTCTTAACGTTAACTGACAGAAGGAATCTATACCATAAGCCTATGAGGATGAAAAGAAGTTGAACACTTATGAGATTATCATACTGAAAACAGCTTAACCCTTCCTGATAATTGATCCTATATGAGAGAAGTAGAGATACAATAACTTGTCTCCCAAATCAATATGCTCATGATATGTGCAAAAACTGAAGGCATCTAATCTCAACCTTTCACGAGTGAGACCACATAGCTAGGACATCTTAATATTGGGACGAAATCATGTATTGGTTAAAAGGGGTTCTAATGGTTAGCATGATGCTTCGGGGAGAAAGATAAAAAACACCCCTACCCATCCAGGAAGGTGGAATACCAAGGATAGCAAAACTCCCCGCACATGACAAGAGTGGGGAAACTAGCACAATGAATTCACTACCTAAAGGACACAATTAACATATGGAGGTGTAAAGAGAAAATAAATATTTGTTATAAGCTGGACATGCTTCTGCTATATTAACTCCCAACTGCAATATACGACCATGCCACGAGCAACCATAATACTAGTACAAAAGTGAGCTACCTTCTACGAGATGTCCCAGGTGGACACGAAAGTTATGGCGACACAATATCTTCCTATGACGAGGATGAGGGGATCCCAATTCTTTAGAGAAACTTTATGCATATGGTGATCATTTCGATTGACATGAACTCATGTGATAGGTGTGAAGGTATGCTCTTATGTGACTAGGCAGTGAGAAGCTTTCATGATGATATTCGCAAGAGAGTAGATTGACTGTTCAAACCATATAAGCCATATACACAACTGAGTAAAAGAGTGACTCGAGAAGGATCGCAACACTGGGATTCTTTACATGGAACTCAACACCACATAGGTAAACTTAACGACGGTGCATGCATAGGAACAAATGGGCAGATGTTGTCCATTCCAATAAAATGTTCTATAAGAAATTCATCAGGTATAGTCCCTCGTTAAGAATTTAGGAAAAGAAAGTGCGAAGTATTAATCCTAGAGTTATAACTCCATTCAAGGACGTATTTATAGAACTTAATCCCACGATAGGATGTAAATTAGTGAATTTGTAATAGAGTGGATTCACGAACAATACGGCTCCTTCAAGGAGTAGGTACACACAAGTCTTTGTGACTCACGTCTTATTAAGACCATGTTTATGAGAATTCTTTAATATGGATGTACATATACAATGAGTTGAAATTTTGATTTGACTCACTTAATGACTTTAGGTTGGTTAGGTAATAGCTTAATCAATACTCCTCAACTCAACATCCCTAACATACGTAGTTAACATACTGATATACTACATGATCTGGTGGTGCAGAGACATTAATAGGAACAAGGGTACTCCCCTTAGGAAAAAGTTTTACCAATCCCTTTATGGCTCCATACATTCTCCTAACAAACGCTTGGGCAATCTCCCTCATATTCAATGGTGGGGGAATTCCCTCCTTACTGCTTCCAAAATCATGAATTACTCATCTTATGATTAGGACATAGAATGGAAATTAGCTCCCTATCTTGAGCTCTACTGCACGATCTTGGAGTATCAAAGAAGGGTGAAATTTCTAAATGTCCGAATAGCCTCCAACTTATAGATGTGGTCGACTACACACCGATAAGAAGGACTCTACTAGACACGGCTTCGAGACATCATAGGACACTTTAAAACCTTAGGCTCTGATACCAAATTTGTCACGCCCCAAAATCCGAGGAGCGCGACCGGCGCTCAACCGAGTGAACCCGACTGAGCAAGCCTGTTAGGTTTCATTCTACCCAAGCCAACTCATGATTAAATAGGAGATGGGCTCCATTGTTTAGGATTAGTAAGTATTTCATTAACAACTTCCCATTTCATTTCCATTAGCAACTTAATTCATAATTATCAAAGTATTACAAGTTTTATAAATCTTTGCCAAACATCAATATTTCTATTTTAAATCCAATACCCGACACTACCCACAACCTGTCTACAGAGCCTATAAACATAACTGAAGAGTAATATAATATGGAAATGCCGGTAACAAGGCTCCGGCTATACCTCAAATACAAAGTACATGATAAACAGATGAATCAGGACCCCCAAATGAAGTGGGGCTCACCAAGTCAGCTGAAAGGATGATGCGATTCTAGCTACGACCAACACTGCCTGCTATAGAAATACCTACATCCATTTAAAGACATAGCGCCCCCAGTAAAAGGGACGTTAGTGCCATCGAATAGCACTAGTATGTATAACTAAACACCATCTAGTTAGAACGAACTATCACACCAGAACAAGAAATCATAAACACCTTTTCATTAGAAAGAACTAACAAACAAGAATAAGGAAATCATAAAGGTCAATTAAGAGCTTTAACAATCACCACATCAACAAATAAATGAACCATGTAATCTTTCACATAATTTCCATGACATTAGTTCGGGCCACTTGATATTGTTCATCATCATTCATAATACCATAGCTTTCTTGAGCGGAGTTCGATCACGACCCGATCGGCTAGGTCGCCTCATTTGAGACATGTACCTCAATCACAATCTCATTCTCATTTTTCCGAGTTCAATATCGGCACAATACCACCATGTGTGCGGCATGGTGTCCGACCACGGCCCGATCGGCAAGGCCGTCTTAACAAGATATTGTTACTTTCTCATTAACCATCTCATTTCAATCTTTATTTCACATATATCAATTCATAGGCACCTGGGGCCACAATTATCACATCATACTTGGCACTAGGCCATATTTCATAACTCAATCTCTTCTCTCCCACATTTCACATTATTTCCACATATTTCACATCAATGTCAATTTCAGCAACAAGCCATTCAATTCAAGATGTCAAGTACACATAAGAGGAATCATGAATCGTGGGCATATACAGTATTTCAGAAATCATACACCTCAAGTTTATTAACATTGGAACTTTAAACACAACGGATTCTTCCAAAAAGGAGGGGACACATCATACCGCAATAAAACACACATCAAAGGCATAAGCAAACAATTACACCAATTGTTCTTGAATTACTCTTTTCCAATCATGACAATATACAATTTCAACATCTAAGTATGTAACAACCCGGATCACATTAGATGTACTCATAAGGCAAAACATTATCTCGGACAACCACTTATGGCATAAATTGTGTACAAAGCCTTTGTGACACTTTATTATTGGAGTCATTTATGGAAAGCAAAGTCGAGGCTCATTCCATAGTCTGTTTTCATATTTTCTCATGTCATAGGCATCACCAGGTACAATTATAATTCAACTTCTCGGTACATTGGCCATACTCTATTTCCCAAATTCGTTTGATTACTTCAAACATCTTCATACATAGAGGATTTCACATAGTATTGGCATAACATTTAGACTTTAAATCTAGGCATTTTAGCACATAATTCACATTCTTCACATATCCTCATTTACCAAGAATAACACATTAAACATATGAATAAGTACCTACCATATATATTTTAACAACATTAATTCGCTAAACATAACCAAAAGCAAGTACTGCATCAATCACGTTTCGAACTTATAATATTTACGCGGGCACCATGAAAGCTCAATTTCTAAAAGACGAGTTTTAGCCATACATACCTCGTTTAAGCTTTCATTAAATTACTACAACGTTCCGGAAATTCTAGCAATCCCAATCTACCTGAGACATAACAAAATTGGGTGAAATTTCTAGCAATCCCATGCTAGTATCGAAATGGCACCATTTGAGGCGTTGTATGGAACGTTGTAGTAATTTAATGAAAGCTTAAACGAGGTATGTATGGCTAAAACCCCATCTTTTAGAAATCGAGCTTAATCGATATTTGTGTGAATATGGCAAGATTAAAGTTGAATTGTTGAATCAATTGTTATTTTACATGAATTGGTGTTGTAACCTTATATGCTTGAAAGATGTGTCGCAACACGATCAACGTGCTATCTTGATAACTTGAAAGGGGCAAAAGATATGAATTGCGCATTGAAATGCACCTTAAATTGAGATTGAAGTTGCATATAATGTGCCGTCTATGTGAAGTCTTATCTATGCTCACAATTTAAATTGCTCTTGTGTGCACATATTACCCTAAATTACAAATCTAACATTGAAATTGGGAATGATGTGAAATGTGGCCTAGTACTAAATATATGACGTGATAGTTGTGGTCCCAAGTGCTTATGAAATGACATATGTGAAACAAAGATTGAATTGAGATGATTGATGGAAAAAGGGAAATGCCTTGGTAAGGTGGCCTAGCTGATCGGGCCGAGATTGAACGCCATGCAGCACACATGGTGGTATTGTGTTGATATTGAATCCCGGATAAAAAGGGAAAATGAGATTGTTATTGAAGTGTATGTCTCTAGTGAGACGGCTTAGCCGATCAGGCCGTGATCGGACTCCGCTCAAGAAAGCGGTGGTATTGTGAATGATGATAACAGTATTGAAATGCCCCAAACTAAAGGCTATGGAAACAAATGTGAGAATTGTATGATTCTTTTACCTTGATAATGTTATGATCGTTTGAAGCCTTTGAGTTATACTTCTGATTTCCTTATTTTTGTATGAATGTTCTTTCTAACTAGATGGTGTTTAATTATACATACTAGCGCTATTCGATGTCACTAACATCCCTTTTTCCGGGGGCGCTATGTCTTTAAATGGATGTAGGTGTCTCTATAGCAGGCAATGCTGGTCGCAGCTAGTGCAGTATCATCCTTTTAGCTGACTTGGTGAGCCCCACTTCGTTTAGGGGTCATGTTTCATCTATTTATCATGTACATTGTATTTGAGGTATAGCCGGAGCCTTGTTGCCAGCATTTCCATATTACTCTTCACTTGTATTTAGAGGCTCCGTAGACAGGTTGTGGGTAGTGTCGGGTATTGGAATTAAAGTAGAAATATTGATTTTTGGCAATGATATATAAAACTTGTAATATTTTCAAAATTGTGAATGAAGTTGTTAATGGAAATGAAATGGACTTGTTAATGACATGTTTATAGAATTTGATTAACAGTGTACATTTCCTCTTTATTCAAAGACGAATTTGGGTAGTATGAAACCTAACAGGCTTGCTTAGTCGGGTTTACTCGGGTGAGCGCCGGTCGCGCTCCTCGAATTTTTGGGCGTGACATTAATTTCTCGCCATCAAGTCATTTCAGAAGAATGCCTCGAGACCCCAAGGACAGGGAGTCACGACTGAGTCCCCTCCCTCGAGGCTCGTCGAGGCCCTACTTAGAGAAGACAAAAATCGAAGCCAGAACAGAAGCGGAAGCTCCCAAAGAACGCGGCTAAGTCTCACAAAGCCGGCCTATCTAGGGCCTACGCCAAAGCGTCGCGTCCAACTGTCCCATCTCCATACTTAAACAATTAAGGCATGTTGTACTATAGCCGAGTTCCCCTCCTATATAAAGGGAACTCGCGCTACCTTGTAAAAGGCTGATGTTGCTCCATTTCTCCACAAGTGCAATAATCTCTCTCTCTCTCTCTCTTCTTTCTAATCTGCTCGTCCTCATTGGCCCGAGGCCACTTTAGCATTCATCACTTTCTTGCTTTTTCTTCATTATATTGCTTGGTATTGGCCATAAAGATCCTTGTTTAATCATATCCTTAACTGTTGTCCCATTTTCGATTGCCCCCGATAGCCCGAGCTCGACCCAGGCATCAACCTCGAGGCCCCTTATCGACCGATCCTACACCCGGGCAGTAGGTACCTCGGCTCGTTCAACCCCTCGTTTTAGCCTGTATCCCCTTGGTAAAAGAAGACGGGCAGTAAGCCTTTAGGTTAGGTTATCGCCCCATTTTTAGCTTGCATTTCATCGCTAATCTTTGTATTCTTAGAACCAACTGCTCTAAACAACTAGCTTGATAATAGATCACATATTTTTAAAATCCCATTTACATATTTAATTGTTGTTACCATTTTCACGGTAAACACAAAGATAGGCACTAGAAGCCTTGAAGGGGTAAATATTACCTTAGTGTGGCTCCCGTCCCTACTAGAGAAAGAATATTAGGTATCCCGAAGAGCCAATAAATGGATCAAGGGTAGCTAAAAGCAAAAGAATGTCATGTTCGAGTTTTTAAAATAAAGTGATAGACATAAATGTTAGCGAGAAATAGGAAGAGAGTTAATGAAGCATTAATAGTAATATGTGATACCTAGATGACAACGATAGATAACAAAATGACAGTATTACAGAGTCTATAGTCAAGGAAAGGAAGAGATAAGAGGTGACAGGCCTTGAGACAACAAAGGAATATAGTCCATAAAGTCATACCCCCATTTCGAGAAATAAGTTCATTAGTCTAACGTGATTACCAGAAGGAAAAGTTAGACCCCAGAGTAAAAGAAATCAGTATGGATTGGTGAATAAGATAAACTTAACATGAATTAGTGACTGGGTAGGTAATAATCGGCATCATGAGAATTTCAGAGATTGTGTTCCGGTGATAATATAATGCACAACAGAAGAATAACCTTTAAAGGTCATTCAGGAAGACGCTTCCCTAAAGTAAGCAATGCGAGCAAAATGAAGCTTAAGGGACTATCTATGCCAGTTATACTAGGTGTCACCCTCGTGAGTAAGGAATTTTGTTATCCATGGCATAGACGTTTTTCTGCAAGTAAAGTAAGGGTCAGCGATGATGTGAAAAAATGCCAAGGATAATGAGGTAAAAAATCTATAGGTCGATCGTCGTAGCACAAAATCTCAATACTCCCCTAAGGGGGGGAGGGATATAGAGTGATCTGGCATTGAGTCAAAATTAAGTGATTCTAAAAAATATGGAATGGTAAAGGAAGAATGTTATAAAAATGAAAAAGGGATAAGATTGCAATTATCCAAAGCCTACAGATATACTACGATTCCAGAACATTATGCAAACATGGCGTCAAGGAGATGAAGTAAGGGTTCCTGCCCAAAATGTTATTGATAGATAAGAAGCCAGTGCGAGAGTTAAGTTAAGATAATTAAAATAACCCAAGAAAGATTATGCAGAATATTGATATGATAATGGTCCAACGAGTAGTTAGCAGTTGATTCAGGAAGAGCCTAGTTATGGCTAGACATGAGGTTACCGATGAATCATCAGATCGTGCAAGATAAACATAGTAAAATCCAATATATTGAATAGCCTCGTAGTAATATCATTGTAATACTTGAGATATATTCAGATAGAACTTGCGGTAGTTAAAGGTACCGTATGAACGTTACGAGAATAAAAGAGAGTGCAACTAGGAAGGCAATAAAAATATCAATTCAGAAGAAACCCTACAAGCAAAAGGGCATGGAGTTAAGTAACTACGGATAATTATTAGCAAGGAAGAACATCAAAAGGTCCGTAATAAGCTCACAACTTTACAAGAGTCAGAAGGTCCTCCCTAAGTACTATAATGAAAGACTAGTTGAGGTAGTAAGGAAGAAGACTTCAACTTAAGCTCAGTTACCCAAAGAGGGAATGGTCTTATAATAACAATATCACAACAACATTGCATGCACTCCATAAGAAAGTGGCACCTACAGTGGCTAATGAACGGTGAGTAAAATCAGAAGTGATATTCCAGATCATATAAGTTGTATGGAATTCCAATATGTGTGGGCGCTAAGGTAATCTATGTATGCACGCAACAAGGGGGCAGAAAGACCAGGAAAAGTTTGAATTTTATACATAGAACATATACGTTGACAATCATACAGTCGAAGAAGATTATTGTATAAGTTAAAAGAAATAATTGATCCCAGGTCACAGACAAAGGATTGAATTGTTAAAATATTATATCATGGATATTCTATAACGCCTATGAAAGGCTAAAAGTAATAACTAATATCATGAGTTGTAGATCGAAAGATAGCTTAAGCCTATATAAAGGCAAGTCAGAAGGTGGAGGAAACTAAAGTGTTACATTAGCGAAGTAAATCAGGAAATAATTATTGAACCCAGAAAAATATAGACCTCGTGATTGAGAACATTGCAGGATTACTCTTAAATATCAGAGGTACAAGTGAGATAGTACAGTAGCCATATTCTATAATGGCTCTATGATAAATCAAGTTAGAAGAAGAACTAGCCTCATAAGAAGTTGGTATGAAGCTTCCACTAGGTTGTGTATACACTAGAGGTGCAAGTATTATAATAGAGTTTCAAGTTGTAGACGCGAATTCTACCTATGTGGAAGGGAGGTCATGAAAGAGATAGAATATGTGATGTGAGATTTTAAGGTAAGTAAGGTAAGGGTAAACAATTTTCGACATACTCAAATGCAGAAGGTTATGGATAGTCCATACTTCGGATAGAAGGATAAAATCGCTAGGATTGAGTATCTAGGAGTGATAGAGGACTCGTCAGCGACATGTCTTCCATCTTATGGTTTCTTGATTTCGAGAGATCTAGTTAAGAGAGTAAATAAGAGTTAGAGATGATGTGATGTCTCGCTTGATGTTCCAAAATAACACAAGGAAATCTATGGTTCAAGAAAGTTGAAGGAAGGTTGCGAGTAGTATAAATGGATATGTATAGGTCGCAAGCTAGAGTATGGTAAAGCGACAAGGTTTTAGGAAGATATGAGTAACGCTAAGAAAGGGCGAGTGAGAAGGTGATGAGAATGGATAAGTCCGCAAGATGAAGCCCATGAAAACAAGACAGCTGATGGTTTCTCTAAGTTGTAGAAAGCTCAATATAGTCGAATGAACTCAAAGGAGTCTAAGACTAGTAGCATTTGGAAGAGATGGAATGTTGTCCTGGTAATAGAATGAGGGTGGATAAAGGATGATGTTTGGGACTTCGATTGAGTAAGGATTTGAAGAAGAAAAAAATAAAGGGATTTCAAGAATTTTAAAGGATTAAATTTCCCACGTAAGTGACTCACATTGGGATGCTATAAAATACGGTTATGGAATAATAGTATCGCCCCTAGGTGGATCAGTCTAATTACTCTAGATTTCCTCAGTGAGACGTGGGCCCTAGCAACAATGTTACATAAGAGGTCAAGTTATCAATGGTAGATTTGGATCAACATTAAGGTGAATCAACCATAGATGGATAAAGTTCCAACGTATGAGAAGAGATAAGGATTTCATCCTTTAGATGAACAATAATAAGGAAGCATTGAAGGACTCGGATTTATACATCTATGATAAGAAGCGAGAGAGTACCCTAGAATTGGGTAGCAGACCTCGATAACAACAAAACTAAGGTAAGAGTTATTTTATAGTGTGCCATATCTAGATGCAGTAAAGTGATACGGATAAATAACCAGGTCTATGAAATAAGATATAATAATATTCATAAGTTTGACAAAGTACCGAGCGAATAACATCAATATAGATGCCTATAGGGAATCTGTATATGTTTACAAAGTGAGGCCTAGCGATTGGCTAAAAGCTGGAGGATAAAGGACAGAAGAGTCGCATATGCGCACTTACAAAGTCAGAGTCGTACAGGTTACATGATGAAAGGTAGCAACAATTACATGATTGGAAGGATTCCGATCATAAGTCGTGGTGTGAGAAAGAGGCATAAAGGGGGGGAATCCCCTGGCCTTTGGGATTCATTCACAAAACAGTTGCATAGATTGAAAGAGGAGTATTGAAGCATTAGCAAAAGCTATGGGTTATGAGAATGATAAGTGCATCAGTCAACATTCGAGGATGAATGTCCCCCCGGGGGGGGGGGGAATGATGTTACACCCCATATTTTCGTATGTGAAAGTATGCCATAAATAAATTGATGAAAGCTCGGAAATGAGATGTTACATCTCGCATTTTTGTACGTTAAAGTTTCTTCATAAGTTAATCGATGTAAGCTCGAGAATGAGCGTATTTTGAAATTATAAGTACTATGCTATTTCAAATAAGGGATAAGTAAGTTCTTCAAGATGAGAGGGTAAGCAAATCGAAGAAAATGAGTTTCGTCGAAGTTTGACAATTTGGGATAAAATACGGTCCGAGTTTTAATACCCAGTATTTATGGACTAGTGCTATACAAGGTACCACATGACTATAATAGTATGGTGTACAAAGTGTGTTAAAAGTGAGCAGTATTTTAAGTAATTTGAGATAGTTCCTAATTATATGGATAATTGGGTAATTACTAGTTAACTGGGGATTAACAAATTTATTAAGAAATTAAGTGGATATTTTGGATAAGCTTGAACCCCAAAACGTGGCATCCAATAAGCCTTAGTTAAATATGAATCTTAAGTCATATAACTTCTTGTCACAATTGCAAGATTTTGTGGCTTAGTCAGTATTCAAGTGGGACCACACCCAAATATTAAAAAAGACCTCTTTAATTCATTATGGAATCTCTACAAAAGTCCAAAGAATGCTTCAAAATCTCATTCGTGGAAGATTAAATGTTAAGCAACATGATTTTGCTACAAAAATCATACGAGACTACATAATGTTATAGCAACGCGATTTTGCAATACTAAGGAAGTACGGTGCAATCTTTCTCAAAGAATATCATACGGATTTTCCCCTACTTTGATCTGCCAATACATGTTTTGTCGCTATCAACTTGTATCAGAGGGATTTTCAAGAGAATGAGTTCAGGTATGTTAAGTCTATCCCTTCTTTCTTTTTGGCATGATCCATACGATACAAACGAAACGAGCAAATGCACCACTTTCATAAATGACTTTATTAATAGAAATGCTAGAGATACTTATGTTCTTGATTTCCCATGTGTGCCATTATTCTATCATTTGTTCATGGGTCTCAGAAAATACATAAGTTTATAATGTTTACTTCATGATATTAATCAAAGGCATAATGGTCTTACGACATCCGAATGATTTAATTAATGTAATTGTCATTCGTTGCATTCATTTATAAATGTACATTGACCTATGACCAGATGGCATTATATATATATATATATGCACCACCACCTGATCAGCTTGTATACGTTGATGCTTTTGCCCATAGTTGCTGAGATGATATGATGGGATGCCCTTAGAGGCTAATGATGTTATGAACACATGTACCTATGCACGACATGAAATTCATACGCATACGCATGACACTATAAGTATTTCATGATTTACAGAGTTATCCAGACATACAAGTTGAGTTATTTATTCCATGTTTCATCCATGTCTTTTATATACTAATTTATGTGTCTTACATACTCGGTACATTATTCATACTGACGTCTTTTTGTTGGGGACACTGCATTTATGCCTGCAGGTGTAGATAATCAGTTTGACGAACCCTCACAGAAGAGGAGGTTAGCATTCAGCGAAGGATCGGTAAGACTCCACCTTATTCCCAGTGAAGTCGAGTCTGTAAGTCATCGTATCACAGACTTATGGGTAGGCCGGTACCCTATCCCATTTGATGTCAAATACTCTTAGAAGCTTTGTAGACAGAGGTTTATTTTGTATAGTATGTCAAAGACCTTGACGACCTATATGTATTCATGTTTAAAGAAAGATGGTTCATTGATATAGTGCTATCCCACTTATAGTTATACATTACGAGATGTAGCCATGTTGGCCAAATTACCAATGATACTATGGTAAGAAAGAAACATTATGTTAGTACTCAGTTGAGTAAGTACCGGGTGCCCATCGTGGCCCATCAGTTTGGGACATGACATAGCTTCGGAGGCTCCCAAGCAGCAGTCTTGCGGGCCTTGGAAAGACTTCCTAAACAATTGGTCTCCTTTGACGATATATCGTGCTGCTTTGGCGCGCATAGCCTGGGATGTCTTGGTATCATCGGCAAACTTCCCGTGTCCGAGATAATCAATAATCTCATTTCTCTAGTCCCAGACAAAATTATTCGTATTCACCTCATAGTAGCTATCTGCGTCCAAAACTGAGTGCATGAGCTATACTACAGTACTGGAATCTGATCCCTTAATTTACGGTGATGAGCCGAGTTAGCTAATGCGTCTGCTTCCGAATTTTCTTCCCTCGAGACATGCGTAATTGACCATTTCCAGAACCGGGCAAGCAGATCCTAAACCTTCACTATGTATTGTTGCATGCGCTCCTCTTTTGTCTTGAAAATCTGGTATACCTGATTTCCACTAGCTGGGAGTCACATTTGATTTATATGACCTCGGAATCTTGTCCCCGGGAAAACTCGAGTCTTGCAATCAAAGATTCATACTCTGCTTCGTTGTTATTCAAAAGGCTCGTTCTTATGTCCTGCCTTAAACTACTGATGATGATTCTAACAGCATCACTGCCTCTTTGGTTGCCAGAGGCAACAATCCCGGACTAAAACTGGCCCCGAAGTTGGCCAGAACTTGTGACTTAATCGCAGTCCAAGGTTTATATTCTATTTCAAATTCACTCATTTTGACGGCCCATTTGGCCAACCTACCTAAGATTTCATGTTTATGAAGGATATTCCGCAAAGGAAAGGTGGTCACCACAGCTCTCGGGTGACTTGAAATAAGGCCTTAGCTTCTAAACGGCGACTACGAGAGCTAAGGCCGGCTTCTCCAAATGCGGGTGTTGATACCCAATTTTTCCCTCATATATTTTTATAAATGCATACATACTTCCAAAACAATGCATGAACATCAATCAATATTTTTCCATAATTTCTGCATTTTGAAAGTATTTTTTAATTAATTTATCCTATGTGTTTTAATTATATAAATAATTACTAATTGCATCATAGATGGTTTTATTGCTTAATTTTATCGTTTATATTTATAATTATCTTATGCATAACCCTATTTAAAGCTGTAGGCTATAATTGCAATAACTTTGCAATAATAGCCCATATGTGCCTAATTACTTTATTTCTACAAGAAAATGACCTTTTATATTTTTATAATATTAAGTAATTATTTTGAATCATTTTTATTCATAAATATCATTTATTATCATTTATTAGATATTTTTATAAGTTAATTTATCAAATTAATTATGTATTTAACAAATAACCTCTTTTAATTTGATTTCTTTTCAGATCTGTCCCAGATTACTACCCCAGCCCAATTAAATCATACCCATGACCCAATTTTCCATAACCCTCCACATCCCATATGGAATCCTGACCGTTGATCTCAGACGATCAATGGTCCGAGATCCATTTCCCTTTTAATTAACCCCTAACCCCCCTAAACCTAATCATTTCTAAAATTCTGCCGCCCTTGAATCTCTTCCTCCTCTCTTCTCTCTCAACTTTCCCCTAACCCTAGCCCGCGTTCATCTGAACCCCTTCAACCCATGGCGTTTCTCTTCGATCTTGGGCCTTATCTAGCCTCCTATCTCTACTAGTGTTATGATTTCGTATTGCTTGATGGAATCTCAAAGAGATTCGAACCAGATTTGGTTCAAATCCCTCATGTTCTCGATGAATCCGTCTGTGTTCATTCATATGTGTGTAAGTACTAGTATCGCCGTGTTTATGGCTTCAAATCTATGGTTCAAACAAGACTTTTCTCACCTATGTTTATTTTCTTATAACCTAACCATTTCCGACTAAATCCATTCAGATCTCTTTAAATCCGAGGCAGTTTGAGTTTTTTTTTGTTACTTTTCCTTTAAGGTTGTGCTATTTTCCCTATTATTGTTAACTGATTTCACCTTTCCCTAAAAACCTAGGGTTCATCTTTTTTTTTTATGTGTCTGCAAATGTTATAAAATGCCTAAAGGCTCACCTCCGGCGTTTCTTCCCTATTGTTCGACTAATTTTTTTTCTTGATGTTTCATCTCTGTATTTCAATATGCTTAAAGTTTTCCGCTATTTGATTATTTATCTCACAGTAGATATGCTTAAAATTCATATTGATTTATTTGCCTAATTAGGGTTTGAAAATATATTTTTCTTTTAGAATTGGTATCTCTCTGAGATTTTTATTTATTATTTCCTTATATGTGACTCGTAATTGATACTGTCTTGATTTGTTGAAATTGATTGTTATGATCGATCTTTGAGTGATTTCTGAACGTATTACTTACTTTATTAAACCTCAATCTTGTCTGCTAATTGATTTCGTTTAAGATTATCCTTAATTTGAGTAATAATTCCCTAACTATGTCCTAATAAGTGATTTTTGTTTATCCCTAATTGATTGATTTGCTGATTTCTTTGCCTTATTTGTATACCATTGATTCTCCTACCTTATTTGGTTTTAATCTACTTTATGCTATAAAACCCTTCATTGTTCTTATTTTAAAAACACATGCTGAGACACGCAAGCTCACACCTACACTTACACACTTACACTCACACAACTTGAGTTCTTTCTATCACTCTGATTTGCTACATTGTCTAGTCGGCTGAAAGACAAGGCTAGACCCTTGGATCCCAATTGCCTTCACCTTCCTGTTTACTTTCTCCCTAACTGGTATGTCTTAATTCCTGTTATTTTGTTCTATTCTATATACTTATGTAGTCAGTTTTATCACAGACCTCAACATGCTTCTGTTTGGTACAAGATTCTTGACCATCTCTTTCTCAACTGTTATGCCTTAGTTCTTGTTTTCTTGCTCTGTTCCATATGATTATATGATTAGTTTACTTCAAGCTTCGACATACTTCTGTTTTCCATATGTTTGCATTATTCCTGTTACGACCCGACCAGTCGTCTCATGAGTCACCGCTCTGTTTCCCCCATTTTTGCTTCTTATTGCTTTGTCTAATGGTTCTATATGTGATCGATGTGATTTCTTCGAGTTCGGCAAGGACTTGATAAGGTTTGAGACACTTAATCTCTTTTAAGAAGCTTAAGTTGGAAAAAGTCAACCAAATGTTCACTTATGTGTTAGAAGGCTTGGATGTGAGTTTCGATTGTTCGATTAGCTTCAGGAGGTGATTTGGGACTTAGGAGCGTGATCGGAATGAGTTTTGGAGGTCTGGAGTAGATTTAGGCTTGAATTGGCCAAATTGGATTTTTGGCGATTTACGGTTGGTAGGTGAGATATTGATATAGGGGTATGAATGGAATTTTGAGAGTTGATGTAGTTCTTATGTGTCATTTCGGATGCGTGTGGAAAATTTCAGGTCATTCGGATGTGGTTTGGTTTGGGTTTTGATCAAAAGCGGAATTCAGAAGATTTTGGAAACTTAGGCTTGAATCCGATGTGTTTTTGTTGATTTGGTGTTGTTTGAGGTGTTTTGAATATTGGTACAAGTTTGAATAAGGTTTTGGGATATGTTGGTGCCATTGGTTGAGGTCACGGGGGCCTGGGGTGAGTTTCGGGTGGTCAATCGGGCCATTTCATGAAGTTTGGAACTGCAGAAAATTACAGGTCAGTGCTATAGAGAAATGAAATGAGGAAGCTGGGATTTAAGCCTTCACGTTTACGAGGAAGGCCCCTCATTCGCCAAGGGTTGAGTAATTATGCATTGCGTTCACGGGATGTTGTCGCGTTCGCGTAGAAAAAAATGGGCAGCTGAGCTTCAGGTGAATTTATTCACCGCGTTCACGAGAGGGGGAACGCGATCGCGAAGGTTTGTCTAAGTAAAGCATCGGGTTCTCTATTTGGAAGGTCGCGACCGCAAAAGAGGAATTTTGGTCAAGGTTATTTTGTGCTTCACGAACACGAGGCTTTGACCATGTTAGCGAAGAAGGATTTCAGGCCTGGGCAGAAGGTTTAAATAGTCGTCTTGTCCGCACATTTGGGTTTATTTCTTCCATTGTTGGTCATTTTTGGAGCTTTTTGAAGGGGATTGAAGAGGGATTCAAGGGGAATCACTTGGAGGTAAGATTCATGGACATAAAACACGGTTCTAATGTGAAATCTACCTAATTAATCATGGAATTTAAGCATAACAATTGAAGAACTAGGGCTTGAAGTTGGAGACATAGAAATTGGGATTTGAGGGGTTGTTTGTGGATGGATTTTGATGCTTTTCGTATGTATGAACTCATGGAACGATAAGGATTCCGTTGATGTGATTTTTATCAAGTTTCGAGACGTGGGCCTGGGGATCAGTTATCCAATTTCGTGATTTTTTGGTATAATTTGATTATTTTCGTTTGGGCTTCGTTCCCTTATCATATTTTGACATCGTGATTCTGATTTTGGATAGATTTGACGCAAGTAGAGGCCGATTCGAGGGGCAAAGGCATCGTGGAGTAGTATTTTACCGGTTTGAGGTAAGTAACCATTGAAAATCTGGAACCGAGGGTACAAAACCCCGGTAATTGAATTGTTTTGATAAAGCGGTGACGCACATGCTAAGTGACGAGCGTGTGGGCGTGAACCGGTAAGGATTGTGACTTGGTCCATCCCATAGCGACTATTAAGCCGTGTATTTGATTTGGAACAATATGATATTCCGTACTTTAGTCATTTATACAGTATTATGGGTTGTATGCCATGTTTGTGGCCTTGTGCCGGCCTGTTGAGACCCTTAGGGGCATTTTTACTGTTTTTCATCTCTCTACTTGTTGAAATCATATCCTCAGTCGTGTGTTACCTGTTTAAATGTTTAAAACTGGTTTTATCACTCTACTTCTAAATGTGAGGACTATTTGGACTTTGTTTCCCTAATTTCTACTGTTGTGCCCGAGTGGCTGTGAGGTTAATGACTGACAGAGGTTGAGTACCTAATGGTAAGGATATTTATATATGTATGAGTTATGGATCGGGATGCACGCCACAACGATAATTATATGGATCGAGCTGTACACCCCAGATATATATATATATATATACATATATATATATGTTGGATCTGGCTGCGCGACGCAGCGATATGACGTTTGGGCTGTAGGAGCTATCCGGAGTTTATACACCCTAGTGAGCGTAGTCGACTATAAATTATGGATCGGGATGCATGCTGCAGCGATTACTATAATTTCTACTATTAAGAGATATTAATGAGCCTGAGTGCTGAGAGTGAGTATTGAGTGACGAGGGTTGAGTCACGAGTGACTGAGAGGCTGTTAGAGAAGCCATATTCTGAGTGATACCTTGCCCGAGGGGCCCAGTTATGATATTTTCACTGATTTCACTCTTCTTTTAAAATAAGCCTCTATTGTAAGAAATTGTTAAGTATTTGATTTAAATTATTTAAACTGAAATTGATGATTTTTTGACGAAACTGGTTTTAAACCTTGGAATTTGATCTATTACTCCCTGCACCTGGTGTGGAGATCTAGGTGCCCGCGCGGCGAAGTGGGAGATCTCAACATTTTTATAGGTTTCCAGAGATTGCAAGGTAGCTGCATGGCGTCCGCAACCCTGCTATTCTCCTTCCTATCTTGTTCTTTTCTGCATTTTCTCGACTTATAATGTATTAGACAGTCTGTAATGAATTAGAGGCTCTAGAATCGCGACACCTGATATTTGGGGCGGTGTTGTCTTATGTTTTTATTGGCTTCCAAATATTTCAATTGTTTTAAACACTTTTTATGATAATTGGTATTTAAATCCGTGATAGAATATTGTTTTACAAATGCAAAAGGGTTGTGATTATATGTTTGGGTTGGCTTGCCTAGTTGTGATAGGCGCCATCACGACCGGGTATTTGGGGTCGTGACAAGTTGGTATCAGAGCCTAGGTTACATAGGTGTTGCGAGTCATGAGCCGGTTTAGTAGAGTCTGGCGGATCGGTATGGAGATGTCACTACTTATCCTCGGGAGGCTGCAGAACCTTTAGGAAAAACTTCATATTCTTGAAATTCTTGTTGTGCGAATCTATTGATCCGAGTAAAAAACTTATGTTATTCTATTCTCTCACAGATGGTGAGGACACGTGCTACTGGGCAGGATAGACGACTGTCAGTACCACTAGCTAGGGCCACTAGAGGTCGAGGACGAGGTCGAGTCTATGGTAGGGGCAGAGCAGCTAGGGCAGCACCTGCAGATCCACCAACTGCCCCAGTTCAGGATCAAGTCTCACTGGTGGACGTTACAACAGCACCAGCTCAGGCACTAACTGTGCCCATTGTGATTCCAAGCCTTCAGGAGGCTTTAGCTCAAATTTAATCGTGTGGACTTGTTTGGCTCAGGCGGTTTCAGTTACTACGGGCGCAACTACTTCTCAGGCCAGGGGAGGCACCTAAACTCCCGTTGCTCACACACCTGAGCAGGTTGTGCAAGGACTCCAAACACCGAGGGAACCTCTAGCCTAGTCGGTTGCACCAGCTCTGGAGTATGTGGTACTAGTTATGTCGGACCACAAGCAACGTCAACTAGAGAGGATTGGCAGACTTCACCCTCCGACTTTCAGCGGTGCGGAGGGCAAAGATGCCCAGGGTTTTTTGGATAAGTGCGAGAGGATGCTTCGTATAGCGGGTATACTAGAGACCAGTGGTGTAGCTTTTACTACCTTTCAGTTTTCTAGGGCTGCATTCACTTGTTGGGAGGCATATGAGAGGCGCAGGCCTGTTGGTACAGCGCCCCTTACCTGGCAGTAGTGCTCTGTTCTCTTTCTAGAGAAGTATATTCCACAGTCTCGCCGAGAAGAGCTACGTAGGTAGTTCGAGCAGTTGCGTCGGGGAGAGATGACTGTGACGCAGTAACAGATGTAGTTCTCTAAGCTAGCTCGTCATGCGGTCTAGTTTGTTCCCATAGATCGAGAGAGGATCAGGAGGTTTGTTGACGGCCTTACATATCAGCTTCGGATTCTTATGACTAGGTAGAGGGTGACAGGTGCTACTTTCGAGGAGGTTGTTGACATCTCTTGTGAGATTGTGTCGGTTCACCGCCAAGAGCGAGGAGAGAGGGTGGCTAAGAGGCCTCGGGGATCTGGCAGCTTAAGTAGTGCTCCTTGGAGTGGTCAGTTCCAGTAGGGCAGAGGCCATCCATTCAGGTAGGCTCACTCAGCTCGCCCAAGTTATCGTGGGGCACCATCAGGTCATTGTTCCCATAGTTCTCATTAGGGCCACTCATCACTCAGTGCCCTTCCAGTCCAGAGTTCATCCCGTGCTCCATCAACGCAGGGTTCTTCTATGCCAGGTCCTTCTACTGGTCATTCCGGTGCCAGGGGTTCCCTTCAGCCCCCATCTCCAATACTGGGGAGTTGTTATAAGTGTGGAGAGTTTGGGCATATGAGGAGGTAGTGTCCTCGTCTTCATGATGGTCCATCTCAGTAGAGTGGTCAGTCCTCGACTTTTGCTCTAGTTACTTCACAACCCGCCTAGCCAGCTAGGGGTGGAGGTCAGTCAGCTAGGGGACACCCTAGAAGGCGAGGTCGATCAGGTGGTGGTCAGGCTCATTTCTATGCTCTCCTGGGTAGACCAGATACTGCTGCTTCAGATGCCGTGATTTTAGGTATTATTTCAGTCTGCCATAGAGATGCCTCCGTATTATTTGATCCTGGTTCCACCTTTTCTTATGTGTCATCATACATTGCCTAGTATCTGGATACGCCACGTGAGTCTTTTGTTTCACCTATTCACGTATCTACTCCAGTGGGCGATACTGTTATTGTAGACCGTGTGTACCGTTCGTGTGTTGTAACTATTGAGAGTCTGAAGAACCGGGTAGATATTTTATTATTGTGTATGGTGGATTTGGATATCATTTTGGGCATGGATTGGCTATCTCCGTGTCATGCTATTCTGGACTGTTATGCCAAGATAGTCACATTAGCTATACCGAGTGTGCCACGAATTGAATGGCGAGGTTTGACTGATTATGTCCCTAGTAGACTGATCTCATTCTTGAAGGCCCAGTGTATGGTTGGGAAGGGATGCCCTTCATATCTAGCCTCTGTGAGGGATGTCGGTGCAGAGACTCCCAGCATTGATTCTGTCCCAATTGTAAAGGATTTTCCCTTTGTGTTTCCTGCAGACCTGTCGGGCATTCTATCGGAGAGGGATATTGATTTTTGTATTGACATGGTGCCAGGCACTCAGCCCATTTCTATTCTACCGTATTGTATGGCACCAACAAAATTGAAGGAGTTAAAGGAGCAGCTTCAAGAACTCCTTGATAAGGGGTTCATTCGGCCTTGTGTGTCACCTTGGGGTGCGCCGGTTCTATTTGTGAAGAAGAAGGATGGCACTATCAGGATGTGCATTGATTATAGGCAAATGAACAAGGTAACAGTTAAGAACAAGTATCCCTTAGCTCGTATTGATGATCTATTCGACCAGCTTCAGAGAGTGAGAGTGTTCTCCAAGATTGATCTCCATTCAGGTTATCACCAATTGAAGATCAGGGACTCGGATATTCTTAAGACAGCTTACAGGACCCGATATGGTCATTATAAGTTCTCGGTGATGTCTTTTGGCTGACCAATGCCCCAACAGCGTTCATGCATTTGATGAACAACGTGTTCCAGCCTTATCTTGATTCATTTGTCATAGTCTTCATTGATGATATTCTGGTGTATTCACATAGTTACGAGGAGCACGCAGAGCATTTGAGGGTTTTGTTGCAGAGATTGAGAGAGGAGAAGCTTCATGCAAAATTCTCCAAGTGTGAGTTTTGGCTAAGTTCAGTGGCTTTCTTGGGGCATGTAGTGTCCAGCTAGGGTATTCAGGTTGATTAGAAGAAGATAGAGGCAGTTCAGAGTTGTCCCAGATTGTCCTCAGCCACAGAGATTCGCAGCTTTTTTGGTTTGGCAGGCTATTATTGCCGGTTTGCTCAGGGATTCTCATCCATCGCATTGCCCTTGACCAAGTTGACTCATAAGGGTGCTTCATTTGTATGGTCGGACGAGCGTGGGGATAGCTTTCAGAAGCTCAAGACATCGTTGACCACAGCTCCAGTGCTAGTTTTACCATCGCTTCAGGTTCATATATCGTGTATTGTGATTCTTCGATGGTTGGTATTGGTTTTGTATTGATGCAGTGTAAAGCCCCAGAAAATTTTGCTAAGTAATTTAAGATTTCGTGGTGCCAAGGTATGCTAATTATTTTATCTTGCATGCAAATGAGGATTCATGATATAATGGATATCAATTAGATATGTTAATAAGTGTATAAGTCATATTATAAGTGATTTGGGGTCTAAGGAGAGGCCTAAGTCTAAGCCAAGTTGGAAAATTTCATAATAGACTAAAGTTGTAAATGAGTACGCACAAGACCTGACTTTGGAAAAGCATATCTCCATTTATATAAGGTGTTGTGCGACACAAAACCAATCACATTAAAGATCTTTGAGTCTAGTTTCCAAATCATTAAACCGTTTGTCATTTGGAGGTGTATACAGAAGGTTATGACAATGTTATCGGACCTGTGTCAGACGCGCATCCGCGGCGCGGCCGCGGGAAAACTTGAAGTTTCTACCTCCAAGCGCGGTACGAGTGCGGCCACCGCGTCCCGAGCGCGGTTTGACCGTGGTCGCGCGCCTAGCAGCCCTATAAATACCCCTAGACCGGGTATGGAGAGTCTCTAAGTCATTTTTTTGAGCTAGGGCTTGCTCTATCAAGGGAAATCCTTCCCATACTTCCCTCCTATGATCAAAGGTAATGTTTTTGGAGTATTTTCAGTTGATTACTACTCCTAAACACTTATATTAACAAGGATTGATCTTGAAAATCCATAGATTCCCATTAAAATCCCTAAATTGATCAAGAACACTACAAGTGGGGATTCTCAAGATTCTTACTACAAGAGGTATGTCTATCATCTCTAACTACTCTATGGTGATTATTTATGTATGATATATATGTTAGAACTCATGGGATGGTGATTGGACGCCATAAGTGCTTCACCTAGGTTGTGTTGGTGTTGTAGAGATTGTGAGATGGGTTATTGAGGTATGATTGTTCGGTGTAATAGTATGATGTATACATGGATGTACAAATTAGATTTGTGGGAAGATTGTTGAACATAAATAAGTAAATATTGGGTTGGGAAATGAACGAAATCTTGTAAAAGAGATTTGAAATCAAGATGCTCAACTTGTATTTGATAAAATGCTCAAATGAGCTGAAACCCTGAATACCTTCCTAATTTTTGTTGAATTTTGTTATGTCTCAAGTAGATTGGGATTGCTAGAAATTCTGGAACGTCGTCGTAACTTAAGGAAAGCTTAAACAAGGTATGTATGGCTAAAACCCCCTCCTTTTAGAAATTGAGCCTCCATGGTGCCCGTGCAAATGTTCTAAGCCCGGAATTCGATTGATGTGGTACTTGTTTTGTCAAATAAATTGATGTTGCAAAAATGTATGTGGAAGATGCTTCTCCATGTGTTTAGTGTGTTATTCTTTGTAAATTGAGGATGTGTGGAAAAACATAAGCTATGTGCTAAATGCCAAAATGTCAAGTCAAGATTACACTGTGATTAATATGCCAAACTAGATTAATTTCTCTCTATGTTTATAACTTAAATTGCTTTTGCATGTGCCTATGATCATAAATGGCAAGATAAATGTTGAAAATGGGAATAATGCGAAATGTGAGTTATGGAATGTGGTAATTGTGGCCCCAAGTTCCGAGAAACTAATTCATGTGAATCCAAAGATTTAAGTGAGAGAATTAACGGAAAAGGGTAACGTCTTGGTAAGATGGCTTAGCCAATTGGGTCGTGATCGGATGCCATGTTATACACACATGGTGGTAATGTATTGATAATTCAAACCGAAAAGTGAGAATGAAATAAGAGTAATGTCTTGGTAAGACGGCTTAGCTGATCGGGCCGTGATCATACTCCGCTCAAGGAAGTGGTGGTAATGTGGATGATGATGCAACGATATGGAATGCCTAAACCAAAAATTTCAGATATTATGTGAAAACTATGTTAACCTCTTATATTATTGATGTGATGCTTATTTGAAGATTTCTTGTCCTTGATTTATTTTACTCTTGTATGGTTGTTCTTTCTAACAGGATGGTGTTTAGTTATACATACTAGTACTATTCCATGATACTAACGTCCCTTTTGCCGGGGGAGCTACATTTTTTTAAATGAATGTAGGTGACTCCATAGCAGATAGTGTCGATCGCGCGTAGTGGAGCATCCTCCTCTCAAAGTCTTGATGAGACCCTTTCTCCTTCAAGGGGGTTATATTCTACATCTTTTGTTATAGATATCCGCTTTTGAGGTATAGTCAAGGCCTTGTTGTCGGCATTATCATACTTGTCTTTTGCATCCTTAGAGGCTCTGTAGACATATGTGTGGGTTATGCACGAGTGTTGGATGGGTCTACGAACTATGTTGTAATTCTAGCTCTCGCTTCTCTAAAGTGTTATTGTATGGAATCTAGGAAACTTAACTACGGTTTAAGGTTGTGATATAAAATGAACTATCCATGTTGAATGTACTATCTTTTCTATTGTCTAAATAAATGAAAGCATGGCTTCTTTATTCATATTGAGATGGGTAGAAAGTGTTTGATAAGGCTTGCCAGTTGGGTTCACTCGATTGAGCGCCGGTCGCGCCTCCCGAGATTGGGGTGTGACAAACTTTGCGCAACTTCTACTCAATTATCCCACACTTTGCGCAACTTCTACTGAATTTGGGTAATCGTGGATCGACTCACGAAATCAGCGCACTTCTTGCTAGTCAAATCTACCGACACAGCTGAACAATATGCTCAGTTGTATATCAAAGAAATAGTCAGGTTGCATGGAACCCCATTTTCTATCATTTTGATCGAGTGGCTTAGTTCACTACCAACTTTTGGAAGAAATTTCAGCAAGGTTTGGGTACGTAGGTAAATCTTAGTACACCTTTTCATCCACAAACTGACGGGCAAGCGGAGCAGACTATTCAGACGCTTGAGGACATGTTGCGTGCTTCTGTTCTTGATTTCAAAGGTAGCTGGGATGAATATTTGTCACTCATAGAGTTTGCTTATAACAATAGCTTTCATGCTAGTATTCAGATGGCATCATTTGAAACATTCTATGGTAGGAGATGTAGATCTCCCATTAAGTGGTTCGAGGTTGGAGAAGCTGAATTGATAGGGCCAGACCTTGTGCATCAATCCATGGAGAAAGTTAAAATTATTAAGGAGAGGTTGAAAACTGCTCAGAGTCGCCAAAAGTCATATTGGGGCGTTCATCTTAGAGATTTGGAGTTCAAAGAAGATGATTGGGTATTTTTGAAGGTTTCCCCGATTAAGGGTATCATGCGGTTTGGAAAGAAGGGAAAATTGAGTCAGAGGTATGTCGGACCGTACAAAATCATTCAGAGGATTGATCAAGTGGCATACAAGCTTGAGCTGCCACCCGAGATGTCATTGGTACACCCAGTCTTCAATGTGTCTATGTTGAAGAAGGTAGTGGGAGATCTGTCCACTATTGTGCTAGTTGAGACTATTGAGGTTCATGAATAATTATCGTACGATTAAATTCCAGTTACTATCCTTGATAGGCAAGTCCGAAAATTAAGAAATAAGGAAATTACCTACGTAAAAGTGTTATGGCGGAACCAGTAGGTTGAGGAAGCCACTTGGGAATCCGAAGAAGATATGATAAAGAAGTACCCATATATGTTTGAATAGTCATGTAGTAGCTTTTATGCATTTGGTTCCTATGAACTCTTGTCTTTTGATTTGATCTATGTTAAACTATTCCATTTTGGTTATATATGTTGCCTATGCGGCCATGGTTAGTGTTGTACAAGTTATGTGATGTCTATGGAACATGTATATGCTATAGATATGTATCTGGGGCCCTCTGATAGGTGGATAGGCCTAGTTACAAAGGAAACTCTTGCGAAATTTTCGAAAATTTAAGGAGTTAGCCAAATTTGGGGCTATTGATATATTTCATGATGTGAAAAAGCTAAAGTTACATAAGGATGGATAATTAATGAACCTTGATCCTCATTCGAGGACGAATGATCTTAATAGGGGCAGAATGTAAAGCCCCAGAAAATTTTGCTAAGTCATTTAAGATTTTGTGATGCCAAAGGCTAATTATTTTATCTTGCGTGCAAATGAGGATTTATGATATAATGGATATCAATGGATATGTTAATAATAATATAGGACATATTATAAGTGATTTGGGGTCTAAGGAGAGGCCTAAGTCTAAGCCAAGTTCGAAAATTTCATAATAGACTAAAGTTGTAAATCAGTACGCACAAGACCTCACTTTGGACAAGCATATCTCCATTAATATAAGGTGTTGTGCGATGAAAAACCTACAAAATTAAATCTCTTTGATTCTAGTTTCCAATGCATCAAACCGTTTGTCATTTGGAGGTGTATACAGAAAGTTATGACCATTTTACCGGACCTGTGTCAGACGCGCATCCGCAGCGCGGCCGCGGGAAAACTGAAAGTTTCTGCCTCCGAGCGCGGCCCGAGTGCGGTACGAGCGTGGCCACCGTGTCCCCGGTGTGGTTTGACTATAATTGCGCTCCTAGCAGCCCTATAAATACCCCAAGACCGGATATGGAGAGTCTCTAAGTCATATTTTTGAGCTAGGGCTTGCTCTATCAAGGGGAATCCGTCCCATACTTCCCTCCTATTATCCAAGGTAATGTTTTTGTTTGAGTTGATTACTACTCATAAACACTTATATTAACAAGGATTGATCTTTAAAATCCAAAGATTCCCATTCAAATCCCTAAATTGATCAAGAACACTACAAGTGGGAATTATCAAGATTCTTACTACAAGAGGTATGTCTATCATCTCTAACTACTCTATGGTGATTATTTATGTATGATATATATGTTAGAACTCATGGGATGGTGATTGGAAGCCATAGGTGCCTCACCTAGGTTGTGTTGGTGTTGTAGAGATTGTGAGATGGGTTATTGAGATATGATTCTTGGGTGTAATGGTATTATGTATACATGCATGTATAAATTAGGGTTGTGGGAAGATTGTTAAACATAAATAAGTAAAGATTGAGTTGGGGAATGAAGTAAATCTTGTAATAGAGATTTAAAATCAAGATGCTCAACTTATATTTGATAAAATGCTCAAATGAGCTGAAACCATGAATACCTTCCTAATTTGTGTTCAATTTTGTTATGTCTCAAGTAGATTGGGATTGCTAGAAATTCTGGAACATTGTAGTAACTTAAGGAAAGCTTAAACAAGGTATGTATGCCTAAAACCCCCCTCCTTTTAGAAATTGAGCCTTCATGGTGCCCGTGCAAATGTTGTAAGCCCGGAATTCGATTGATGTGGTACTTGTTATGCCAAATAAACTGATGTTGCGCAAATGTATGTTGAAGATGCTTCTCCATGTGTTTAGTGTGTTATTCTTTGTAAATTGAGGATGTGTGGAAAAAAATGAGCTATGTGCTAAATGCTTAAATGTCAAGTCAAGGTTACATTGTGATTAATATGTCGAACTAGATGAATTTCTCTGTATGTTTATAACTTAAATTGCATTTGTATGTGCCTATGATCCTAAATGGCAAGATAAATGTTGAAAATTGGAATAATGTGAAATGTGGTAGTTGTGGCCCCATGTTCAGAGAAACCAATTCATGGGAATCCAAAGATTGAAGTGAGATGATTAACGGAAAAGGGTAATATCTTGGTAAGATAGCTTAGCCAATTGGGCCGTGATCAGATGTAATGTTATACACACATGGTGGTAACGTATTGATAATTGAAAATGAAAAGTGAGAATGAAATAAGAGTAATGTCTTGGTAAGACGGCTTAGCTGATCAGGTCGTGATCAGACTCCGCTCAAGGAAGCGGTGGTAATGTGGATGATGATGCAACGATAAAGAATGCCCCAACCAAAAATTTCAGAAATTATGTGAAAACTATGTTAACCTGTTATATTATTGATATGACGCTTATTTGAAGGTTTGTTGTCCTTATGATTTCTTTTACTCTTGTATGGTTGTTCTTTCTAACTGGATGGTGTTTAGTTATACATACGAGTACTATTCCATGGTACTAACGTCCCTTTTGCCGGGGGCGCTACATTTTTTTAAATTAATGTAGGTGGTTTCATAGCGGATAGTGTCGATCGCGCGTAGTGTAGCATCCTCCTTTCAAAGTCTTGGTGAGACCCTTTCTCCTTCAAGGGGGTTATATTCTACATCTTTTGTTCTAGATATCCGCTTTTGAGGTATAGCCGGGGCATTGTTGTCGGCATAATCATACTATTCTTTTGCATCCTTAGAGGCTCCGTAGACATATGTGTGGGTTTTTTATAGGTGTTGGATGGGTCTACGAACTATGTTGTAATTATAGCTCTTGCTTCTACAAAGAGCAATTGTATGGAATCTTGGAAACATAACTACGGTTTAAGGTTGTGATATAAAATGAACTAACCATGTTGAATGTACTATCTTTCCTACTGTCAAAATAAATGGAAGCATGGATTCCTTATTCATATTGAGATGGGTAGAAAGTGTTTGATAAGGCTTGCTCAATTGGGTTCACTCGATTGAGCGCTAGTCGCGCCTCCCGAGATTGGGGCGTGACATGCAGGAAGGTAGAGTGATTGCTTATTATTCTCGTCAATTGAAGCCCCATGAGAAGAACTACCTCGTTCATGATTTGGAGTTGGATGCCATAGTTCATGCGTTGAAGATTTTGAGGCATTACTTGTATGGTGTGTCTTGTGAGGTGTTTATTGATCATCGTAGCCTCCAGCACTTGTTCAAACAGAAGGATCTCAATTTGAGGCAGTGGAGGTGGTTGGATTTTCTTAAGGATTATGATCTCACTATATTGTACCATCTGGGGAAGGCCAATGTGGTGGCCAATGCTTTGAGCCGAAAGGTGGTGAGTATGGGGAGTTTGGCATATATTCCAGTTGGGGAGAGACCTCTTGCAATTGATGTTCAGGCCTTGGCCAATCGGTTCGTGAGGTAATATGTTTCGGAGCCTAGTAAGGTATTGGCTTGCGTGGTTTCTCGATTTTCTTTATATGATCGCATCAGAGAGCGCCAGTATAGTGATCCGCATTTGCTTGTCCTTATGGACAGAGTTCAACATGATGATTCCAGAGATGTGAACATTGGTGATGATGTGGTGTTGAGGATGCGGGGTCGGATTTGTAGGCCCAATGTAGATGGGCTACGAGAGTTGATTATGGAAGAGGACCATAGCTCACGGTATTCCATTCATCCGGGTGCCATAAAGATGTATCAGGATTTGAGGCAACATTATTGGTGGATAAGTATAAAGAAAGACATTGTGGGATTTGTAGCTCGGTGTCTCAATTGTCACCAGGTGAAATATGAGCATCAGAGACCGGGTGACTTGCTTCAGAAGATGGATATTCCAGAGTGTAAGTGGGAGAGGATCACTATGGATGTTGTAGATGGACTTCCATGGATTTTGAGGAAGTTCGATGCTATTTGGGTGATTGTGGATCAGCTGACCACGTCCGTGCACTTCATTCATGTGTGTACCATCTATTCTTCAGAGCGGTTGGCAGAGATCTATATCTGGGAGGTTGTTCGTTTTTATGGTGTCCCATTTTCCATCATTCCGAATAGGGGAACATAGTTTACTTTGCAGTTTTGGAGGTCTGTGCAGCGAGAGTTGGGTACTCAGGTTGAGTTGAGCACAACTTTTCACCCTCAGATGGATAGGCAGTCTGAGCGCACCATTCTAATATTGGAGGATATGTTGCGTGCTTGTGTCATTTTTTTGGAGGATTATGGGATCAATTTCTACCGCTTCCAAAGATTGCTTATAACAATAGCTACCAATCAAGTATTCAAATTGCTCCGTATGAAGCTTTATATGTGAGGCAGTGTAAATCTCAAGGTAGTTGGTTCGATCCCGGTGAGGCAAGGTTATTGGGGACAGACCTGGTGCAGGATGCTTTAGAAAAGGTAAACGTGATTCAAGAGAGGCTTCGTACAGCGCAGTCGAGACAGAAGAGCTATGCTGATAGGAAGGTTTGGGATGTGTCCTACATGGTTGGCGAGAATGTTCTGTTGAAGGTTTCACCCATGAAGGTTGTTATGAGATTTGGGAAGAAAGGTAAATTGAGTCCTCGGTTCATTGGGCCTTTTGAGGTGCTTCGGAGGATTGAGGAGGTAGCTTATGAGCTACCTTTGCCACCCAGTTTGTCGAGTGTGCTTCCGGTATTTTGTGTTTCAATGCTCTAGAAGTATATTGGGGATATGTCTCATGTTTTGGATTTCAGCACGGTTCAGTTGGATGATGATTAGACTTAAGATGTGGAGCCAGTATCTATTTTGGGTCTTTAGGTTCGAAAGTTGAGGTCATAGGAGCTTCTGTAAAAGTGAAATGGAGAGGTCGGCCCATAGAAGAGGCTACCTGGGAAACCGAGCGGGAGTGCGGAGTATATAATGTCACCTGTTTGAGGCTTCAGGTATGTTTATTGACTCATTCGAGGACGAACATTTGTTCAAGTTGGAGAGAATGTGACGACACGGCCAGTCGTCTCATGAGTTACCACTCCGTTTCCCCCATTTCTGCTTCTTATTGCTTTGTCTAATGGTTCTATATGTGATCGGGTTGATTGGTTCGAGTTCAGAAAGGATTTGGTAAGGTTTGAGACACTTAGTCTCTTTTGAAAAGCTTAAGTTGGAAAAAGTCAACTAGATGTTGACTTATGTGTTAGAGGGCTCGGATGTGAGTTCTGATTGTTCGGTTAGCTTTCGGAGGTGATTTAGGACTTAGGAGCATGATCGGAATGAGTTTTGGAGGTTCGGAGTAGATTTAGGCTTGGCGAAATTGGATTTTTGGCGATTTCTGGTTTGCTGGTGAGAATTTGATATAGGGGTAAGAATGGAATTCTGAGAGTTGTTGTAATTCCGTAGTGTCATTTGGGATGTGTGTGCAAGATTTCAGGTCATTAGGACATGGTTTGGTTGGGTTTTTGATCAAAAGCGGAATTTGGATGATTTTGGAAACTTAGGCTTGAATCTGATGTGTTTTGGTTGATTTGATGTTGTTTGAGGTGTTTTGAAGATTGCTACAAGTTTGAATAAGGTTTTGGGATATGTTGGTGCCTTAGGTTGAGGTCCCGGGGGCCTCAGGTGAGTTTTGGGTGGTCAATTGGGCCATTTCATGAAGTTTGGAACTACAGAAAATTGCAGGTCAGTGCTGCAGAGAAATGAACTTCGCGTTCACAAGTGGGTCCTCGCGTTTGCGAAGGGTCAGTTGAGGAAGATGGCATATATGCCTTTGCGTTCGCGAGGAAGGCTCCGCATTCACGAAGGGCTGAGTAATTGTGCATTGCGTTTGTGGGGTGTTGTCGCGTTCGCGTAGAAGAAAATGGGCAGCTGAGCTTCAGGCGAATTTATTCACCGCATTAGCGAGAGGCGGAAAGCGATCACGAAGGTTGGTCTAAGTGAAGCATCGCGTTCGCGATGGGAAGCTCGTGATCGCGAAAGAGGAATTTTGGTCAAGGTTATTTTGTGGTTCGCAAATGCGAAGCATTGACCGCATTCGCCAAGAAGGATTTCAGGCCTTGGCAGAAGGTTTAAATAGTCATCGTTTCCGCGAATTTGGGGTTTATTTCATCCATTCTTGGTCATTTTTGGAGCTTTTTGAAGGTGATTGGAGAGGAATTGAAGGGGAATCACTTGTAGGTAATATTCATGGACTTAAACTCGATTCTAATGTAAAGTCTACCTAACTAATCATGGAATTTAAGTCTAAAAACTGAAGAACTAGGGCTTGAGATTAGAGACATAGAATTTGGGATTTGAGGGGTCGTTTGTGGATAGATTTTGATGTTTTTGGTATGTATGAACTCGTGGGAGGATAAGAATTCCATTGATGTGATTTTTATCGAGTTTCGATACATGGGCCCGGGGTCAGGTTTGGCCAATTTCGGGATTTTTGGTATAATTTGATTATTTTCGTTTGGGCTTCGTTCCCTTAGCATATTTTAATGACCTGATTCTTATTATGGATAGATTCGATGCGAGTAAAGGCTGATTCGAGGTGCAAAGGTGTCACAGAGTAGTATTTTTACCGGTTTGAGGTAAGTAACCATTGTAAATTTGGAACCGAGGGTACAAAACCACAATAATTGAATTGTTTTGATAAATGCGGTGATGCACATGCTAGGTGACGAGCGTGTCGGTGTGCACCAGTAGGGATTGTGAGTTGGTCCGTCCCGTAGCGACTATTAAGCCGCATATTTGATTTGGAACCTTATGATATTCCGTACTTCAGTCATTTATACTGTATTATGGGTTGTATGCCATGTTTGGGGCCTTGTGTCGACCTGTTGAGACCCCTAGGGGCATTTTTACTGTTTTTTCTCACTCTACTTGTTTAAAGCATATCCTCAGTCATGTTTTACCTGTTAAAATATTTAAAACTGGTTTTATCACTCTACTTCTAAATGTGAGGACTGTTTGACTGAGTTTCCCTAATTTCATCTGTTGTGCCCGAGAGGTTGTGCGGTTAATGACTGAGAGAGATTAAGAACCTAATGGTAAGGATATTTATATATGTATGAGGTATGGATCGGGCTACACGCCGCAATGATACTTATATGGATTGGACTGCACGCCGTAGCAATATATAGATATATTGGATCGGGCTGCGCACCACAGCGATATGTCGCTTGGGCTGTAGGAGCCCCTCCAGAGTCTGTACACCCCCAAGTGAGCGTAGTCGACTATAAACTATGGATCGGGCAGCACACCGTAACGGTTAGTATCATTTCTACTATTAAGAGATATTAATGAGCCTGAGTGCTGAGAGTAAGTACTGAGTGACAATAGTTGAGTCACAAGTGACTGAGAGGCTGCCCTAAAGGCCATATTCTGAGTAATACCTTTCCCGAGGGGGCCAGTTATGATATTTTCAATAATTTCACTCTTCTTTTAAAATAATCCTCTATTGTAAGAGATTGCTAAGTATCTGATTTATAGTATTGAAATTGAAATTGAAGATTTTTCTACGAAACTGGTTTTAAACTGTGGAATTTGATCTGTTATCCTGTTGCCTTTTCATTTATATGATTTTTAACTGCTCGTCACTGCTTTCAGACCTTATTTACTTACTGAGTTGGCATACTCACGTTACTCCCTACACCTTGTATGCAGATCCAGGTGCCCGCGCGGAGGAGTGAGAGTCCTTAGCATTTTCGGAGGTTGCCGGAGATTTCAAGGTAGTTGCATGGCATCCACTACCCTGCTATTCTCCTTCCTATCTTGTTCTTTTTCGCATTTCTAGACTTATGATGTATTAGACAATCAGTTATGTATTAAAGGCTCTAGACTCGTGACACCAGATATTTGGGGCTGTGTTGTCTTATGTTTTTATTGGCTTCCGCATATTTCAGTTGTTTTAAACACTTTTTATGATAATTGGTAGTTAAATCCATGTTAGAATATGGTTTTACAAAAGTAAAAGGGTTGTGATTATATGTTATGGATGGCTTGCCTAGTAATGTGATAGGCGCCAGCACAACTAGGTATTTGAGGTTGTGACAAGTTGGTATTAGAGCCTAGGTTACATAGGTCTCGCAAGTCATGAGCCGGTTTAGTAGAGTCTTACAGATCGGTATGGAGACGTCTGTACTTATCCTTGGGAGGCTACAAAACCTTTAGGAAAAACTTCATATTCTTGAAATTCTTGTTGTGCGGATTTGTTAATCCGAGTACTAAACTTCTGTTATTTCATTCTCTTAGAGATGGTGAGGGCACGTGCTACCGGGAAGGATAGACGACCACTAGTACCACCAGCTAGGGCCACTAGAAGCTGAGAATGTAGTCGAGGCCATGGTAGGGGCAGAGAAGCTAGGGCAGCACCTGCAGATCCACCAACTGCCCCAGTTCAGTATCAGGTCCCAATTGTGGACACTACAACATCACTAGCTCAGGAACCAGCTGTGCCCATTGTAATTCCAAGCCTTCAGAAGGCTTTAGCTCAGATTTTATCAGTGTGTACCGGTTTGGCTTAGGCGGTTTCAATTACTATGGTCGCAACTGCTTCTTAGGCCGGGGGAGACACCTAGACCTCTGTTGCTCGCACACCTAAGTAGGGTGTGCAGGGACTCCAACCATCGGGGGCACCTCCAGCCCAGCCGGTTGCATCAGCTCAGGAGTATGTGGCACTAGTTATACCGGACGATGAGCAGCGTCGACTAGAGAGGTTTGGCAGACTTCAGCCTCCGACTTTCAGCGGTGCAGAGGGCGAGGATGCCCAGGTTTCTTGGATAAGTGCCAGAGGATGCTTTGTTCAGTGGGTATTCTAGATACTAGTGGTGTAGCTTTGACTACCCTTCAGTTTTCTAGGGCTGCCTTCACTTGGTGGGATGCGTATGAGAGGCGTAGGCCTGTTGGAGCAGCGCCCCATACTTGGCAGCAATTCTCTATTCTCTTTCTGGAGCAGTATGTGCAATAGTCTCGCCGAGAGGAGCTGCGCAGACAATTCGAGCAATTGTGTCAGGAGAGATGAATGTGATGCAGTATGATATGTAGTTCTCTGAGCTAACTCGTCATGCGGTCTAGTTGGTTCCCACAGATCGAGAGAGGATCAGGAGGTTTGTTGATGACCTCATATATCAGCTTCGAATTCTCATGACTAGGGAGAGGGTGACAAGTGATACTTTCGGGGAGGTTGTTGACATCGCTCGTGAAATTGAGTCGATTCGCTGCCAGGAGCGAGAGGATGGGGAGGCCAAGAGGCCTCAGGGATCTGGCATCTTCTATAGTGCTCCTTCGAGGAGTCAGTTCTAGTAGGGCAGAGGTCGTCCATTCAGGCAGGCTCAATGCTCGCCCAACATATCGTGGGGCATCATTTGGTCATCGTTCTCACAGTTCTCATTAGGGCCACTCATCACTCAGTTCCCTTCCAGCCCAAAGTTCATCCTGTGCTCAATTAGTGCAGGGTTCTTCCATGCCAGGTCCTTCTACTGGTCATTCTGGTGCCAGGGGTTCCCTTAAGTCCCCATCTCCATCACCGAAGAGCTGTTATGAGTGTGGAGAGTTTGGGCATATGAGGAGGCAGTATCCTCGTTTTCATGATGGTCCGTCTCAGTAGAGGTGTCAGCCCTCGACTTCTGCTCCAGTTACCTCACAACACACCCAGCCAACAAGGGGTGGAGGTCAGTCAACTAGGGGTCGCCCTAGAGGTGGAGGTCGATCAGGTGGTGGTCAGGCTCATTTCTATGCCCTCCCGGGTAGACTAGATGTTGTTGCTTCAGACGTCGTGATTTCAGGTATTGTTTCAGTCTTCCATAGAGATGCCTCTGTATTATTTGACCTCGGTTCCACCTTTCCTCATGTGTCATCATACTTTGCCCGTTATCTAGATACGCCCCGTGAGTCTCTTGTTTCACCTGTTCACGTATCTACTCCAGTGGGCGATACTGTTGTTGTAGACCATGTGTATCGGTCGTGTGTGGTGACTATTGGCGGTCTGGATACCCGGGTGGATCTTTTATTATTGTGTATGGTGGATTTCGATATCATTTTGGGCATGGATTGGCTATCTTCGTGTTGTGCTATTTCGGACTGTCATGCCAAAATAGTCACATTGGCTATTCCGAGTGTTCCACGGATTGAGTGGTGAGGTTTGACTGATTATGGTCCCATTAGAGTGATCTCATTCTTGAAGGCCCATTGATGGTTGGGAAGGGATGTCTTTCATATCTAGCCTTTGTGAGGGATGTCGGTGTAGAGACTCTGAGTATTGATTTTGTCCCAGTTATGAGGGATTTTCCCGATGTGTTTCTTACAGACCTGTCGGGCATGCCACCGGATAGGGATATTGATTTTGGTATTGACCTGGTGCCGGGCACTGAGCCCATTTCTATTCCGCCGTATTGTATGGCACCAGTGGAGTTGAAGGAGTTAAAGGAGCAACTTCAAGAACTCCACCGTATCGTTCTATTTGCGAAGATGAAGGATGGCACTACAAGGATGTGCATTGATTATAGGCAATTGAACAAGGTAACATTTAAGAACAAGTATCCCTTGCCTCGTATTGATGATATATTCGTCCGGCTTCAGGGAGCAAGAGTGTTCTCCAAGATTGATCTCCGTTCAGGTTATCACAAGTTGAAGATCAAGGACTCGGATATTCTTAAGACAACTTTCAGGACGCAATATGGTCATTATGAGTTCTTGGTGATGTCTTTTGGGCTAACCAATGCCCCAACAACGTTCATGGATTTGATGAACAACGTATTCTGGCCTTATCTCGATTCGTTTGTCATAGTCTTCATTGATGATATTCTGGTGTATTCGCGTAGTCAGGAGAAGCACGCAAAGCATTTGAGGGTTGTGTTGCAGAGATTGAGGGAGGAGAAGCTTTATGCAAAATTGTCCAAATGTGAGTTTTGGCTTAGTTGAGTGGCTTTCTTGCGGCACGTGATGTGGAGCGAGGGTATTCAGGTTGATCCGAAGAAGATAGTGGTGGTTTAGAGTTGGCCCAGACAGTTCTCAGCCATAGAGGTTTGCAGCTTTCTTGGTTTGGCAGGCTATTATCGCCGGTTTATTCTGGGAGTCTCATCTATCGCATCGCCCTATACCAAGTTAACTCAGAAGGGTACTTCATTTGTATGGTCGGATGAGTGTGAAGAGGGCTTTCAGAAGCTCAAGACAACTTTGACCACAACTTTAATGCTAGTTTTGCCATCGACTTCAGGTTTATATACCATGTATTGTAATGCTTCGAGGGTTGTATTGGTTGTGTATTGATGCAGGAGGGTAGAGTGATTGCTTATGCTTCTTGTCAGTTGAAGCCCCATGAGAATAACTAACCCATTCATGATTTGGAGTTGGATGGCATAGTTCACGCGTTGAACATTTGGAGGCATTACTTGTATGGTCTGTCTTGTGAGGTGTTTATTGATTATCGTATCCTCCAGCACTTATTTAAAAAGAATGATCTCAATTTGAGGCAACGGAGGTGGTTGGAGTTGCTTAAGGATTATGATATCAATATATTATACCATCCGGCGAAGGCCAATGTGGTAGACGATGCTTTGAGCTGAAAGGCGGTGAATATGGGGAGTTTGCCATATATTCAAGTTGGGGAGAGACCTCTTGCAGTTGATGTTCAAGACTTGGCCAATTTGTTCGTGAGGTTAGATGTTTCGTAGACCAAATGGGTATTAGTTTGTGTGGTTTCTCGGTCTTCCTTATATGATCGCATCAGAGAGTGCCAGTATGATGATCCGCATTTGCTTGTCCTTAAGGACAGAGTTCAGTATGATGATGCCAGAGATGTGACCATTGGTGATGATGGGGTGTTGAGGATGTAGGGCCGGATTAGTGTGCCTAATGTAGATGGGCTTCGGGAGTTGATTTTACAAGAGCCCCGTACCTCACGGTATTCCATTCATCCGGGTGCCGCGAAAATGTATTAGGATTTGAGGCAGAATTATTGGTGGAGAAGAATGAAGAAAGACATTGTGGGATTTGTAGCTCGGTGTCTCAATTGTCAGCAGGTGATATATGAGCATCAGAGACCGGGTGTCTTGCTTCAGCAGATAGATATTCTAGAGTGGAATTGGGAAAGGATCACTATGGACTTTGTAGTTGGACTTCCACGGACTTTGAGGAAGTTCGATGCTTTTTCGGTGATTGTGGATCGGCTGACCAAGTCCACACACTTCATTCCTTTGTGTACTACCTATTCTTCAGTGCGGTGGGCAGAGATCTATATCTGACAGATTGTTCGTTTGCATGGTGTCCCAGTTTCCATCATTTCGGATAGGGGCATTCAATTTACTTCGCAGTTTTGGAGGTCTGTGCAACGAGGGTTGGGTACTCAGGTTGAGTTTAGCACAGCTTAACCTCAAACGGACGGACAATCCAAGCGCACCATTTTCATATTGGAGGACATGTTGCGTGCATGTGTCGTTGATTTCGGATTGTCATGGGATCAGTTTCTACCGCTTGCAGAGTTTGCTTATAACAACAACTACCAGTCGAGTATTCAGATGGCTCCGTATGAGGATTTGTATGTGAGACAGTGTAGATCTCTAGTTGGTTGGTTCGAGCCCTGTGAGGCTAGGCTATTGGGGACAAACCTGGTGCAGGATGCTTTAGAAAAGGTGAAGGTGATTAAGGAGAGGCTTCGTACAGCGCAGTCGAGACAGAAGAGTTATGCATATATGAAGGTTCGGGATGTGTCCTAAATGGTTGGCGAGAAGGTACTGTTAAAGGTTTCACCCATGAAGGGTGTTATGAGATTTAGGAAGAAAGGTAAATTGAGTCCTCGGTTCATTGGGCCTTTAAAGGTGCTTCGGAGGATTGGGGAGGTGGCTTATGAGCTTGCTTTGCCACCCAGCTTATCGAGTGTGCGTCCGGTATTTCATGTTTCTATGCTCCGGAAGTATATTGGGGATCCGTCTCATGTTTTGGATTTTAGCATGGTTCAGTTGGATGATGATTTGACTTATGATGTGGAGCCAATAACTATTTTGGGTCATCAAGTTTGAAAGTTAAGGTCAAAGGATATAGCTTTAGTGAAAGTGCAGTGGAGAGGTCGGCCCATGGTTGAGGCTACCTGGGAGACCGAGTGGGAGATGCAGAGCTGATATCGTCACATGTTTGAGGTTTCAGGTATGTTTCTTGACTTGTTCGAGGACGAACATTTGTTTAAGTTGGGGAGGATGTGACGACCCGGCTAGTCGTCTCATGAGTTACCACTCTGTTTCCCCCATTTCTGCTTCTTATTGCTTTTTCTAATGGTTCTATATGTGATCGGGTTGATTTGTTTGAGTTCGGAAAGGATTTGGTAAGGTTTGAGACATTTAGTCTCTTTTGAGAAACTTAAGTTAGAAAAAGTTAATCGGATGTTGACTTATGTGTTAGAGGGCTTGGATGTGAGTTATGATAGTTCGGTTAGCTTTTTGGGAGGTGAATTGGGATGTAGGAGCGTGATCGGAATGAGTTTTGGAGGTTCGGAGTAGATATAGGCTTGAATTGGTGAAATTGGATTTTTGGCGATTTCCGGTTGGTAGGTGAGATTTTGATATCGGGATCGGAATGGAATTCCGAGAGATGCTTTAGTTCTGTTGTGTCATTTAGGATGTGTGTGCAAAATTTCAGGTTATTCGGACGTGATTTGGTTGGGTTTTTTATCAAAAGCGGAATAGTATTTTCACCGGTTTGAGGTAAGTAACAATTGTAAATCTGGAACTGAGGGTACAAAACCCCTGTAATTGAATTGTTTTGATAAATGTGGTGACGCACATGCCAGGTGACGAGCGTGTGGGCATGCACCAGTAGGGATTGTGGCTTGGTCCGTCCCGTAGCGACTACTAAGTCGCGTATTTGATTTGAAAACTTATGATATTCCGTACTTTAGTCATTTATACTGTATTATGGGTAGTATGCCATGTTTGGGGCATTGTGCTGACCTGTTAAGACCATTAGGGGAATTTTTACTATTTTTCCTCACTCCACTTGCTTAAAGCATATCCTTAGTCATGTTTTACTTGTTTAAATGTTTAAAACTAGTTTTATCACTCTACTTCTAAATGTGAAGACTGTTTGGACTGAGTTTCCCTAATTTCTATCGTTGTGCCCGAGTGGCTATAAGGTTAATGACTGAGAGACGTTGACAACCTAATGGTAAGGATATTCATATATGTATGAGTTATGGATGGGGATGCATGCCACAGCGATACTTATAATGATCGGATTGTACGCCGCAATACAACATATATATATATATATATATATATATATATATATATATATATATATATATATATATATATATATATATATATTGTATCGGGCTGCTCGCCGCAGCGATATGACGCATGACGCTTGGGCTGTAAGAGCCCCACCGGAGTCTTTAAACCCAAGTGAGCGTAGTCGACTATAAATTATGGATCGGGTTGCACATCGTAGTGGTTACATTGATTTCTACTATTAAGAGATATTAATGAGCCTGAGTGCTGAGAGTGAGTATTGAGTGACGAGAGTTGAGTCACGAGTGACTGAGAGGCTGCCCGAGAGGCCATATTCTGAGTGATACCTTACCCGAGGGGCCCAGTTATGATATTTTCACTGATTTCACTCTTCTTATAAAATAAGCCTTTGTTGTAAGAAATTGCTAAGTATATGATTTCAGGTATTTAAACTGAAATTGATGATTGTTTGACGAAACTAGTTTTAAACAGTGGAATACTGTGATCTGTTATCTTGTTTCCTTTTCATTTATATGATTTGTAACTGCTCGTCACTGCTTTCAGGCCTTATTTACTTTAGTTACTTACCGAGTTGGCGTAGTCAAGTTACTCCCAGCACCTTGTGTGTAGATCCAGGTGCCCGCACGGCGGAGTGAGAGTCCTCAGCATTTTCAAAGGTTGCCGGAGATTGCAAGGTAGTTGCATGGTGTCCGCAGCCCTGCTATTCTCCTTCCCATCTTTTTCTTTTCCGCATTTTCTAGACTTGTGATGTATTCGATAGTCAGTTATGTATTAGAGGCTCTAGACTCGTGACACCAGATATTTGGGGTTGTGTTGTCTTATGTTTTTATTGGCTTTCACATATTAAGTTGTTTTAAACACTTTTTATTATAATTGGTATTTAAATCCATGTTAGAATATGGTTTTACCAAAGTAAAAGGGTTGTGATTATATGTTTGGGTTGGCTTACCTAGTAATGTGATAGGCGCCATCACGACCGGGTATTTGGGGTCGTGACACTTCCTGACTAGTATGCCTTAATTCCTGTTAACCTACTCTATTCTATATGCTTGTGTGGTTAGTTTACCTTAGCATGTCTAGCCCATGATTTCTATTTACTTCTTTCTACATTAATATGCTTTAGTTCCTACTACCATGTGTTATGTGTTTGTTTGCTTGGTTATTTCAAACTTCAGCATGCCTTTGTTCAGTATACGCATATATGGTCCCACCTTGGGTTATTATCCATGTCTGAACTAATACCAATCTGCTAAATATGGACTCTGTTATGTTTTTTGTCTTGTGATTTGAACCTATTTGTTCCTAAATAACCAAACTTTTTTCTAAAACTGTCCCCTCCCCTTACATATACTATTTTCAACCTTCTACTATTAGCTATCTAGGTTCCTACCACATCCAATATGAGCACTGCCTTGGGTTCGTGAGACTCCTTTGAACTCTGACACATTGAAGCTGGTTTCCAATATCTTATGAATTCTAGGTTGAATGTATGGATCCAGTGTGAGCATTTCCCGAGGTCCTTGAGGCTCTTTGGGAACTTTGAAACAGTCGAAGCCTAGCTTAAGGTGTTTTGGATCCTGCTACAGTTTCATGACTGTTGTGCTGAAGGCCTGGATCTTAGGTTTATGTTGGGATGGCTCCCTATAGTGTAATTAATAGCTTTGTGTAATTCATTCATATTGGTCTGTAATAATATAATAATCCTTGTAAAAATAGATATGGGGTTATTAGTAAAAGTTGGGGAGGGATTTTATATATCCTCGTCAGGTTCAGGTAGAAACCATGTCTGTAGGTTGTTGTGATTCTTTATGTGCATACCATTAGAAATCATGCCTATAGGATCTTGTCCCACTGTTTGAAATCTAGAATTCTCATACTCTGGCATGCTAGAAATCCTACCTATAGTTTGTTTTGTCAATTCTGCATCAAGAATCCATGTTCTACGCATATTCTCAATCTCAATGTGCATTAGAGATCATGTATATAGGATCTTCTTTGTGTCAATTACTGAACTTGCCTGGCAATTTGTTAACATCTATACCCACATATATTCCATTCCTACAGGAGATATATAAAAATCAATTTCTGCAGGTTAGATATCATGCCTATAGGGAATTCAAAACCAGTTTATACAATTTAGATATCATGTCTATAGGAAATAAATAAATCAGTCCCAACACCTAGAAGTCATTTTTATAGGAGCTAACTAATTCTGTAAATTAGAAAGCATGTTTATAGGATGTAAAGAGATAAAAACCTGTCTGTTAAAATTAGTAACTGGTTTATAAACTGTAGTCATTAATTAACATTTTAGATACCATGCCTATAGGATTCTGCTCTAGTCCTCACTTAGGCAAGCCTGTAGGGTAATTAAGAATTCTGGGTCTAAAAACAATGATTTTTTGCTGCTTGGAACATGCTCAGATTAAGAATATTAAGAAAAAAATTTGTAGGCATACTGATAGGTACTGCTACTCCCTTTAATAAACCTACATGTTATATTCTTTTTTATGCTCATCTAGATCTCCTTCCTATAGGGTCTTAAATTGATAAAATTCTCTATTTGAATAGCGTGCATTTGCTGTTTGCTTGTGGAGGTTAACATGAGCCTTTATTTGCTGCTTATGTGACAGTCCTATCTGAACTTTTGTTTGTCGCTTAGTTTTCTCATTTTTAAGCAACATAGGTGAGTCTAGAACTATCCAAAGTAGAGGTCCTAAACACCTCCAGGACCATAGATAAGGGACGGGTAGTGCACGCATAAAGTAAGCACAAGAGCTATTAGAACGCTTAGGTAATAACTGAAAGATAGTAATTGGGTAGTAAAGGAGATGATGACCTGTGCGCTAATGGTATGCGTAACACCACAATTTGGGGAAAGTTACCAAGTATTGCATGGAAATGATCATGTAGGCTAAAAACATAGGAACCCTTTAATTCTTGTTTTAAAGTAATTATCTATTTGTTTTAAATTGTTTAACTTTCCTTTAAAGACTAATTCGCTTAATTGAGTTTGGCCGGGACCCACCGTTGTGGACCTCGAGGGCTTCCTAACACTTTCCTCTCGAGGTAATTTCGATCCCTTACCTAACTCTAGTGATGTAAACTAGTTTCATGAGTTATTCGCTTTAGGTGCCTAACGCACCTTGATCCGTTAGGTGGCGACTCTTCAAATCTCTTACCCAATCCCAAAAGGAAAGGAGTTTCCCAAAAATGTGGAAACCCGGACTCCGCAAGGAAAAAGGGGGCGCGACAACATGGCGACTATGTTGGGGATAATTAGTCTCTTACCATAACAAACTTGCTTTTATAAATTAGTCTTAAGCATGCTTTATTCTGTTAATACATGTGCACCCTTTCCCCTTCCCCCTTTATCTGGATTTAATTTCTTATTTTCAAGCATTTATGATTTTCTTTAATACAGAAACTGACTTGTCTCCTTGTTTTCTTTATTAAATGTCTTTCAATTATTAAATACCGTATTTATCATTTTTAATGTGCAAATACGTGACAAAATGCAATTTATTATTGCTTAAATCATGCTCCATATCATATTCCACTGGTGCGTAATCAATCCTATAGAAACACTTGATGAGTGTTTGCGCCCTTCCTATATATCGCCCTTTAAATTTGGAAAGGCTTACTTGTGGTGAAACTGGTCAAACAGTGGTGCAGTCGACGGTTCCATGCCTTTCCCCCTCAATTTGTCCACTTGATGGTATGTTAGAAAGTAAATTCAGGCCTTGTGGATTGATTTGTGCATTAAAAAGTTAAGGAAAAATATTTTTCAGAAGAGCACGTTTCTGCGGCTCACTATACGACCGCATAACTGTCGCAGAGTGAGGCAGGATGTTTGCTAATTTGAGGACAACTATGCAGCCAAATTATGCGATCGCATAATGGATATGCACGCCGCATAGTCATCGTATAACCTCCTTGGAATTTTTGCAAGGGGCAGTTCTGCGGTGCATTATGCGACCACATAAAAGGTATGCAGATCGCATTTTTGTCTCATACCTGGGCAGAATGTTCGTGTTTTGAGGGTCATTTTGCGGTCCCTTTTGCAGGCCACATATCAGTTGTGCGGTAGTAAATGCGACCGCATATTGCGTCGGGGATCCTATTTTATAACTTTTAAAACCCGACCCCATTCCGTTAAAAAACCCTATTAGACCCTTTAGTTTTATTTTTCTACTACATCTAAGGAGAGAGAAAGTGTTCTAGTGGGAAAGAGTGATCTTCATCAAGTCCCCACTCAATCCTTGCCCAAACCTTTGAAGATTATCAAGTAAAGCTACTAGGCCTTCACCACAAGAGGTTAGAACTTATGCCCTTATCTTTGATTTCGAAATTCCTACTAGAAGAGGTAATTAACAAGTGGGTTAGTGGGTATAAGGATGGATTTTCTTACATGCATGTGTGATAAAGGGTACAAGGAGACTATGGGCTAGAAATGTAACAATAGAGTGTAGGATGATAGAATCTCTCACAAAAAGGTCTTAAGATCATAACGCACACTTAGTGCTTGATAATGTGCCCAAATGAACAAGAATCTTGATTATCCCTCTAATTCTTGGTTCAATTTGTAATTCTCATAAAATAGATCAAAGTTGCTAGGAGTTCCGAAATTATTGTAAGAATTTAAAGAAATCACTATTGAGGTATGTATGGCTAAAACCCCTTCTTCTTAGAAATTGAGCTCCCATGGCGTCCCTATAAATGTTGTAAGTCCGAAAATTTATAAATTTAGTACTTGTTATTTCAAGTGAAATGATGTCGCAAGACTATATGTGGAAGGTGTGTTTCAATGTGCACAATATGCTATTCTTGGTAAATTGAGAATGTGTGAAGAATGTGAACTACGTGCTAAATTTCCTAGATTTCAAGTCAAGTTTAAATTGTGATTATTATGTCGAATCATGTGAATCCCTCTCTATGCTTACAACTTGAATTGCTCTTGTATGTGGCTAACATCTTAAATTGCATGTTTGATGTTGAAAGTAAAAGTGATGTGGAATGTGAGTTATGAAATGTGGCCTAGTGCCAAGTATGATGTGATAATTGTGGCCCAAGTGCCGATGAACTGATATATGTGAAATAAAGATTGAAATGAGATAATTATTGGAAAAAGGGAAAATGTCTTGGTATGACGGTGTAGCCGATCGGGCCATGATCGGACGCCATGCTACACACATGGTGGTATTATGCTGATATTGAAACCAAAAGGTGAGAATGAAATTGTGACTATGGTACATGTCTCAAATGAGGCAACCTAGCCAATTGGGTCATGATCGGACTCCGCGCAAGAAAGCGGTGGTATTTGAATAATGATGCAACAGTATGAAATGTCGCCACCTAAAGTTATGGAAATTATGTAAAAGCTATGTGAACACTTTCATTTGATGATGTGGTGATTGTTTGAAGTTTTGTTATTCCTTATGATTTCTTTATTCTTATATGGTTGTTCTTTCTAATATGATGATGTTTAGTTATACATACTAGTACTATTCTATGGTATTAACGTCCCTTTTGCCAGGGGCTCTACATCTTTTGAATGGATGTAGGTGGTTTCATAGCAGATAGTGTCGATCGCAAGTAGTGGTGTATCCCCCTCTCAGAAGTCTTGGTGAGCCTTCATTCCGGGGTTATGTTGTACACCTTTTGTTATAAATTTCCACTTTTGAGCCTTCATTGCCGACATTATCATTACTATCCTTTGTATCCTTAGAGGCTCCGTAGACGTTTTGTGTGGGTTATGTACGGGCATTGGATGGGTCACTAGACTATGTTATAATTTTAAACTGTTGTTTCCTCTAAACTATAACTGCATAATGTTTTGGGATTATAACTACGGTTTTAGGATTGTAACATAAAATGAACTAGCAATGTTTCATGTACGATCTTTCCTACTGTCTAATTTAAAAGAAAACATGGCTTCTTGATCATAGTGAGTTTAGTAGAAGGTGTCAAAAAGGCTTGCTAAGTTGGGTTCATTCGATTGAGCTCCGGTCGCGCCTACCAAGGTTGGGGCATGACATATAAATAGTCCAATTTTGAGCGCGAAAGGGTCTAACCATATTTGTTTTGTAGAAAACGAGGCACGAAGTCCCTAGGTTTGGCACGCTCCGTAACATGCCACCACTATTGCTTGATTGGTGGGAGGATCTTCCATCAAGTGATAAAAATCATGTGAATAGGGTCTTGGGAAGTTTGCCTTCTCTATTGGACCTCCAACCGAACAACATGTTGATCGAAGCTGCCACAATGTTCTGGGACAAATAAAGAGCCGTGTTTTGCTTTGGAAACATAGAAATGATCCCTTTCTTAGAAGAAATAGTGGGATTCGTTGGGCTACCTTGGGATAGTCCTTATTTACTAGTACCAGAAAACCGTAATACTAGGGGGTTTATGAATATGACGTGTCTAAGAAATAATGAGGATTGGAGTGCCTGAAGAAGTCTTACATACCTTTTGACTTCCTCTATGAACGATACGGTCACAACTGATCTTATCGTATATTTCATGACGAATTCTCCATCCCTTCCTTGCGTTAGATTCACCGTAGGGTTTTGTGTTCATCGTCTGCTTCTTGGGTATGATAGTATTCCCGATCCAAGGGGACAGAATCCACACCAGATTGGCCATGGTAACTAAAACCTTGATGGATGGGATCGAGGGGGAGACATATACCACTGTCCCTATGATCATAGCAGACATATATCGGGCCATAGAGCACTATCAGAAGGGGTACAAATACTTTGAAGGTTGTAATCTGCTGCTACAAGTTTGGTTATTAGATCATCTCCAAAAAGGTCAATACCGTCAAGAGCTTCCACGAAGGCCGTGGAATGATCACATAGCTTTCCATCATCCTAAGAGAATGACCTATATAGCAGACAGGTTTTCTCAACACGAAAAGGCTATAGGATGGGCGCAATTTTTTACAATTTGACCGAGGATCAGATTCCATGGATGTCCGAATGGTTCCCTACCGACAAATTCATCATTAGATCTAGGGATGTTCCGCAATTGGTATTTATCGAGTTAAGGGGCATATACCCTTATGTTCCCATCAGGTTTATTAGGCAGGCAGGCAGGAAGCAGGTCATACTGTGAGTTTCTAAAACGAGTCACTACAGGGCAGATTTTTAGGATGACGACTTCCCATACAAATGTGAAGCTCAGCATACGTGGCATTTGAAAATGATCATGGTAAAGGATACAATAGAGCCTGATCGATATCACGCCGGTCATGTGTCCTTCTACCCATCATGGTTAGAAGATAACATAGCATGAATATTTGAGCCAAGGGTTGGTCAAGGAAATAGAGTCATAGATGAAGTTGCCGAAGCGCAAGTGAAATATAACAAACTGTGCAAAAGTGTTCATGAGTTCGAGGTCAAGCATCTAGAGTGACACAATACTGATATGGAATTAATTAATGAATAGAGGGAGATGGCTGTTAGATCAAGTGAAAGGTTGGAAAATCTAGAGTATAGTTTGATGGAATTGGAGGGAAAAATAAGGAAGAGGGTCACCGATTGCTAGAACACTGAAGGAAGCGAAGGAGGAAATTTAGCAAGGACATGCCTATTACTGAACCTCCGCGAACTAGGGAATTTGATCGATGAAGCCAAAAACATCAAGCCTGGAGAAGGTCCTTCTGGGACCAAGTAGATTAGGTTTATTTACTTTTTCAAATGTAATAAGGCTAAGTGCCATCAATGACTTATCTTATTTAGCGTCGTTTTAGATTCATCTATTTTTACATTAATGCATTAAGGCAACTATTGGAACTGAAATTCTCTAAATCAACGTGTTGTTAGGCCTGCCTCAAGCACAACAAGTCTCCAAATCAACGTGTTGCTAGAATCCTTACCGACTTGTTTACCATTTTTGTTACTCCCATCCCTAAAGTTGGTTTGCATATATTGGCATCCTCAGCATATCCCACCAGATCTAGAGGACCTCTACCTCCTACTCTTCTGAGTAATCCGAAGAGTAGAGGAAATGCTAAGATGGATGATTTGAGTGGTATCCGAAAAGAAAATGATGAGAATATCGAAACTTCAAACGGTCGAAGTACTCCGTCCCAAAATGATTTGGTACTACGATTGGAACAAAAAATATTGGAGTTACAAGGAGAACTTGAGTAGGTCCGCAACTTGGCAAACCTCTCCCTCACCCAAAACGTCCCAAACGTTAACCAGCAAGATGCTGAAAACGCAGCACCCCCTCAGAATACACCAAACCAACATCCACAAAATCCTCCCGCACCCCAAAAATACACCACACCGCCTTAAAATCACAATCCTCTACCGGTATCATTCACAACACCATCATCAACCAACATAGTACCCACAAACCACTACCTATCACACTCCTCAAAACATACCACAACCTATTCCCGATCCTCAAAACTCGACCAACGACCACCACTACACCCAAATCCCTGGCACCAACCAAGACAACCCTATATACGTGGAGACAGTACCACACTCCACTCAACCAATCTCCAATATACCAGAATCCACTGAGAAGGACCTGCTCATCAAGAACATGGCTGAAGAGCTCAAGAAGTTCACTAGGCGAGTTCAGGGTATTGAATGAGGTAAAAGGATAGAGGGTCTAAACTATGAGGATTTATGCATACAAATAGATGTGGAACTGCCGGAGGGTTACAAACCTCCCATGTTCGAAATGTTTGACGAAACTGGTGATCCCAAGGTTCATCTAAGAGCTTATTGTGACAAGCTCGTAGGGGTCGGAAAAGATGAAAGGATTAGAATGAAGCTCTTCATGAGAAGTATTGTCGGAGATGCCCTGTCCTGGTACATAAGCCAGAATCCTAAGAATTGGGCTAGATGGGTGACCGTGGCATCCAATTTTATGGACCGGTACAGATTTAATACGGAGAATGCACTGGATGTCTTCTATATCCAGAACCTAAAGAAGAAGCCAACTAGAACTTTCCGCGAGTATGCTAGTCGGTGGAGGTTGTTGATACCCAATTTTTCCTTATATATTTTCAATACGCAAAATAACTTCAAAATAGCATATAAAGGAATACATAAGCGTGTCCAAATGTTTTATTACTTTTCCATAGTTTTTAAAGGTTTAAATTGATTCATTTGTCCCTTTTTTATCCATACAATCTCAATAATTATTTACAAAATCAGTATTTTGATGATTCATTTATGGGATTTTTATATTTATGCCAAAATATGGCTAAAATAATATTTACATATTTTTACAATTTTATTTACTATTTTTAAGGCTAAATTACACATAATTGCAATATTGGCCCATTTAAGGTTTAATTATGTTTTGTTGCATAAAATTGGGCCCTATATTTTTAAATTATTATTTATATATTATAAATCATTTTAGTACTTTCAATTTATTTTTAGAAAATTATTTACTATGTCTTATGAATTAAAAAAAGGGAAATGACAATTTAAATAGCAGCCCATTTGTATTTCAATTATAGCCTAAATTGGACCCCAAATCCCCAGCCCAATTTTGATTTAAACCCAACCCTAACCCTTCTTAAACCAACCCAAACCTGTATTCCCCACCTACTTTTTTAATCTAGGCCGTTGATCAGTTAGTCAACGGCCACCATTCACCCTTCCATAATTAAACCCAAATGACCCCTTAACCTAATTCATTTCTCACCACCCGCCGCCACCTAATTCCACCCTAATCCCTTGCAATCCCTACCTAATTCATGGGCTACCATGGCGATATGAGGCGTGTACTCGTCTCTTATAACTGATGGTTACCTATTTTTGTGATTCCATGGACAAATCTCAAAGGGATCTAGTCCAGTCTTGGTTCAACTTCTATCTATGGCCTTCTTCCGGCCATCCATGGCTGTTCAAGTAGGATCCTTGACTTTTCCGGCTAGATCGGTAACTTTTTAAAGTCTTTCTCACTTTTTTTGGGTTCTCTAAAACCCTAGCTCTAAGAGTTTTTCGATTTCTTTAAGATATTTTTTAGATCAGTGCGTGTTATGAACTTCTTGATGTTTACAAAAAAAGGTTTTCGATTTTCTTTCAAAAGTGACTCTTTGTTTTCAAAGTAGGGTTTTTAGACTCTTTTCAAAGATCTCCTCCGATTTTTCAGTAATGTTTTACTTGTATTTTTCTTCCATCTGGTTCCACCTGTTAAAAACCCTAAATATCTTTGGTTTTATCCAAGATTCTGAAATCGTCTTTTATTTTGTATATGTGTTTCGTCTGAGTTCTTTGTGTTTAAACCTTTTTCTTTGTTTAACTTGACTGATTCTGAGTTCTTACCCCTTTAACTCAGCTCTGTTAAAACTCTAATTTCTTGAAATTTTCCTCTCTTGTTACTGAGAGTTTTTAAAAGATCTCCTTTACGTGTTGCCATGTGTTAGACTGTTTCCTTCATTTTTGGTTCTATGTGACTACTATGGTTCGAGTTGGTTATTTTACTTCTAAGCCCTAGCCTACTCCTATTAATGTTGTATGTTTGTGTACACCTAGTTGTTTTTTTGTCAATACGGTTGGCCTTGCATGTTCATTCTTCTCCACTTATATGGAGAAGTGCAGAATCATGACTCTTTCTTGATTGATCTTTATTTCCTCAAGTTACGACTGATTCAAAATATTTTCTTATAAACCCCTGGTTTCACTCGTTTTGTTTAAATTAATTGATTCCCTTCCTTTACTGTGATGTTTTACCCCTACTAAATCCTTTCCCAAAATTAAGTATATTTTGTACATGGACTCAATTATTTACTCTATAATTTTACTATCCCTTATATGGTCAAAAATCAATCTTTCTCAAATTAATTTTTTTTCCTTAATTACCCCTGTTAGTATCCATTTGAGCAGTAATTCCTTGATTAAAGGGAATACTTGTATTAATTGATTCATACTGTGATTACTTCCATATTTGTGTCAAGCCTTTAGTTTTTACCTTATTCTTTACTCGTTTCCAAAACTATAAATACCCTATCCTCTCTTCTTTAAACACACGAACAATTTGAGTTTAAAAACACACACTTACACTCAAAACTCTCTCTTTCTCTACTACCACTTGTGCTATTGCTTTGTCTAGCTGGCTGAAAGCCAAGGCTAGACTGTGGAATCCTTCTTACTCTTCTTTTCTACACTTTTCTTCTCTACTGGTATGTCCTAGTTAGTTTTTCAAGCCTCAACATCGACATGCTTCTTTAGTTGTTTCAGTTTCCCTTATTCTTGTCTACTCCTGTTTATGGTTCTTCAGTCAAGTTACATTACTAGCATGCTGTAATATGTTCCCTTCCCCCTTAGATTAATGCTTCCCCTATGTGTGTTTTGAAGCATACTTTGTCAGTCACTTGATTGTGTACTTCCTATCTTATGAATTCCAAACCCATCTACCCTCTATGTGTTTATGTTCTTTTGGCTGGTTTGTGACCATGCCAGCATCAACTATTATTGTGCATGACCAAACCCGACCCCCGCTAGGGTCATGTGCTTACAAACAAGTGACTCCCCAAAATCCTTTGGCCCCCATTTGTATGACTACTGATTTTGTGTAGTTGTGAGTTTTACTACTGCAATTGATTTTAATCACCTCTATTACTAATTGCTTTCAAAATGGAATATCAGCCCAGCTTTTTAAATAATTCTCTTTCAACATGGGTTCTACACTTCCACTGTATTCGTAGAATCTAGGTTCTGCCCCTCTTGTGTGAGCCTTTCCTTGGGACCCTTTAGCTCGCTCTGAACTTGGACATATAAGGGCTGGCCCTTCCACATTGCACTCATTCTGTCTGGTCATGCAAATCTGGGTGTGATCACTGCCCGAGATCCCTTGAGGTCCTTAGGGAACTTTGACACACCAAGGTATGAGAAAGGCTTTGAAATATTGGCATTTAAGTGGTTCATTACATAACTCAGAGAGGAAGTCAAGATCAGTCTTCCTTTTGTTGTAATTTCTTATATTTGCACTTCTTTTGTAATTCAATAATTTGGTCTGTAATAATTTGTAAACAATGTCAGGGTGATTAGTGAAAAAGGGTGGGTAGTCTTATATTGTGGGTAAATTGGGTAGATAACATGCCTCTATGATAAATTTTGATTCAAATATGGTCTGTTAGATAACATGCCTATAGGCTGCTCTGGTTTAAAATAAATTCTGCATGTTTTACTTTCACACAATTAGAAACCATGTCTATATAATCTAAATGGCTTTAATAATAGATATCATTCTTATAGGGTTAAAATCAGCTTTATAATTAGATATCATGCCTATAGGGTGTAAAGTAATTGAAGTTCAGTTTTCATTGCAACATGTATTCAGATTCGTCTCCCTAGAAATCATGCCTATAAGTCCAAAGTTTGCTTCTAACACTTAGATACCATGCCTATATGATCTAAATAGCTATAATAGAAATCATTCCTATAGAACTTAAAACTAGTGTAGTTGGAGAAGTCGTTTAGTTTACGTTGTTTATTCTGAATTGGATTAGTTAATTAATCTACCGCTTCTTTAATAAGTCTTCAAACACTGCCTTAAATTAATACCGTTAGAAAGCATGTCTATAGGATCTCAAGTTGTCCGTCTAAAATTAATCACTGCTCTACTGCATTCCTAATCAATATAAATATCATGCTCATAGGACATCACTACTACGCCTAGGCAGGCCTTAGGTAATTACTCGAATAAAATTGGAATCTGCCTTTGTTTAATTACCAACAACTACAACCAGTAGGCAGACCTAATTCAGACTTCTTTACTGAGTTATATAATGAATCTGGTTCTGACTCAAACCCTACTTTAAGATTTTTTTTAAAATTCAAGCCTTAACTAAGGTTAAGTCATGCTATTTATATGCATTATTTGCGAAGGTATACATGGGCCTTCTAATTGTGTATATGTTGCCCCCTCAAATGCAGTCCTACGTGTTTATGTATATCGCCTTAGCCTTTTTACCTGTAAACCTAAGGGTCAGCCTAACCTTCCCTCTTATAGGAATAGTAGTCCTAAATTCCTCCGGGACTGATAGTAATGGGATGGGTAGTAGCATGCTATAGATGTCGAGACCAATCCGTGCTTTAATACCTTGACGGGGTGGGAAGGGTAGATATGGATATGATGACCGGTACGCTAATACCACATGTATCCCCTCTTCTGAGGAGTGTCATACCGGGTATTGCGTTGAGGTGATCCATATTACAAACAAACCTAGGACCCCTCTTATATTCACAAGCATGTTTAGATTGTAACTCTTTTCAAAACATCTTTTTAATCGTTTTCCAAACGTTTGTGTATTTAATCATAAATCCCTATTACTTAAGCCTTTATTTGTTTACTTGCTAATTGCACAAATTTGCAAAAACTATCTAGCCGGAAACCACACTAGTGGATCCAGAGGGGTGCCTAATACCTTCCCTTTAGAATAATTTCAAGCCCTTACCCTATCTCTAGTTATCAAACATAGTTGTAGTTGAACCTTATAGGTGCCCTAACGCACCTTAAAATCGTTTGGTCGCGACTCTTTAAAATACCCAATTCCCAAAAGGAAACTGAGTCATTACACCCCATAAATGACGATACCCGGACTTCTCCCCGACGGAAGGGGAAAAAGGGGACGCGATAGCATGGCGACTCTGCTGGGGAAATTTAAGCTTTTACCATTTCAGATTGTTCTTGTGAATTTGTACCTCCCTATGTGCAATTACTTGTTTAAATTTCTTCAAGCATTTAACTTCTCTTTTCAAAAGCAAAACTGTCATATCTTCTTTGTTTCCTTCCTTTATTGCTGCTTTAAATTATAAAACTGTTGTACGTGCAAATACATGTCAACATGTTTTTTTAATTATTGCATAATCATGATCAACATCATACTCCACTCATGCCAAACAAATACTATAGCAACACTTTTAATGAGTGGTTGCACTCTTCATATATCATTACCCCCTAAATTCGGAAAGGCATATTTGCAGTAAAACTAGTTGATCAGCGGTGCAGTCGACAGTTCCGTGCCTTCCCCCTTGAGTTGTTCGTTCAAGGGTACCAGTCTAAAACCCCATATAAACCTTACATTGTTTAAATTGTGCATGCATCATGGTCAAACTAGTCGGGTCAGTTATGTTGTCCACTTAATGACCCTTTAAGAGAGCCTTGTCCAAAGTCCACCGGGCTTCCCTCAACCCAAATGGACATAACCATGTTCTGTGCATTTATTTGGAGAACTAAATGCTTCATGCTAATTTTTGGTATTGAATAGTCGAGTCTTGTGGGGGTAAGGGCCTAACCTTATTTGCCTTGCAAAAATATGAGGCACGAAGTCCCCAGATTCGGCATAGTCACCAACATCCACCCAAGATTGCTAAGCTGGTGGAGAGATTTGCACTTTAGGGACCAAACTCTCGTCAAAAAATATGTGGGAAATCTACTATCCCTCCTGGAGATCCAACCTAACAACATAATCATAGAATCTGCTACACTGTTTTGGGATTGTGAAAGGGCCGTGTTCCGCTTTAGTGACATTGAAATGATGCCCTTGCTAGAGGAGATAGGAGAATTGGCCGGTCTAGGGTGTGAAACTCTTGGTTTCCTAATGCCCGAGAACCACAAAGGCAGGGGTTTCTTTAAGATGATGGGTTTGAAGAAGATTGTAGAACTGACATGCCTGAAGAAATCATACATCCCTTTTGACTACTTGCATGAAAGGTATGGTCACAACAAATCCTACCGTACCTACCCTGACTAGTTTGCCATCACATCCTTGGGACATATCCATCGAAGGGTTTTTGTGTTCATATTTTGTTTCCTGGGGCTGATCGTGTTTCTAATGAAGAAAGGGAGAATCCATACTAGGATGGCTATGGTTACTAAGACCCTAATGAAGGGGATTATTGGGTAGCCATTCATCATCGTAACCATGATCATTGCAGACATATACCGAGCCTTGGAGAAGTGTCAACGAGAAGCAGAACACTTCGAAGGCTGCAATTTATTACTTCAACTCTGGCTCATGGAACATCTCCAAAAGGGTGAATACAAATAAGATATTCAGCGTATGGACTGGGATGATCACATCGCTTTCCATTACATCCCCGATATGTTCGCTCAGCCTGAGAATGCCAAAGGATGGGTTGAGTTATTTGATAATTTGACTGAAGGACAGGTTCAATGGATGTTCGAGTGGTTTCCAACCGAGAAGTTCATTGCTCGATCTAGAGATGCACCTTTCCTGATACTGATTGGTCTGAGAGGAACATACCCTTACGTCCCTTTTCAAGTTATGAGGCAATCTGGTTGGAAGCAAGTTATACCCAGGGTCAATAGGATGAGTCATTTCGGAGTTGACTTCCAAAATGATGATAGTCCCTACAAGTGCCAAGATTAGAATATATGGCACTATAAGATCATAATGGAGAGAGATACCATCGAACCGATAGGTATCATGCCAGGTTGTGCACCTTTCTACTCAGGTTGGATGGAAGACAATCATGATGGTCTGGTCCTGCCAGGGTTTGCTCGAGGTCGCAGGATTATAGATGAAAAGGCCGAGGCACACATCAAGTATAACTAGCTGCGCAAAAGGATCAACAAGTATGGAAGAAAACACCACGAGGTACAACAATCCAATCAGAAGCTGATTAAGGAATGGAAAGATATGACCGTCAGTGCTAACGAGAGGCTAGGATATTTGGTGCGAGGCATAGTAGAACTAGAGAGAAAATTTCTCAAGAGGGTGGAAGATTGTCAAAATGCTGAAGGGACTGAAGGCATACATCTAGCCAGAGCATACCTATTGCTGGGACATCGCGAGTTGGGGAAGCTATTCGACGGAGCCAAGGATGCAGAATATGGGGAAGGTCCTTCTAGGACCAAGTAGATAGAAGTTTACCTTTTCGCTTTTATGAATGTAATAAGGCCGAGGGCCATTAGTGACTTTTATTTCCTGTCTATTTAGTGTCAATTTGGAATTCGTCTTATTTTTTATCAAAAAAATGAGGTATTTAGCATTCTAAGTTCTCCAAACCAATTTGTTGATAGGCCCACCTCGGGCACAAAGAGGTCACCAAATTAGGACATGATTTACATTCCCGCTCTATGTGTTTTAATATTGTAATACTTTTTATGATCCTCACAAACTTGGCTACCTTTTGTTTTTACTTTTGTTTTTATTATTCCCCTCCCCAAAGGTTAGTTCGTGCACTCTGCATCATCATCTTATTCCACGAGATCTATGAGCCCTCCACCCACTCCTCCTCTTAGCCCTGTCAAAAATAAGAACAAAACCAAGATGGAATATTTGAACAACATTAGGAAGGAGAACCCAACTAAATGGGTAGAGACCACTAATGGCCATGGTACTCAGGTTCCTAATGAGAATGTGTCACAACTCGAACAGAAGCTGCTGAAATTCCAAAAAGAGTTCGATCAAGTTGGGAATCTTGCAAGCCTATCATTTTCCCTCAACACCCCAGATATCAATTTCCCCAATACATAAAAACCTACACCTCCTCATAATATCACAAAGCAACAGAATCATCCCGCTCCTCACCATCATACTGTTCCACCAAAGACCTAATGCAACACCTGTCATATCCCAAACAATACTCCACTACTCATCCCAAAACCTCAAAACTCCACAAATGACCATTTTCACACCCATACACCAGGCCACCATAACGCTCCTATCTACGTGGAGACCATGCCACACTCCACCCAACTTATCCCCAGCATACATGAGTATGATGAAAAGGATCTTCTTATCAGGAACCTAGCTGAGGAACTTAAGAAATTGACTAGTTGGATTCAGGGTGTTGAGGGAAGCCACTGAATCGATTGGCTAAACTATGAGGATCTTTGCATACAGCCTGATGTCGAACTACCCAAGGGGTACAAACCACTTAAGTTCAAAATTTTTGTTGGTACGGGTAATCCAAGGGTCCATCTGAGGACATACTGCGACAAGCTAGTTGGAGTAGGGAAAGACGAGAGAATTCGCATGAAGCTGTTCATAAGGAGCTTGAAAGGAGATGCGTTGTTTTGGTACATCAGCCAGGATCCAAAGAAGTGATCAAGATGGGTAGGTATGGCATCCGACTTTATGGACAGGTTTAGGTTTAATACAGAGAATGCGTCAGATGTGTGCCATATAAAGAATCTAAAGAAGAAGCCCATAGAGATGTTTTGCGAGTATGCTACTCGTTGGAGGTCCGAAGCTGCTAAGGTCAGACCTACCTTAGAAGAGGAGCAGATGAACAAGTTCTTTGTCCGGGCTCATGACCCATAGTACTATGAACGGCTGATGATGATTGAGAACCATAATTATTACGACATTATCAAACTGGGTGAAAGAATTGAAAAAGGCATCAAAAGCGGTATGGTTACAAACTTCGAGGCCTTGCAAGCTGCAAATAAGGCCTTACAATCCGGTGGTGTGTCCAAGAAAAAGGACGTTGGGGCTGTGATCGTTGCACAAAGGACCAAATCTCCCCTCAAATACCAAACTTACCCAACACCTCCACCCATATATCATCCAACCCCAAATTACCAAGCACCCTCACCCTCATACCACGCTCCACCACCAGCTTATCAATAACCTCCACCTCCTACATATCATCCTACTTCACCCAAATACTCCCAACCCGTGCATGTCTACCAAACCTATAGTGTTGAACTATCGCACTATCAATCACCCCCTACAAGCCAAAACTTCCCTAGACCTCGACCCAATTTTGATCGCAGACCTCCAAAAAAATATACAGCTATCGCTGAACCCATTGACCAGAAGTATGAGAGACTCAAAGTTGCTGGTTGTGTCACCCCCATCCTTGCTGCAACCCCTGAGAATCCATCCCAGTGGGTTAACCCAAACAAATATTGTGCATACCCTTCCGGCATGAAAGCACACACAATCAATGAATGTCGTTCCTTGAAAAAAAAGATCCAGTGTTTGATTGAAAACAAGATCATTGTAGCAAAAGAACCCGCTCCAAATGTTTGCAACAACCCTCTGCCAGACTATAAGGGTGAGGTATCCACATGATTGAAATAGAAGATGACTGGGATCCCGAGGGATCAATAGGGTTGATCGCAGAAGGTGATGACCCAGTGAAGCAAATAATTACTCTCAACCCAATCCTAGACCAGATTCAACCATCTGAGGATGCTGAGGTGAATCTGTGTGTACCACTTGAGTTTTAAGCAACGGCACCAGCACCAATTGAGGTTGAATTCGCATCTCTGACAAATGCACCCGCACCATTTGAGGTTGTAGTTTTGCCACCCAAGCCACATACTCCATTCGGAGTGAGGATATCCACGCCAATCCCAGTGGTAATGTCGACCATGACACCATTCCATACAAAGGCTGTACCCTGGGACTATACAGCTGAGGCGAGAAGCAAGGTCAGGTTCGAAGAGACTTTTGCAGCACTGGTATGACAAGAACTGGTAGAGTCTATACACCTAAATATCTAGCTGAGTGAAGCAAGCAGGCCTCCAATTGGCCACCTATCATTGAGACAGGTCCAGATGACCTCTGTAGGAAAATACAGGCCAAGGAGTATTCAGTCATCGACCAGTTAAACAAGATGCCGACACAAATATCCATTCTCTCTTTGCACCTGAATTCTGAGACACACAAGAATGCTCTGTTAAAGATACTTAGTGAAGCTAATGTACCAAGAAACACCATGGGCGGGGAAATGGCTAACATGGTAGGACAAGTGTTGGGGAGCCATAAGATTACCTTTCATGAGGACGAGCTGCCACCTGAAGGGTTAGGGCACAACAAAGCACTGCACATCACCGTGCAATGTGAAGACTATTTCATCACCTAAATCCTAATTGATAGAGGTTTCAGTCTCAACATTTGTCCATTAGTAACACTCAAGAAACTGGGTAAAGGACTACACAAGATAAAAAATGGAGCAATCAATGTGAAAGCCTTCAATGGTTCTTAGAGGTCCACCATTGGTGAGATTGTTCTATACTTACAAATGGGACCAACATGGTTCGATATCGATTTCCAAATGATAGACATGCCAGGATCTTACAACTTACTGCTGGGATGATCATGGATTCATGCCACTGGGGCCGTAGCATCAACACTGCATCAAACAGTAAAATTCGAATGGAATCACCAGGAAGTATTCATTCACGGCGATGGTAGCAACCCTATATACAGTTGCCAAACCATTCCGGCAATCGAGGGACAAAGGAAACTGGGTGGAGAGATTTACCATCGCATAGAACGGGTCAATGCTGTCGACAAAGTCAAATGGTGGGATAGCAAAATCAAGAGTATACTGAATTTAAGTGGGTACAAACCTGGCAAAGGGCTCGGCAAGAACATCCAAGGAATCGCTAAGCCCAGAAAACTCAAGAAATATGGAACTAGCTTCGGTTTGGGATATGAATATACATGGGAAGAATTCAACAACTGGTCGCCACCATAGCGTGGTCCTTACTACCTACTAGAGCAGCCAATACCGCATCTGGAGCAGACTTTCCAATAGGCTGACATTGTTTATGGGTCAGATGAAGAAGAAGCACTTGCAGCGGTGAAGAACTTGTTCATAGAAGACAATGACGTAGATTGTTGTGTTGTTCTCGAGGAGGAGGTGGAGGAAGGCCCTTCTATATAGGCAGTAAGAAGAGGGACACGCCTTAATAATTGGACCATCAGGACAACCAGAGCCTGACGAGCCTCGGGGGAGCAAGGCTAAAACAAGCATTATCCATTGTTTTTACTAAATGATTTTCTTTTCGCATTTTCAATTCCCGCAATAAGATCTTCAATGTTCAAAACAGTTATGCAATTTATCAAAGCATTTTGACTTTTCTTATAAATCAACACTCATTATTGTTTTCTCTCATTACTTTGCTTATACAACATTACTATTACTTATCTTGATGAACCAATGACTGTGACATGTAATGAGACAACGCAACAAAAGGACATTGATTCAGAGGAAGATGACATACCGGACGAGATTGCCAATGAAGTTGAGACTTTTGAGAACAAACCTAAGTCCAACCTGGATGAGATCTAAATTGTCAACCTAGGAGACGCAAAAAACGTCAAGAAAACACGAATCAGCATTCACTTATCTCCATTAAAAAAGAAAGAAAACACAGAATTTCTAAAGGAATATGAGGACATATTCGCCTGGTTGAATGATGACATGAATTGACTGAGTACGTCTATTGTGGCTCACAAACTACCGACCGATCCAATATGTCCACCGGTAAAGCAAAAGCTCAGAAAGTCCAAGCCTGATATGAGTCTAAAAATCAAAGAAGGGGTCACCAAGCAGGTCGAAGCTAAGGTTCTCAGGGTAATAGAATACCTGACATGGTTAGCCAACATCATGCCACTACCAAAGAAGGACAGGAAGGTCAAGGTCTGTGTCGACTATCGGAATCTCAATTGGGCCAGTCCAAAAGACGGCTTCCCATTTCCAAATATACACATCGTGATTGACAATTGCGCCAAGCATGAGCTGTAGTAATTTGTAGATTGATTCGTTGATTACCATCAGATCTAGATGGATAAAGAAGATACTGAGAAAACGCCATTCATTACGCCGTGAAGAATCTACTATTACAAGATGATGTCGTTCGGCCTGAAGAATGCAGGGGCCACCTACATGAGGGCCATAACTACCATTCTCCATGATATGATACACAAGGAGATAGAGGTATATGTAGATGATGTTATCATCAAATCCGAGAAGTCCACTGGTCACATGGAAGATCTAAGGAAGTTTTTCAATAGATTGCAAAGGTACAACCTGAAACTGAATCCTGTCAAGTGCGCATTTGGTGTCTTTTCTGGGAAATTGCTTGGATTTATTGCGAGTTGCCGAGGAATAGAACATGATTCATCAAAAGTCAAAGTCATTCAAGAATTGCCACCGCTAAAGAACAAGAAGTATGTGATGAGTTTCTTGAGAAGGCTCAACTACATCAGCCGATTCATAGCACAATCTATAGTTATTTGTGAGCCAATTTTTAAGATGTTAAAGAAGGACGCCGCTACCAAATGGACTGATGAAGGCCAAAAGTCCTTCGACAAAATCAAGGAGTGCCTGTCAACACCACCATTCTTAGTCCTGCCTGAGACTGGTAGACCCTTATTACTCTACCTTGCAGTGTTGGATGGAGCTTTTGGTTGTGTCCTGGGAAGCGTGATGAAACAGGGAGGAAGGAGCAGGCCATGTATTACCTCAGTAAGAAGTTCACCCCGTACGAGGCCCAGTATTATATACTAAAGCGCACCTATTGTGCTTTGACTTAGGTAGCTCAAAAGTTGAGACATTACTTCTGTGCCTATACTACATATCTCATATCAAGGATGGATCCTTTGAAGTACATCTTTTAGAAGCCCATGCCCACCGGCAAGCTAGCAAAGTGGCAAATACTGTTGAGTGAGTTCGACATTGTTTATGTAACTCAGAAAGTGGCCAAGGGACAGGCACTGGTAGACCACCTTGCTGGGAATCCCATGGATGGGGAATACAAACTCCTGAAAACATATTTTCCTGATGAAGATGTATCATTCATAGGAGAAGACATTGCAAAATACTATGACGATTGGAAAATGTTTTTCAACGGAGCAGCAAATTTCAAAGGAGTTGGCATAAGATCAGTCCTAGTATTAGAAACCAGTCAGCATTATCCGGTGTCTGCCAAACTTAGGTTCCCGTGCACCAACAATATGGCTGAGTGTGAAGCCTACATCTTAAGACTCAAAATGGCCATTGACATGAACGTTCAAGAGTTGCTAGTGATTGGGGATTCAGACCTACTTATACATCAGGTGTGAGAAGAATGGGAAACCATGAACTCCAAGATACTCCCGCATCTACATCATGTATAGAAATTGAGAAAGAGGTTCACGAAGACGGAATTCTTGTATGTTCCCAGAGTCCAAAATGAGTTCGTCGATGCATTGGCCACCCTATCATCTATGATACAGCATCCAGACAAGAATTTCATTGATCCCATTCCAATAAAGATCCATGATCAGCCAGCTTACTGTGCCCATGTTGAAGAAGAAGCAGACGAAAAGCCTTGGTATCATGATATCAAGGAATATTTGGCAAAAGGAGTGTACCTGGAGCTTGCAAATCCTACTCAGAAACGCACACTTCGGAGATTGTCCAGCAACGTCTTTCACAACAGAGGAATCCTGTATAGGAGGACTCCTGATCTGGGACTATTAAGGTGTGTTGACGCAAAGGAAGCCTCCAAGCTACTAGAGGAAATTCCTGCTGGGACCTGCGGTCCACATATGAACGGTTTTGTCTTAGCATAGAAGATACTTCGGTATGGTTATTTTTGGATGACTATGGAAACGGACTGCATCCAATATGTCCGGAAATGCCACCGCTGTCAGATACATACAGACATGATAAAGGTACCTCCAAAAGATCTTAATGCAACAAGCTCACCATGGTCGTTCGCCACTTGGGGGATGGATGTTATTGGACCAATCGAGCCTGCTGCTTCCAATGGACATTGGTTTATCCTGGTAGCCATAGACTATTTCACATAGTGGGTAGAAGCAGCATCTTACAGAGCAATGTCTAAGAAAGTCGTGGCAGATTTTGTCCGCGATCGCATTGTTTGTCGATTCGGGATTCCAGAGTCAATCAATACTGATAATGGCTCCAACCTTAACAACGACTTGATGAAAGATATGTGCAAAACTTTCAATATCAGACACAAGAATTCCACAGCCTACAGGCCTCAAATGAATGGAAATGTAGAAGCCGCCAACAAGAATATCAAGAAGATATTGAGGAAAATGATAGAGAAGCATAAACAATGGCACAAAAAGTTATCATTTGCTCTATTGGGGTATCGCACCACAGTTCGCACATCAACCGGGGCAACCCCCTATATGCTGTTTTATGGTACAGAGGTTGTCATTCCCGCTGGATAGAATTTCCTTCCCTAAGGATCATAGAAGAAGCTGTGCTCGACGACGTAGAGTGGGTAAAAATTTATTATTATCAATTAGCCCTTATAGGCAGAAAGAGCATGAATGAAGTTTGACATGGTCAACTCTATCAGAACAGAATGTCCAGAGCCTTCAACAGGAAAGTCAAGCCAAGAAAGTTCACACTAGGGCAGCTGGTGTTAAAGAAATTTTTTTCACATCAAGAAGAAGCCAAAGGGAAGTTCTCTCCCAATTGGCAGGGTCCATACATGGTTCACCGGGTTCTGACAGGAGGAGCCCTCATACTTGCAGAAATGGACAGAGAAGTCTGGCCAAAGTCGATCAATTCGGATGCAGTCAAATGTTACTATGTGTAGTATTTATGCTTTCCTTATATGATGTAATTGAACTACGCCTGATCTGATTCCCATTTAAGAGGGGATACATAGGTAGCCCTATGGGTTTGGTCACAATTCAATAAAAATCCCATCTCCCCTCGAAATTGAAAACTGGGGCAAAATTTTAAGGAGGACCCTCAAAATTTCGAGGTAATTTCAACCGATCGTCATGCAAGCAATAGTCAGAAATGTCAACCCATCAAACTGGGGCAGAATTTTGAGGAGGTCCCTTAAAATTCTGTAGTAAGAGAGGTTGCAATGTCCCGAACCACGTCACAGTCGTTGGTTCATCTAAAAGCTGTTTTAATTATACACGTATGTCATACTTTTACAAAATTATTGCATGCTTTGTATAGCAATGCTACCCCAATGATACATACAGTATCACTGGATCAAAGCCGAGCAGGTCAAGCAAAGCCAGCGAGGATACGAACTAACCTCCCCCTTACAAAACTCACGATTTTTCTTTGGATGCAGGATTGCAAAATCTTTAAACACACTATACTACCATGGTACAAACATCATTCGAGAATATGACTCTCCGAATCATTACACTTGTCAACATTTACTATCAGCACGCACAAGTAATGCTCCACAGTCACACTGCTCCGAGTAATCACAATGTCGCCATCTACTATCAGGTAAGAAAACTCTGATGTCATTTGCTATCTTAGTTCTTGAATAAGGCTACCATTCCGCCTTCGAGACTAAACGTTATCTCCATCTGCATTCGCATTGCATAAGACTACCATTCTGCCTTCCGAGACTAAACGTTGTCTCCGTTTGCATTCGCATCTTCGCATAAGGCTACCATTCTGCCTTCTGAGACTAAACGCTGTCTCCATCTGCGTTCTTGCATAAGGCTATTATTTTGCATTCCAAGGTCGAGCTCTACCTCTCTCTGCATTTTCATCTTTGCATAAGGTTCTCATTCTGCCTTCCGAGGCTAAGCTTTGCCTCCAGTTTTCTTTGAAATTAAGCGCCACCCTAAGAACTATTTATTTTGCTTTTCTTACGGGCTAATCTCTAACCTTCAAATCGCAAGACTAAGCGTTGTCTTGTCTGCATCATACTTCTACATCCTTCATGGGTTTAAATATCGCGAACTCATCCAAAGGCGTCAACGTTCAGAGGCACCATCTTCATAGCCCGAGAACACCATGTCATGGATTGAGGATCTCTTTCAATCTTTCACATATCATTATTCAAAGGCATCATGGTTCGAAGGCACCATCCTCAAAGCCCGAGAGCATCATTTCATGGCCTACGAATGCTTTATCATATACTTCATGCCTAGGACATCATCCTAACTGTCTAAAGACAACATTCATAGTCCAACAGGAATTTGCATCATATTTAAATTTATGCAGAGAATACGCTTTTATTGTTTCATTGCATGTAAACTAGTAAGCAACGGCAATCCCGGCAGGAGCAATCCCACTCCAGTTCCCGCAGCCACATCAAACCTTAATCATTCCCGTAAACCTGTCACTCACCCCGCCCTGGATATCGCGTCCGTTCTTGAAATCACTTCATCGATATACTCCGTCGGTGGATCCTGAACTACATATGACCTAATTCATGTAAAATCGGGGATATGTAGGCAGCTCATAAGCCAGGGCGAGACCTAAATCTTCTTCAAACAGTTTCGCTTGGTCAAAATTGACAATCTCTACCCGACAACTCTTTCATCCTTCCCGGGTGAAAAGGGGCAGTTGTTGATACCCCATTTTTCCTTATATGTTTTCAATATACAAAATAACTTCGAAATAGCATATAAAGGCACACATAAGCATGTCCAAATGTTTTATTATTTTTAATGGTTTAAATTGATTCATTTTCCCTTTTTTATCCATAAAATCTCAATAATTATTTGTAAAATTAGTATTTTGATGATTCATTAATGGGATTTCTATATTTATGCCAAAATATGGCTAAAATAATTGCACATAATTGCAATATTGGCCCTTTTAAGGTTTAATTATGTTTTCTACGCATAAAATTGGGCCCTATATTTTTTAATTTTTATTTATGTGTTATAAATCATTTTAGTACTTTCAATATATTTCAGAAAACTATTTACTATTTTTTATAAATTAAGAAAAAGGGAAAATGGCTATTTAAATAGCAGTCTATTTGTATTTCAATTGTAGCCTAAATTGGACCCCAAATCCCAAGCCCAATTTTTGTTTAAACCCGACCCTAACCCTTAAAAAACCAACCCAAACCTTTATTCCCTACCTACCCTTTTAACTTGGGCCATTGATCATTTAGATCAACGGCCACCATTCACCCTTCCACAATTAAACCCAAATGACCGCTTAACCTAATTCATTTCTCACCACCCGCCGCCCTTGAATCCCTATATTCTCAATTCTCTCTGCAGCCTTACATAAACCCTAGCCACCTCCACCCAATTCCACCCTAATCCCTTGCAATCCCTACCTAATTCATGGGTTCCCATGGCGATTTGAGGCGTGTACTCGTCTCGTATGTCTGCTGGTTACATATTTTCATGATTCCATGGACAGATCTCAAAGGGATCTAGTCCAGTCTTGGTTCAACTTCAATCTATAACCTTCTTCCGACCATCCATGGTTGTTCAAGTTAGATCCTTGACTTTTCCTACTAGATCGGTAACATTTCAAAGTCTTTCTCACTTTCTATGGGTTCTCTAAACCATAACTCTAAGAGTTTTTCGATTTTTCTTTCAGAAATGTTTTAGATCTATGCGTCTTATTAACTTCTTGATGTATTCCAAAATGGGTTTTTGATTTTCTTTCAAAAGACACTATTCATTTTCAAACTAGGGTTTCTTAGACTCTTTTCAAAGATCTCTTCTCGATTTTTCGGTAATGTTTTACTTTGTTTAAATGGTTTGCTTGTATTTTTCTTCCATCTAGTTCATCGTGTTGAAAACCCTAAATATCGTTGGTTTTATCCAAGGTTCTGAAACCATCTTTTATTTTGTATATGCGTTTTGACTGAGTTCATTGTGTTTAAACCTTTTTCTTTGTTTAACTTGATTGATTTTGAGTTCTTACCCTTTTAACTCAGCTCTATTAAAACCCTATTTTCATGAAATTTTCCTCACTTGTTACTGAGAGATTTTAAAAGATCTCCTTTACCTGTTTCTATGTTTTAGACCGTTTCCTTCATTTTTGGTTCTATGTGACTACTTGACTTTGTTGACTACTATGCTTTGAGTAGGTTCGTTTACGACTAAGCCCTAGCCTACTCCTGTTACTGTTGTATGTTTGTGTACATCTAGTTGTTTCTTTTGTCAATACGGTTGGCCTTGTATGTTCATTCTTCTCTACTTATATGGCAAACTGCAGAATCATGACTCTTTCTCGATTGATCTTGATTTCCTCAAGTTACGACTGATGGCAAATATTTTCTTATAAACCCCTGGTTTCACTCGTTTTGTTTAAATTGATTGATTCCCTTCCTTTGCTGTTATGTTTTACCCCTGCTGAATCCTATCCCAAAATTAAGTATATTTTGTACTTAGACTCAATTATTTACTCTATACTTTTACTATCCCCTATATGGTCAGAAATCAATCTTTCTAAAATTAATTTTGTTTCCTTAATTACCCCTTTTAGTATCCATTTGAGCAGTAATTACTTGATTAAAGGGAATAGTTGTATTAATTGATTCTGACCGTGATTACTTCCATATTTGTGTCAAACCTTTACTTTTTACCTTATTCTTTGCTGGTTTTGAAAACTATAAATACCCTATCCTCTCTTCTTTAAACACACGAACAATTTGAGTTCAAAAACACACACTTACACTCTAAACTCTCTCTTTCTCTACTACCACTTATGCTATTGCTTTGTCTAGCCAGCTGAAAGCCAAGGCTAGACTGTGGAATCCTTCTTACTCTTCCTTTCTGCACTTTGCTTCTCTACTGGTATGTCCTAGTTAATTTTTCAAGCCTCAACAGCAACATGCTTTTTTAGTTGTTTCATTTTCCCTTATTCCTATCTACTCCTGTTTACGGTTCTGCAATCAAGTTACATTACTAGCATGCTGTAATATGTTCCCTTCCCCCTTAGATTAATGCTTCCCCTATGTGTGTTTTTAAGCATACTTTATAAGTCACTTGATTGTGTACTTGCTATCTTATGAAACCCAAACCCATATCCCCTCTAAGTGTTTGTGTTCTTTTGGCTAGTTTGTGACCATGCTAGCATCATCTATTGATGTGCATGACCCAACCCGACCCTCGCTAGGGTCATGTACTTACAGTCAACTGACTCCCCAAAATACCTTGGCCCATTTGTATGACTACTGATTCTGTGTAGTTGTGAGTTTTACTACTGCAATTGATTTCAATCACCTCTGTTACTAATCGCTTTCAAAATGGACTATAGGTCCATCTTTTTAAATAAATCTCTTTCAACATGTGTTCTGCACTTCCAATATATTCTTAGAGTCTAGGTTCTTCCCCTATTGTGTGAGCCTTGCCTTGGGACCCTTGAGCTCCCTCTGAACTTGGACACATAAGGGCTGGCCCTTCCACACTGTCCTCATTCTATCTATTTATGCAAATCTGGGTGTGAGCACTGTCCGGGATCCCTTGAGGCCCTTAGCGAACATTGACACACCAATGTATGAGAAAGGCTTTGAAATATTGGCATTTAAGTGGTCCATTACATAACTCAGAGAGGAAGACAAGATCAGGTTTCCTTTGGTTGTAATTTCTTATTTCTGCACTTCTTTTGTAATTCAATCATTTGGTCTATAATAATTTGTAAACAATGTCAGGGTGATTAGTCAAAAATGGTGGATAGCCGTATATTGTGGGTAAATTGGGTAGATAACATGCATATAGGGTCTATTTTGAATCAAATATGGTCTGTTAGATAACATGCCTATACGATCTACTCTAGTTTAAAAAAAAATCTGCATGTTTTAGTTTAACATAATTATAAACCATGTATATATGATCTAAATGGCTTTAATAATAGAGATCATTCCTACAAGGTTAAAATCAACTTTATAATTAGATATCATGCCTATAAGGTGTAAAGTAATTGAAGTTCAATTTTCATTACAGCATGTATTCAGATTCGCCTCCCTAGAAATCATGCCTATAAGTCAAAAGTCAGCTTCTAACACTTAGATACCATGGCTATAGGATCTAAATAGCTATAATAGAAATCATGCCAATAGAACTTAAAAAAGTGTAGTTGAAGAAGCCGTTTAGTTCACGTTGTTTATTCTGAATTGGATTAGTTAATTAATCTGCTGCTTCTTTAATAAGTCTTCAAACACTGCCTTAAATTAATACCGTTAGATATCATGTCTATAGGATCTCAAGTTGGCCATCTAAAATTAATCACAGCTCTACTGCATTCCCAATTAATATAGATATCATGCTCATAGGACATCACTACTATGCCTAGGCAAGCCTTAGGTAATTACTCGAATAAATCTGGAATCTGCCTTTGTTTAATTACCAACTGCTACAACCAGCAGGCAGACCCGGTTCAGACTTCTTTTCTGAGTTATATAATTAATATGGTTCTGACTTAAACTCTGCTTTAAGGTTTCTTAAAAATTCAGACCTTAACTGTGTTTAAGTCATGCTATTTATATGCATTGTTTGCGGAGATATACATGGTCCTTCTAATTATTTATATGTTCCCCCCTCAAATGCATTCCTACGTGTTTTTGTATGTAGCCTTAGCCTTTTTACCTTTAAACCTAAGGGTCAGCCTAAACCCTCCCTCTTATAGGAATAGTAGTCCTAAATTCCTCCCAGACTGATAGAAATGGGACGGGTAGTAGCATACAATAGAGGTCGAGACCAATACGTGCTTTAATACCTTCACGGGGTGTGAAGGGTAGATATGGATTTGATGATTGGTGCGCTAATACCATGTGTATCCCCTCTTTTGAGGAGTGTCATACCGGGTATTGCATTGAGGTGATCCATATTACAAACAAACCTAGGACCCTTTTATATTCACAAGCATGTTTAGATTGTAACTCTTCTCAAAACCCCTTTTTTAATCATTTTCCAAACGTTTGTGTATTTAAACTTAAATCCATATTACTTGAGCCTTTAATTGTTTACTTTGTAATTACAAAATTCACAAAAACTAACTGGCCGGGAACCACATTAGTGGATCCTGAGGGGTGCCTAACACCATCCCCTTAGGATAATTTCAAGCCCTTACCTTATCTCTAGTTATCAAACATAGTTGTAGTTGAACCTTATAGGTGCCCTAACGCACCTTAAAATCGTTAGGTGGCGACTCTTCAAAATACCCAACCCCCAAAAGGGAAATGAGTCATTAAACCCCATGAATGTCGAAACCCCAACTCCTCTCCGACAGAAGGGGAAAAAAGGGGGTGCGACAGAGGTCGAAAGCAGCCAAGGTCAAACCAGCATTAGACGAGGAACAGATGAACAAGTTCTTTGTCAAGGCACAAGACCCATAATATTATGAAACGCTAATGGTAATTGAGGACCATAAGTTCTCCAGTATCATCAAACTCAAAAAAAGGATTGAAGAGGGTATTAAAAGTGGGATGGTGAAAACTTTTGAGGCACTGCAGGCCATGAACAAAGCATTGCAATCAGGTGGCATATCGAAGAAGAAAGAGGTGGGCGCAGTAATGGTTGCCCAAGGATCCAAAACTCCCTTCGTATACCAGACACCTCGACCCACATACCAACCCTCACCTTTTAGATATTCCCAACCATCCGCTGCTTGCCATAAATATTATTCCCAACCATCCTACATTTAGTCACCTCCAAATAGTCCAAATTACTAGAAACCCTGACCCAATTTTGATTGCAAACCACCCAGACAATACACCGCCATTACTAAACCCATCGACTAGCTGTACGAAAGGTTGAAGGATGCTGGTTATTTCACCCCAATTCCCGTTGTGGCAATGAAGAATTCATCTCAATGGGTCAACCCGAATAAAACCTATGCATATCATTCCAGTATGAAAGGGCACACTATTGACGAGTGCCGGTCATTGAAAGATAAGATTTAGACATTGATAATAAGGTCATACAAGGGAAGGAATCTGCACCCAACATCTGCAACAATCCTCTTCCAGATCATAGGGGCGAAGGAATCAATGTGATAGAAACTGACGAGGAGTGGGATCCCGAGGGATAAATTAGACTTATCAAAGAGGGTGACAATCCTAAGAAGCTCGCAGTCACGCGCAATCCTATTATGTTGCAGGTAAAACCGCCGGTTGAGGTTGAGGTAACCACATCGGTTCCATTTGAGGTAGAAGTAACACCACCACAAGCCACACCTGTTCCATTTGAGGTAGAAGTGGCCACATCTTACACAGTGATAGTAGCAACTACACCTCCTTTCAAGTCCAACGACATACCTTGGGATTACGTTACCGAAGCTAGCCGAAATGGAAAAGCAAAGATGGAAGAATTTGGTACCGCATAGAGGATGAATCTAGTGCCGCATAGGGGAAGACTAGAACTGGAAGGATCTATACACCTACAAATTTGGGAGGAACAAGAAAGGAAACTGCTACCAAAAAACCCGTTATTGAAACTGGTCCAGATGATCTTTGGAGGAAAATACAAGCAAGAGAATAATATGTCGTCGATCATTTGAACATGACTCCTGCCCAAATATCCATGTTGTCACTACTGTAAAAATTCTGAGGCACATAAGAGTGCTATGATAAAGGTGTTAAATGAAGCTTATGTACCCAACAAGATCACCAGTGGAGAGATGGCCAACATGGTGGGGAATGTACTAGAGAGTCACAATATCACCTTCCACGAGGACGAACTACCACCTAAAGGATTAAGTCACAACAGGGCATTACATATCATAGTACAATTCGAGGACAAATTCATCGCTAGGGTCTTAATAGATAGGGGATTCAAGCCTCAACATTTGTCCATTGATTGCTTTAAAAAGGTTGGGCAAAGATTTCCATGAGATACGAGCAGGGAGTATGAACGTGAAAGCATTTGATGGATCTCAAAAGACCACGATCGGAGAGATTAACCTTTGTCTACGGATGGGGCCAACCTGGTTCGATGTTGAGTTCCATGTACTAGACATATCAGCTACATACAATAATCTATTGGGACAACCTTGGATAAATGATGATGGGGATGTGACTTTCACACTACACAAGGCCATAAAATTCGAATGGAACCATCAGGAGGTAATCATTCACGAGGATAGAAGTATCCCCATTTACACCAGTCAAACTATTTCGGATGTCGAGAATAGACGAAGGCTGTGTGGAGAGACTTATCACTGCATTGAGCATGTCAACACAGTTAAGAAGGACAAGTGGTGGATTAACAAAATAGAAAGCATACTGGCATGGTCTGGGTATGAACCCGACAAAGTGCTTGGAAAGAAACTCGAGGGCATTACCAAACTGATACAATTAAAGCGTCACGGCACAAAGTTTGGGCTAGGTAATTCAAAAAACTGGGAAGAATATAATAATTGGTCGCCATCATGGCGTGGTCCTTATTACCCTCTCGAGTAGCCAGTGCCACATCTGAGTCAAATTTTCACCAGGCCGATATAATATGGGGAAATGCAGAGGAAGAAGCTTTGGCTGGGTTGAGAAATTAATTCCTAGAAGACAAGAATAGGCATTCCAATGTGATGGTTGAGTAGGAGGAGGAAGAAGGCCTCACCATTCGGACCGTAGAGAAGGGAGTTGTTCTCAAGAATTGGAGTGCCACAATATCTCGTCGAATTCTGCCACAGTTTGATCCTTCAGCCATTCTACATGCAATGAAATTTGTTGGATATTCTCCGAAATTTTAAGAATCCTTCTCAAAATTTTGCCCCAGTCACTTAACCAATTTCTGACATTTTGGCATATGATGGCATCAGCTGGACTTGTTCCTCAAAATTCTTCCCTGGTTTCTAGTTTTGGGAATATGAAGATTTTACTAAGATGTGACCGAACCCACAGGGCTGCCTAAGTATCCTCTCAAAATTCTGCCCCAGTTTCTAGTTTTGGAAAAATGAAGATTTTACTAAGATGTAACCGAACCCACAAGGCTGCCTACGTATCCCCTCTTAAACGAGAATCAGGTCAAGCATAGTTCAGTTACATCAGATGAATGAATGCAAACAATCTAAGCATAGTATCTCTTGACTGCATTTGAACTGATATGTTTTGGCCAAACGCCACCGTCCATTTCTGCAAGTATGGAACTCGGCAAGCCCGGGTTGGTGTGGCCCGGGATTGGACTGCCACACCATCCTGGGACCGCCAAGTTCCTTGGAGCACAAAAGTAGGTAGCGAGTTCCTGCTCCCATTAAAATTCTACTAACATATTAAATGGGAGATTACGTACCCTCGTTCTCACAAACTAAAACGGCACTTACCGCTACCTTCGAGACTGCTAGGTAGATTATTTTTTTTCCACCTTCCTCCGGCTTTGACAGCAATGGATGGCTTGATAAGTACTTTTTCAAATCCCTCAAATCCTGCTGGCATTCTGAGGTCCACTCAAATTTTTTCTTCTTTTTGAGTAGTGCAAAGAATCGATGGCATTTATCTAATGACTGGGAAATAATCCCGCTCAAAGCGGTCAATATCCCTTTGAGCCTTTGAACCTCTTTTACGCTTGACCGGAAATTTGCTGGAGCACACCGAGAACGTGCACTTCTCGGGGTAAGCTTCATGTTATACTTCCTTAGGATGTCAAAAGTTTTTTGCAAGTGCTTAAGATTGCCACCTGCATTTAAAGACTTAACAAGAATATCTTCTGTATATACTTCCATGGTTTTCCATATCTGTCTTAAAAACATCTTATTTATGAGCCGCTGATAAGTAGCCCCGATGTTCTTTTGCCCGAAGGGCATCACATTACGGCAATAGGTGCTGAAATTTGTGATGAATGAAATCTTTTCCTGATCCTCCGAGTTTATCTTAAATTGGTTGTACCCGAAGTAAGCATCGAGGAAACTCATTAACTCGTGCCCGACCGTTGCATCAATCTTTTGATCAATGTTTGGTAGTGGGAACGAGTCCTTTGGGAACACCTTATTCAAGCCCTTATAGTCTATGCATATACAAAAAATTTTATTCTCCTTTTGGGAACAGTCGTCTTTAATTTTCCATGTAGACGATACCAACTACACTACACTAACTTTGAAGTTGTATTCTAAAAGTCTATGGTAGGAAGGATCTCGGGTTCCTAATGTTTCCTTGTCCTGTAGCGATCTATTGTTTTGGCCGCGATCAGTTCTTCTATTAGTAGAGAACCTGTCTGCCGTCCAGAAACCACTGTCGTGTCCTTCGGCCCATTCATAAGGCAAAATCAGGCTCCTCGAAGGTCGCCTATCTATGTCGAAACCGTCTTTTGATTTCTCTTTATTCTTCTACCAACCTGTAATTGACATTGGGAAGCCGAGCTGATCATCCTCATTCCTTATCATGGACTCGTACCGGTTGTGAACATCAGCCCAAGTCAACGCTTGGAACTCAAGGAAGCATTCTTTCCTTTTTGGAGAAGCATCATAACTTCTCAAATTCAAGCCCTTGGTGAATGCATCAGCCGCCCATTTATCCGGAATAGTCGATAGCATCATCCTTTCCTTCTAGTACCGGGCGACGAATTCCCGCAACAACTCGGGATGTCCTTGTGCAATTCTGAATATAAAGGCTTTTTGGGTCTGCACTTTTCTAGCCCCCTCCATTGGCCTTAATGAAATCTCTGCGAGCATATGAAAGGAATCTATGGAATGTTCGGGCAATAGTGAATACCACATCAAGGCTCCCCTCGGCAGAGTCTCTCCGAATTTCTTTAGCAAAACTGATTAGATCTTGTGGGGAGTTAAATTGTTTCCTTTCACCGCCATTTTATAGGTGGTAATATGCTCCTGAGGGTCCAAAGTCCAATCATATTTTGGCACGTCGAGCATTTTGAACTGCTTCAGGATTAATCTAGTGCCGCACAGTTTGTACGACAGTTGAGTATACTTCTTTGAGTCCAGTCCTTTCAGCACTGGTAGTGCACCCGGGATTTTGTCCATACAACCGTTACATCTGTCATAAACTATAAGAGTTCTCTTTTGAAGGGATCACTCTCATTTTTATGACTGGACCTTCTCTCCCAGCCCCATCGAAGCCGACCTCACCTCTTGGGGTGTTGTTGTCAATCCTCTACGTTGTTTTATTCACGGGAGCAACATAAGAAACAAGACCTCGTCCGTTTGCATTATTAGAAGCACCCGATAATGCCTGCTTTAGTTATTTCATAACCTTATCCTGCTGTGTGAGATGTCGTAGAATAACCTCTTATTACTCATACAGGATCCTTACTGCTTCAACGACATGTTCCTCTTCAGCATCATTGGGAGTCAACTCCCGAACATGTCATGGGTACCGTCTTCCATGGGTCGGCGTGATATCATTCCCCTCATTGAGGGTATCAATGATTGAATCTTCATGCTGAGGCGGGTTACCTTGGGCCTAAATGTTGTGTGTGTTCTTAACACTATTATCTGTCATTTTCTATGATTTTTTACTAAGAACAAATACTAAAAACACACTAGTATAAGAGAAAAGGACCAACTTAATTACATGGCTATATAGGTCCCACGATTGGCGCCAAACTATTTACTTGTAAAATAGTACAGTTAAATTTATACGTGATTTATATAAAAGTGAATTAATTTGATCCTAAAATAATAGAATAATTAAATAAGTATGCAATACTTAGCCTTGAGATGGAGACAGAATAGTAGAAAAAGTAGTTTTGGGAGCAGGGCTTCCAGACACAACAACAATGAAATCAAAAAGCAAGAAGATAAAATTATATTATGCTTTTAATAGACTAAAGAGTAAGTTTGCCAGAACATTTCTCTCCTTTACAATGATAATAGAGCTCACTATTGATAGTTGCACCTAGGGAACAAGATCCTAGGATCAAGCACTTCATTAGTGTCCATTATGAGCGCCATTAAAGAATATGTAACGACGTGCATGAATGTCAATTTCTTTATAACGGGCAGCATACTAAATGTTGTAGAATATTTTTCATTAAATGCTATCGGGTGACAGACATTTATTTCACCTTTTTAAGCTCCATTCTTTCTGGTAACAGATGGAATAGTTGCATTTGATTTTACCTATTCTCTGTCTTCGGCTCCACATGTCACTTCCTTCTGCGATCACTTGATATAACATATTTTACCATAGATCACTAGTTGGTGTGCTTTCATTCAATTTATACTATATGTATGAGCTCAGTTACATTGCCTTTAAGTTGTTATCTTTTCAACTATCAAATTGTAGTTTAGTGCATCTAGTCAGCAACAGAAATATTTAAATTTGATATTTTGGAGTTAACACAATAATTTTTTTTCCTTCCATATTCTTTTAACCGTCCATGAGTTTCCATGTCAGAAACAGATTAAACTTGAAAGCATTATGAATCTGTTTTAAGTTGTAAGCTTTATTAGACACAACTATGCAAAGTTGCGCACTAATATCCAGAAGTTGAGAAGAAAAGAACAACCTCACATTAAATATGAGTTTGACATCAATATTATGTCGGTTTTATAAAAAGATATAACTAAGTTTAAGATAATTGTATACGGGCGAGATCGGGAGGCCCGAGTTTTTGATCATTGCGTCTCTTCCTTAGCCTCAAAAAGGCCTCAAAGATCAGGGGACGCAGCTCGAAGCTTCGACCTCGAAAACTCTTCACACTCGACCTCGACGCAACATGAGTCTGTGGTTATCGAGGATAAGCGGGAAGTTCACTAGGCATGTGGTCCGAACTGGCATCACCTGCAAGAATAGTACCAATCTGCACTAGATTACTAGGTAGTTGTGCCATCTATATTGCTTTGTAAATAATGCATTCGTACTATGTTTGGGTTCTCCCTCATATATAAAGGGGATCCTTGTCATTTTGTAGGGAGATCTGATACTCAATATTGAATACAATAATATTCTCTCTGCTCTCTAACCTATACTCTAGATCTCATTACTTCCATTTATTGTTTATATTCATTGTGTTCTATTTGTTGTTCATCATTTATTGCTTATTATTGATCATAAATAGGCATCGTTGCAACTCTCATAATTGTTAATCCTCCCTCGGTTGCTCCAAGCCGGCCACCCAACTCGACCTCGAGGCCACATATACGACAGCTCGAGGCCCCGATCTCTAGTTATTTGGTTTTATTATTGCATCGGTTTTAAGCTATAATCTTGCCTTTATTTAGAATCCATTGCCTAAGAAGTAGCTTAAAAATATATCACGTATTTTTAGAACCACTAAATCAAATTTAATTGTTATTATTGTTTATCGTGAAAATGGTAATAACAATTAATTTGATTAAGTGGTTCTAGAAATACGCGATTTATTTTTATGCAAGTTGATAAGCTGTTGATGATATATGGATGACTTAGAAACAAAATAAAAGCTTGAGAGAGAGGTGATAACTAAACCGAATGGTTAATAATCGGGGCCTCAAGCTTGCCTATTCGAGGGCCTGGGGGTCTAGTCTGATACTCGACTGGGAGCTATCGAAGGGCGACTAACACTTATAACAAATCAATGACGGCTCTTTATGGCCAATAATAAGAAATAAATTATGAACAATAGCTAGAATACAATAAATATAAGCAATAAATTTGGTAATGAGATCAAGAGAATATGTTAGAGAGTAGAGAGAATGTTCTTGTGTATTTAATATTGAGCAATAGATGACCATACAACGATAAGGATCTCCTTTATATATTAGGGAAAATCCCCACATAGTACAAATACATTTATTACAAAGATATGGAGATGGGACAACTAGTTGATGTCATGATTTGGGTCTGATTTTAGCTCACTGGACTTTGTTATCTCTACTTATGCGCCTTGGGAACTCCCCACTTTCTCTTTGTATTCGTCGGTCTAATACTGCCCCGAGGTCGAGCTTCGATGGCCCCTGAGGGATAAAACTCAATCGTGGCCTCAAGCCTTTGAGACGTGCCTACGAGACATCATAACGATGGAAAATTGGACCCTCCCATTTTATCGTATACAGATAGTCCCCGCATTTCATAGAGTAGAACGATAAGAAACAACCTTGATAACCATCTTTTCGAATTTCCCGTGATTATGTCATACTGATGATGCAAGCCTTCGTGATAACCGAGAGGTCCCATCGCTTTATCTTTCTAGAATCATTGAATATACTACTGATTCTTATTCTTCAAATCGATAATGTCGCCACCGGTTTAGCTCCCAAAAATGCATTGATTGAGTCTGCTGGTACGTCTTTCAAGGACATTGATGGTGCCGTTAGTTACACTGCCACTCTTTCTATAAATAGGAGCCTCCTTGAATCAATTTTTAATTCAAATGTTCTTCAATCAGCCTTTCACCCCTTTCTTCTCTCCATCCTTATCCATTGTCATTTCCCATGTCTGAGGCCAGTGGCCTCAAAGTTGCATGGCGACATTCTCATCAGTTATGCCATGGCCTTTTTTCGGGGTTCTTCCCTACCGAGTGCGATTACACCAACTTGTTGATATTATTGTTATTATTATTGCTATCGTCGTTGGCTTGAGACGATGAGATAGGGGGCCGATATCTTCCGACTCAAGAAAATGTTTGGAGTCTACACCGCTGCTCAAGAGTGTGTTAGAACTTTACACCGCTGCTCACCTCCCCCCCCCCGACTACCCGGTGCATCACCTCACTTCTTTTTCTTTTTGTGGAGTGAGGTGGTACTATCTACTAACTGTTGCATCCTACAGCGGTGTAACGTCTCATGAAGTGGCTTTACGATAGTAGTGCTAGCGAAATCCATACTAGCTAGGTTATTCACCCAGCCACTTCTTCATCCCCTTCTACTTCTTCTGCGTCACTTTCCTCTATTCCATTTCTTCCTCCTCTTTATCTTTACCCTCGGAGATATCATTCTGGAGGACTGAGATGAGACCCTCGAGGAGGTGGTGCTCGATGATACTGTCGCCGAGGATGTACCCCCGAGGAGATGGTGCTCGAAGATACTGCCGTCGAGGATGTACCCCCGAGGAGATGGTGATTGATGATATTGCCGCCGAGGATTTACCTCCGATAATAGATTAGACTGTATGCTTTTATATATATATACCTTTTTACTTCTTTGTTTTTGTGTAAGGACCCTTCATCGGCTTTTGTAATCAAGTGCTTATGAATACAAAGATTTTTCTTCAATTTGCCTTTGAATTATGCTAAATTTCTTTTTATCTGCGTTAAAGCATGACTGTAAAGCCCCAGAAAATTTTGCTTAGTAATTTAAGATTTTGTGGTGCCAAGGCAGGCCAAATATTTTATCTTACGTGCAAATAAGGATTAATGATATTATGGATATCATTTGGAAGTGGTAATAAGTGTATAAGTCTTATTATAACTGATTTAGAGTCTAAGGAGAAGCCTGAGTCTAAGGCAAGTTGGAAAGTTACCAAATAGACTAAAGTTGTAAATAAGTACGCACAAGACCTCACTTTGGACAAGTATATATCTATTTATATAAGGTTTTGTGCGATGTATCAAATAAAAGGTCTTTAAGTCTAGTTTCCAACGCTTCAAACCATTCATCATTTGGACACTCCTACCAAAAGTTATGACCAAATTACCAAAAGTAGCGCAGAATTTTACACTACCGCGCCGCCCCCTGCGGTGCGGCTGTGTAAATTATCAGAGCACCTTCAGTTTCGTTTCTAAACACATTTTTTATTACCATTCCGCCCCATGGGGCGCGGCTGTGCCAAAATTGGGCGTTTGTTATAAAACGACCTCATTTCGTCAAATAGATTCAAGGGACCATTTCTTGAGCAAAAATCAGATAATTTTAGAGTGAGAAAGTACCCCTAATCAATTCTTCTGCAACTCTTGCTCAAATCTTAAAGGATTAACAGGGAAAACCACACTAGGCCTTCATCCTTGAGGTAAGATTCTATACCCTAACCTTTAATTTCGAATTTAGCTAAAGATGGGTAGTTATAAAGAATGTTTGTGGGTATTGGAGTTGTTATCTTGCTTGCATGTATTGTCACAGGTTGTAGAAACATTGTTGAGCTAAAGATGCTAAAGTATGGGTTGTGGGTTGATGAAATCCTCTATAAAAGGACCATAAAGATTTAACGCACATATGGTTGTTTGATAAATGCTAAAATGAGCTAAAATTATGAATATATTCCTAATTTGTTTTCAATTTTGTTATGCCTCGAAGTAGATTGGCATTGATAGAATTTCCGGAACGTTGTAGTAACTTAAGGAAAAGCTCTTTGAGGTATGTATGGCTAACTTTAACTCTTGTAGAATCCCCTTGTTGTGATGAGCATACGGTATGTGTACCTTGTATGAAAATATGTGTATTGATTGTCTTAGTTGATTTGCACACCACCGTGTTATATATGATTGTGAAAAGTGATTTGATGTGCCTACCTTATTATGTGGTAAGCTTGTAAATGATTGAGGATGACGATATGGGAGTATGTGTTAACGAATGAAAGAACGTTAATGTGTAAAAATGTGGGAATGTGTATAATGGCTACAACCCTGCGTGGTAAGTAATGAAAGATGGTATTGTGAAATGACGAAAATGAGTTGAACGATTACGACAACACCTTGTACATGAATTACTGCTTGGTCACATCTATGGTGTCTTGGGACCAAATGTATGAATTGTTGATATGAACTTGTGCTTCCTTGAAATGATGATTCTTGTGATTAATATGCTTTAAACGTTGTTGGTTAAGTCCCGCGATATAATGGTGTAAGTAAATGGAAACAAACCAAGTGTGTGTGTATGTGTGAATGTGTGAATGTGGTAAGAACTGTATAACAAATGGTGTAAAGAAATCGTAATTGATGCAATTGAAACAACTTTGGTAATATCATACGTGACTTGTCGTGGGCAATTATCATTGTAACTTAAATTGTAAACGGGTTGTTGCATATGATGGAAATGGTATTGATGTTATGAAAAATCTTTGTGAATTATTATTGTTGTCGTGTGAAATTTGATTGTCCAGTGGGATCGGGTTGCGCGCTGCAACACGAAGTTATAAGGTGTGGGTTATGGTGATAAGGGTGGCCGAGGTAATAACGGTGGCCAAGGTAATAAGGGTGGAAAAGTGATCGAAATCACTATTGAAATGAAAATATGTGAAAGTTGTGAAACCATTGATGTGATGAAATAATGTTGAAAGGGGAAAAGGAGAGATTGTGGAACTTGTTAGGCTTTGGTTGTTCCTTTCAGTGCATTGGATTGCTAATTCTATTACTGTTTGTTACCTGTGTATTTCTTGATTTTACTTGTGGTAAAGTTTGCTCATACATACCAGTACAATTCATATGTGCTGACGTCCCTTTTGACGGGGGCACTACATTCGTGTTATTATTGTAGGTGGTTCTATAGCAGGTACCCCAGTCCACCAACAGTAGCACTCCTTCACTTTTCGTCAGTTGTATTGGTGAGCCCCTTTTTCCTCTCGGGTCCCTGCGTGGCTCATGCCGCTTTTCCTCCCGAAAATATTATTTTGGTATTTGCGTAAGGTATAGCCGTAGCCTTGTTACCAGCAAGTATTGTAACACCCTTTTGTATCCCTAGAGGCTCTATAGACAGGAAATGTGGGTTATGCACTTATGTATTTTGTATTTGGGCAGTGTAACATGTAAACCACGCTAAGTAACTATGTATGTTATGTAAATCTCGTAAGAATGTGTTCAAATTTACAAATGACTATTTCATTTTGTTAACAGATAATGAAAACGCGGGGTAACACGTGGGATAGGAAAGGCACCCAGGTCCGCTTGACTGGGGTTACCCAGTCGAGCGTCGGTCGCGCCCCTAATATTTTGGGGCATGACAATGACTCCAAAAATTGGTGCAAGTATTGAGCCCGGGTGCGGGCATTTCCTCTGGCTCTTGATTGATTAACTCAATTCCCCGTAAAACCCTTTTTCGTACATTGGACCAAGCCCGGATTGGTTTGATAAACTAGAATCGTCGTGATACTCGACTTCGACTTGAATAGGAGTAGGGTTTCGAACCCTCAGACCGAGACTTAGTCTATAGACCCTGCGATAATCTTCGAAGAGAGATTTGCTCGGAAGCCCAAGAATAGAGCTATAATGCCTTTAGGTTCTCGAGAACAGTCCTCGAGTGGGGCTTTGTTCAAACATGGGCCACCTGGAAACTCGTTTTGAACTTAGTGTAGAAAACCTTAAGGCGTTTTAGATAGATCCTGGATGAGGGTTTACCCGGGTTTAGATGGTACCCCGGGGCCAAGCCCATATGAGGGCAGTTTAAGCGCTTATTTTCTTCTTGAGAGAAGCCCTCGAAATCATGTACCATCTTGAGTCTTGTAATGTTGTCAATGGCTTCCTGGAGCCTTACTTCTTTTTGATGGTAGACCTAGAGATTGGGTACCATCTCGGGACTTGCAATGATGCCAATCGCTTCCTGAAGCCTAACTTCTTTTTGATGGAGGTCCTTGAGATCGGGTACCATCTCGGGACTTGCAATGATGCCAATGGCTTCCTGGAGCCTAACTTCTTTTTGATGGAGGTCCTTGAGATCGGGTATCATCTCAGAACTTGCTGGATGCGGGGTATTCGACCCCGAAGCATCGTATGGCGATGTTGAGTGTACGATACAGTTATAAAATGACGAGGCGACCCCACTGGCATATCGTTCCAAAGCGATAAAAGCTTTAGCCAATAATTTTAGTCGGCCTTTGAAGCAGGCAGGTGGTCGCCGCTTTTCCCATATATAGGGTTGTCTTCGCCCTTTTGGAGATTCCACTATTCTGAGTAGTTATCCTCATTCATAGAGTTCTCCTTTCCTGCGCCAATTTTCTGTTAACACAAAGCTTTCCCCAAGTCTACATTTCCCCTTTTTTGTTTTACCATAGCCATGGCTGCTAACCTCGAATCCGCTTTTCAAGAAGAAGAGAGCTCTGCCTCTGGGCACTTTACTTCAGGAGGGAATCTCCCATCAAAAGAGACTCCCAACGTATGAGGTTATCATGATTATGCCTCGAAGTTCATTTCGTTCATAGGAGAGGAGCACCTTGAGTTTGTGAGGAAGGACTATGGATGGGGAGAAAAGTTAGCATTGCGGGTACCTTCCCCGGAGGAGAGCATCATGGACCATGCCAAGGGATTTATGAATGTGTACACGTACCCCTTTACGTTGGGACCCATTGATGTGGTTGTGCTCAACTTCTATCGAAAGTACAGGGTTAACTTTGCACAAATTCACCTGTGATTTTGGCGGATAGTATTGATGATGAGGTTCTTTGCGGAAGACGTAGGTATCGAATTCACCCTTAGTCACCTCATCAGGCTTTATCGGCCCTTTAATCATCGAGACCTATTGACCCTGTGATGCTGATCCACTACGCCTTTCGTTGTTTACAATGAACAAGATGGAGATCGGGGATGGATGAGCCGATTCATCCGGATACGGACTGTCGATATTATTCCAGTGAAATTTCTACCATTTCCTGAGGAATGGAATTTTACACTTAAGTGGTACACTCGTGCCTTCTTAATTTTGTTTATGGAGAAGGCTAGCTTCATAAATGCGCATTCTTTTCTTTTTCTGTAGCGATTTCATAGATGCCGGGTGAGGTTCCCGATCTGCCGGATTGGGTTCGGAAGTTGGCGACACACTCGACTTGCGACGATCGTAAGTGGTGAGATTTTTTTAAAGATAGGTGGGAGGCAAAACACCACGGTACGTGCTATGTGATTTGCTCCCCCCCCCTTCTCTCGGAAGGAAATTTTGCTTTCTGCGTGCTAACTCTGCCATCGTAGGAATTGGGGAGTCTCTTACATCTAGGTCCTGCCCTTTGGGGAAGGATAAAGACCGTCGGCTTCAAGACTGAGGGATGATAATAATAACAAAAAGCAAGAAATGCCTTCGCAGGACGATGGTGCTCAAAGCAAGACGAACCCATACTAGGGGCTCAGAGAGGATGTATTGACTAATCCTGCTTTGCCCGCGATTTCTGGTATTGGAAAGGCAGTTTGTCTTCCGCTGTCATCTTCTTTTTCCGTCGAAGGTACTTCGAGGCATGAATGTTATCTGTCGCCGATTCTTATTCCCATCGATGGTATTTCGAGGGGTACTCAAAACCCAGGATCATATACACCGAGCGACCGTGTCCCAACTGGTGTCGGCTCTTCTGGGGCTGAGGGAGCCGTACTAGCAAATGTGCACTCTACCTTCGAGGAAGATCACTAGCTTCACTCTGTGGTGAGTTTTGGCATAGGCCTTTTGAGTTTCACGCCTTCCCTTTCTTATTAAGTTTTCTTTCGTAGGCTTTTGAAAGGCTTAAGTCCGAGCTGCTTCGCCGTAAGGCCATGCTGCGGAAAGTATTGGATGGGGAGAAATACCTTAGGCTCCTTTGCAATGACAGGGAAGTTGAGTTGGCACGCTTACGGTAGTCGGAGCTTGAATTATGAGAGCTACCTGAAGGGGCAGGTAGTTTCTGTTTCGAGGGAGTGTGTGTTCTTTCTTCTATCTCCTGAGGCTAATGTTTCGTTTATTTCAGTTGCAGAAAATGATGGAGGACCTAGAGCACCTTCGGAACAAAGCTTCCCAAGCCAAGCGCGAGTATGACGAGTTAAAGGTTTAGGTGGACGTTCATGTGTCAACGGGGAAGGGTGCTCTGGCTAAAGCCTCTGCCCTTGAGGTTCAAATTCTCTTAGCTCGTGATAATATCTTGGTTTGAATGGATGTGATTACGAAGCTCGACTCTGAGCTTTTGAAGATAAAGGCCGAGGTTGTAGATGCCCGGACTGAAGCCGTAATGAGCCAAACTAAGGGGATTTGATCTCTCAAAAGAGGTGAAGCGGGCGAGGGCGGACAAACATGACGCTAATTCATTTTTGTCTGACGCCGAGGATAGCGAGGATGAGGCTGATGAGCCATAGTCCCCAAGGGGGACGTAGATTTCATTTTCTGATTCTGTACATAGTACTTTCAAAGTATGTTATGAGTTTGCTTGTATTTTCCCGCATATATGTATAAAAGGAAAGCTTCGGGGTTTCATTTCTTCTACATTTCTTTTTGCCTTGCTTTTAGCCAGATGAACTGATTTATGAGTTATAAGGAATCATTAGATTTGTGGTATGTCCCCGTAGGCTCTTAAGCGCCTGATTTAGGCATGTTTGGTCAACTATATTGGGTTTAGTTTGCGAGTCGGGTATCGACTCGAGCTCATTTGGCCCTTAAGTTTTTGAGTTTCTAGCTAGCCCTTAGGCTCTAATGCATTGGGTCGGTACAACCTTTTGTATGGGCTGGCGATAATGGCTCTTATGCCTTTGCTATTAGTAATATTTAGCGAACTATTTTGAGTTTAGTCTTCGAATCGGGTTTTGAATCAAGCTAATTTGACCCTTAAGTTTTTGAGTTTAGAGTTGGCCCTTGGGCTCTTAAGTTTTGGGTTGATACGATCTTTTGTGTGTGTTGGTGACAGTGGCTCTTACACATTGGGTCGGTATGGCCTCTTATGTGGGCTGGCGACAGAGGCTCTTACATGTTGGGTCGGTACGACCTTTTATAGGCTTTATCTTTCCCTTGTTAAGGAGTTTTTGAAATAATGTTTGCTTGACTCTTCAACAATTTAATAAAAACCTCGATTGTGAGTTGTTACATAGCAATGATCGAGCACCTCGGGAGGTTTAGCCTGGTGGCTGAGTGTCTTGAAGCCTATGTTTAGGAGCTAACATGGTCAAAGATCTTTTGCCTATGTCGAGGGTAGCCTACTTAACCGTTTTTTTAAAGTATATTCGAAGTAATTGCCGGGTGTCCCCGAATCAAGTTAGGTTGGTCGGTATAGCCTTATGACCATAGTCATTTGTGTTTGGCCGGAGCCTTTCAGTCCCGAGTGAAGTAGTTTCGGTCCCTATATCGATGGTATGCCTTTTTAGGGGTCTTACAAGTTCGATATATAGCCTAAACTTTGAGACCGGGTTTATGCCTTTAGTAAGGTCTTACAAGTTTTACATGCCTTTGAGGTCTTACAGTTTTTGGATACTTGGTACAATTATGGTTCATGCCATGCTTGAGGGCTTACAGATTTTGTTAGTTGGTACAAGTGTGATTCATGCCTTGCTTGAGGTCTTACATGTATTGTTGTTGCCTTATATAGGTCTGATGACACCGAGGCTGCCCGTATGTGGTCATATGGCCTGGGGTTGTGATAAATTGTTAGAGTTGTTTTGGGATCTCGTTATTGCCTTATTGAGGGCTTATGAGTTTGAAGCTCTAACATGGGGTCATACTTTTTCGAGTTGTACGCCAGTCCCCGAGTATTGGGGATGATTAATTGTTTTGCAAAAAATGTCGAGCTTCCTTGAAACGCAAAATGGTTTTGGGAAGTATTATTTGATTACTTGGAGCAAGTATGCATGTCTTTGATATTAGGGGCTTCGTCGTTCTATGTGGACACGGTCCATTTGACTGTTTGGCCTGGTACATTATTTTCCTATCGAGACTCCACTTAGCATGTCTAGGCTTTTCCGAGTAGGTGACCTTCAAGGGGGATGCCCCTAGTATTCGAGGTTGATTGCTAAAAAAGCCTCGAATACTTGTTGAGTCTTACTTAGGTAGCATATGGATGTTGCCTCGTTAAAAACCTTGCCGGTAAAACCCTTTTTGGGATACAAACCCGGTCGAAGGAAAGGAGTGCAATGCATGCTTTTGAAACCCAAGGCATTCGAGTTGGATAGTGCTTTGGCCGTTTTGATCAGATACCTGCACTCAATTCAGTGTAGAATGCAATTGAAAGAGAAAGGAGACTGTCATACCTTAGTATAGATTGTGCCGGCGATGTTTTGGAGCCCTGATATGTTTTAGTCTCTTGTGATAAGGATGCAGTATGGTCCCTTGCTTTGTTTAGTCGGGGATAGCCAATAGTGCAGCTTTTTATTGCTATTTTATTGTTTTCTTATCCTTCGGCTCCTTCGAAGGTGGAGATACCGGTGTCGGGGCCACATCATGTACCGTGAACATTTCTCTCGCCGCATGTTGTTCCACGTAGACGGTCTTAATCCCATCCTTTGTTGGGAATTTCATCATTTGAGGGAGGGTGGATGGTACTGCTCTCATGCATTGTATTCATGGCCTTCCAAGCAGTACGTTGTACCTCATGTCTCCCTCGATGACATGGAATTTGGCATCTTCGGTTTTGCTGGCCATGCTGACTGGGAGGGTAATTTCCCCTTTCGTTATTTCGCTCGCCATGTTGAATCCGTTGGGGATTCGAGAGTCAGGTATGATTTGGTTAAGCATGCTGAGCTGCTCTACCACCCTCAACCTGATAATATTGGCCGAGCTACCTGGATCCAAAAGTACACGTTTAATTTTGAAATATATTTACAAGAAAAGAGATTATTAGTGTGTCGTTGTAAGGCTGAAACAAGGTCTCGATGTCCTTGTCACTGAATGTGAGAGCATCCTTGGGTTTGTATCCCCGAGTTCGCTTTTCTCTAGTGATGGATATTTTGGTTTTTCTCATCATAGGCGCCTATGGGGCATCGATGCCTCCCAAGATCAAGTGGATGACATGTTGTGGCTCATTCATTTCATTCTTCTTGAACGCATCTCTTTCTCGGAACATATTTTTGGCCTAGTCGCTGAGAAACTCTCGTAGGTGACCTTTACTGAGTAGTTTGGCTACTTCTTCTCGTAGCTGGTGGTAATCATTGGTCCTGTGGCCATGCGTGTTGTGAAATTCACACTACTAAGTTATGATTTCTTTGCGAAGGATCTAATTGCACAGGCATGGGCCACCTGGCGTCCTTGATTTTGCTCATGGCGAACACGATGTCTGATAAATTGATGTTGAAGTAGTACTCCGATAAGCGAGGTGCCTCTATTTGCCCTGTGTGCCTATCGTATCCAGCTTTGTTGATGAGTCCTCGAGGATTCCGGCATCGGTCCATTCTTCGATCATTGCGGGGTATATTATGCCTCGAGCCGTTTCTCCTATCTTCGATGTATGGCTGGTACCTTTCTCTTTTTAGCTTTGGCTCATTTTCTAGAAGCCTGCTTGGGTATACTGAGCCCGAGGGGGCACCTAGTTGGTCATCCTCGACCCTGATTCTAAATTGATATCGATTGTGAACGTCCGACCAGGTCACGATGGGATATTCGACCCGATTCTGCTTCAGCTGCTTTGAAGCCACCGATCTTTGTTCTTTCAGACCTTGAGTGATGGCCTACTCTACCCAGTCATTGGATACTGGTGGTAGTTCCATTCGGTCCATTTGAAAGCGGGATACGAATTCTCGCAGCATCTCATTCTCCCTCTGCTTGATCTTGAAGACGTCAGATTTCCTTGTTGCTACTTTCATGGCATCGGCATGTGCCTTTATGAAAGGATCTGCCAGCATGGAAAATGAGTCTATGGAGTTAGGAGCCATCATGGCCCCTTTCGAGAGCGTTTCTACGAACATTTTCAGTAAGATGTACTCGATCTCGTCGTCCTTTAGGTCGTTGCCCTTCACCGCACAAGTGTAAGCAGTAACGTGCTCATTGGGGTTTGAGGTTTCGTTGTACATTGGAAGCTCGGACATTCTGACCTTATTTTGAATGGGTTTTTGGGCCGCTTCCTGCGGGAACTGCTTTTGCACAAACTTCTTGGAGTCTACCTCTTTTAGATTCGGGGGTGCGCCCGTAATTTGATTGACCCTGGAATTGTAGGTCTCTACCTTCTTATCGTTGGCTTCTATCTTCTTCTCGCCCGACTCGATTCTCTTTGTGAGGTCCTCAGGCATCTTTACGATGGAGGGATCGTCTGCCGACCCGTTATTGCTCGATGACTCCAGTACCTACTCAGTTGGTAGGGTCGTTCCTGGTGCTACCATGTTGGGAGTTTTCTGGTGACTTTGCAGCTGAGCAATCGCCAGCTGTTGTGCTTGTAACGTTTAAAAAATAACGTGAAGGCTAACCTCCCGTTCTTTACTAGTTGGGGTTTTCCGAGCTTCTTATTGGTCTCCTAGGTGCACACTCCTCTTATTGGGAGCTTATATCGACATGGTCGGCGACGGGTGAGACCACATCCACTGGAATTGGTCCTAGTGCGTTCTCAAGGTTTCGTGGTGGCACAACAACATCTAGAACATCCACACTATTTTCTCCATGGTTTTCAAGATTGTTGTTCACTGAGTCGGACATTTTGACCTGAAATGAAAGATCTTGGGCAAGAAAAAGTGTGAAAGATAACTTGCGTTATGTGGTTAAACCAGCAAGAAAAGAATCACTATTATTTTTAGCCCTCGGTGGGTGCCAAACTGTTTACCTTGAAAATGGTAATAACAATTAAAATTGATTTAGTGGTTCTAAAAATACATGATCTTTTTTCATGCTAGTTGTTAAGAATTTGATTCTATGTGGAAGACTTAGAAACTAAATAAGAGATTGAGAGCTAGGTAATAACCAACCCGAATGGTTAATAATCGGGGCCTTGAGCTTTCCTATTCGAGGGCCTCGGGGTCAAGTCTGATACTTGGCTAGGAGCTATCGAAAGGCGACTAACACTTAGAACAAATCAATAACGACTCTTTATGGCCAATAATAAGCAAAAAACGATGAACAATAACTAGAACACAATAAATATAAGCAATAAATGAAGTAAAGAGATCAAGAGAATATGTTATAGAGCAGAGACAATTACCTGTTTATTTTGTAAGTCGGACCCTTGGGGATGCCGAAACCAGGTATCCACACCTAGAAAAATTAACTCTTGCATTAATAAGAGCATCGCGAAAATTGAAACCTTATTTTCAATGCCATCGTATTTGTGTTTTAACAACGTACCCTCTCCGAAGAATATTGCATAAGCCCGAACTATCAGGCTGATTGGCCAAATACGCCATCGAACTCGGGGGGTATAATATCGAGTATCAACCCCAAACGGCTATCAAATCTCAAATTCGGGTAGGCTTCGTGGCCAACTTCTCGCCCTCCCTCGTGCCCGAGGTATAAGGGGTACTTTTACTAAAAATGGGCACATCTTCCGAGGTGTGGACCCTATTCCCTAACGGTGCCACAAACATGAGAGGATCCAGACTCGGTATAATCCTGAAGCCACCTACGGGTGGCATGGTCAGACAATCTATAAAAACTAGAAGATTGACTAACAATGAAGCCAAGTATGACGCTATGATTTCAGGTCTGGAGTTGGCCAAAAGCCTGGGAGCTGAGATCGTCGAAGCAAAATACGATCGCTCCTAGTAGTAAATTAGGTAAATGGGAGCTCTGAGGTCCGAGAAGATAGGATGCAAAGGTATTTGGACAAAATCCAAATTAGATTACATCGTTTCAAATAATGGACCCTGGTCCACAAACCCCGAGGGCAGAACAGCGAGGCCAATGCCCTCACAAACCTGGGATCATCTGTTGATGAATATGATCTACTTCCCGGGGCTGTTGTCCAGCTATCCAAATCAGTGGTCGAGAAAGGTCATGCCGAGAATAATTCCACTAGCCTAACATGGGATTGGAGAAATAAATATATTGACTATTTGAAAAAAGGGAAACTAACGACAGATCTGAAGGAATCGAGGGCCCTGCAAATCAAAGCAGCCCGGTTATCGCTCGACGAAAACGGGATTCTTTACAGAAGAACTTTCGATGGCCCCCTAGCATTTTGTCTGGGTCTGGGAGACACAGATTATGTACTCCGAGAAATTCACGAGGGTACTTGCGAAAACCACTTCGGCACCGATTCCTTAGTTCGAAATGTGATCAGGGCAATCTACTACTGGGACAACATGGAAAAAGACACCATGGAATTTGTCTGAAAGTGCGACAAATGCCAGAAATTTTCCCCTATGATTCACAAACCTGGTGAACAACTACATTCTGTCTTATTGCCGTGGCCATTCATTAAATGGGGAATAGACATCATCGGACCTCTACCAACGGCACTAGGTAAAGCTAAATTTATTTTATTTATGACTGACTGTTTCTCAAAATGGGTGGAAGCTCATGCCTTTGAAAATATACGAGAGAAAGAAGTCATTGACTTCATCTGGAACCACATTATATGCCAATTCACTATTCATTTCAAGAAAACATGCGATAATGGGAGGAAGTTCATCGGAAGCAAAGTAACACAGTTCCTCGAGGATCACAAAATCAAGAGAATCCTGTCAACGCCCTACCACCCGTGTGCAAACGGTCAGGCCGAGTCTACAAATAAAACCATCATCCAAAACATAAAAAAGAAGTTGGAAAGTGCCAAGGCAAAGTGGAGAGAAATGTTGCCCGAAGTGCTATGCGTATACCGAACAACCCCAGAATCAAGCACAAGGGAAACACCCTTCTCTCTAGTATATAATGTCGAGGCTTTGATAACAGTAGAGGTAGGAGAGCCAAGTGCAATATTTGGACACACCAACGAGAGTTTGAACAACGAGGCCATGACTATGGCCCTTGAACTATTGGATGAAAAGCGATAAGCCTCACTGGTCCGAATGGCCGCCCAAAAACAAGTGATCGAAAGGTATTATAACAGGAGAACAAAACTCCGACACCTCGGAGTCGGGGACTTGGTCTTAAGGAAGGTCACCCTCAACACCCAAAACCCTAATGAAGGGAAGCTATGCCAAAATTGGAAAGGATCGTACCGCGTCCAAGGAGTAATCGGAAAAGGGTCCTACAAGCTCGGTACCATGGAAGGCGAACAACTTCCAAGAAATTGGAACACATCAATGTTGAAACAATACTACTATTAAGGTGTCCGATGGAAGATTCTGAAACACCATCTAGCTCAAATACCTTATGGTTTCAAAGCATACATTGCACTCTTTTCCTTTGACCGGGATTTTATCTCGAAAAGGGTTTTACCGGTAAGGTTTTTAATGAGGTAACACCCATATGATACCTAAGGAAGACTCAACAAGTATTCAAGGCTTCTATTGCAATCAACCTAGAATATTGGGGGGCATCCATATGGATGGTCACCTACTCGGAGAAGCCAAGATGCGCTAAATGGGGGATCGATAGGAAAATAATGTACCAGGCCAAACGGTAGATAAAATTGTGTCCAAATAGATTAACCGAGCCCTTAACATCAAAGACATGTATACTTGTACCATGTAATCAAAGAACATTTTCCCTTTCATCAAAGCATTTCGTGTTTCAAGAAAGCTCACTATTTTTTGCAAAAAATGGCCCTAGAGCCAAAAACGTACTGAATACTCGGAGACTGGCGTCAATAACTCAAAGCCGTTTGACCCCCGGGTCCGGGCTTCAAATGCATAAGACCTCAATAAGGCAACATCAAGATCACAAAACGGCTCCAGAGCCAAAAACATCCTGAACACTCGGGGACTGGTGTTGAAAACTCAAGGCCACATGACCTCCGGGTCAGAAACCTCGAAATCATAAGCCCTCAATGAGGCAACACCAAGTTTACAAGTGATGTCTCCCAAGACAATAAACCCTCGATGACTCGGGGACTTCCGCCAATCGCCACCCCCATCAACTTATCAAAACCCGAGGCCACAAGACCACGTTTGGGTAGCCTCGGTCTCGTAAAACCTATATAAGGCAATAACAATATCTTTAAGACCTCAAGTAAGGCATGAACCACACTTGTACCATGTGATAATATCTGTAAGACCTCAAGCAAGGCATGAACCATACTTGTACCAAGTAACTAAAATTGTAAGACCTCAAAGGCATGAAAAACTTGTAAGACCATACTAAAGGCATAATTCTGATCTTAAAGTTAAGGCTATATATAGAACTTGTAAGACCCCTAAAAAAGTATACCCTCGATATAACCGGCGAAACTACTTAACTCAGGGATTGAAATGCACTGCCGAAACACATATGACTACGTTAACAAGGCTATACCAGCCAAACTAACACGACTTGGGGATGCCCGACCATCGCTATAAAATCATTGGCCTTCAATTACTTTAAAAATACTTTGACAAGAACCGATTAAATAGGCTAGGCACGTTTACAAGGCCTTTAAAACCCCTTACAAGGGAGGAGTAAAACAGAACCCTAATCTATCATCGAGCCTACATGTTTGACGGCTCTGCCGGAGGTTGTGCCCCAACGGTTCCGGCTACAACCCCAGGACCTTAAATGGCCTCTTGCCCTCTGGAGATTCCACCTTTATTCTCATTATCTCCTAAGCCACTACCCGACGCACCACCAGAAGCAAATAGGGCGGCAATTTTCTTCTCTAGGGTCTTCACCCTTTCGAGCTCGGCGGGCAAGTTGACATCCCCCGTGTGTATAACCTTGAGAGCCCGCCTCCGAGATTCTAATCGAGCATGCTCCACGGCTCGAGTCAATGTCAATCCGACCTCCTTAGGTGCACTCCCAGCTTGAGCATTTATTACAACGACATCCTCTTTGTGCAAAGATATAAGCACCTCAGATTCAGGATCCCGGATAGTGCAGCAACTAACTCAGAATAGAGACCTCTATACTTGTCACTATCTGCCCTCACATCATGAAGCTGGTGCCTAACTAAGGCAATCTTTTCCTGGAGGGTATCCATCTCAGAAGTTATCTCTCTTACATGACGTTTGAGTTCGAGAACATCGGTGTCTCTGGCTCGGAGCTCCTCCCTCAATAGGGCACCTTCCATCTTAAACTACACGAATCAGATTAAAGATGTCAAAACGCTGGGATCTGGCAAACATTTAGACAATAGTAAACTGAAGCTAGGTGACCTATTCAACAAGATGAATCTTCTCACGCTCGTGACGGGTCACCTTAGCCTGAGACCGGGTGAAAGTCTGATTATAAATTGCCCTGTCCTGAAGCCATGAAAAAGACCAGTTAGAAATATAAAGATAAGGGAAATATGCAAGATTTACAAAGACTACCTGCTCACAAAGCCTGTTCATCTCGCTGAAAACTAGCGAACCATCGAGCACAGGGATTCCCTCGAGAGCGGATAAAGGCCATTCAAACATATCTTTACCTCCGGTGGGCACCCCCACATTGAAAGGTTCTTCATTTTGGGCATCTTGCATTCCTTTAGAAGGTAAGGTCATTCCTGAGGGGAATCACTCGCGATAATAACACCCACAGGGTCAATCAGGGTCGTCTCTTACCCCTGCATGGCTTCAGAACTAGTTTCCTCTGAACCGCCTACTGAATGCGCCTCAGCTCGAGGGATATTTTGGCCATCAACCAGCTTGGGGACATCCCTAATACTTCCTTAGTTGTCTCTCTAGCCCGAAGTTGGACCACAAAAACATCAAGTTCTGGCTCGGGAGCCACCGTCTCTCTGGCGTGGGGGTCGATCGGGTTTTCCTCTCCCTCAGACGCTATCAAGAAATTATTTTACCCTCACCTTCAGCAGGGAGACTTTGCGCAGCTTCTGGAGTTAAGGCTGCTGGGTTACCCTTAGTTTCTTCCACCATGGTCTTCTTGGATTCCGTGGGTTCACTCGACGGTTCCCTTTGTCTTTTCGTCCCTTCGTCGGGTCTCTAGGTATCCTCTTTGCCAGGAGATGTTTCCTTCATCAAAGGGACCTCCTCAGACCTACACGTATGCAAGAGGTAAGCACAGGGAGTAAGGACACTATCAATAGTAATTCTGATTAAAAGGTAGGACCACAGTAGGAGTAAAGGCTCACCATGATCCCAGGCTTCCCATCGAGCTTGGGACAGATCACGCAACACTCGCTCAGTGTATGGTCAAATCGAGTCCAGCCGGCAGACCCAACCCGAGAGGTCTGTAACTATGCCGGGGTAAACTGCTACTGCTGCATTAGAAGAAGAATTCACGCGTGGAAAGATGTACCTAAAAAAAAGCAAGGAGCTGCTAGATAACGTATCTACTTAGGTTCCATGTTCCACCTTTCGGGGAACGACATCCTTTCCAACGTGATCAGGTCCGAAGTCCTAACTCCGACAAAAAGGCTCATCCACCCCTCATTCCCGACTTCATCGGTGCAAGCAAAAAGGGCCCGCGAAGCTTGGCATTAGAGCTTAATCAAGCCCCACGGAATAGACAGGGGTTGTACATCTTGACCAGGTGATCGAGGGTGAAAGGCATCTCCAAAATCATGTTCTCGTAATATCCGATCATATTGACAATGCACCAGAACAAAGGGTGAGTTTGGCCGAGGGTCACTCGATACCATTGGCAGAAGTCGAGAACCACGGAGTCTATCGAATGCAAGGATGGACCCACCGGCCCAAGGGTAAATGGATAAGCATACACACTGAGAAAATCGGCTTTGTATGTCATTATATCCTCCTCCCAAAAAGGGACCTCCACAATCACTACATTCCCCCAGCGGCAATCAGTCCTCACCCATTCGACATTTGTTATTGAGCTAATATATTGAGACACAAGCTCATGATGCCCCAGCTTCGAAGAAGGTTTTTCGACCTTGAAATCGGAAGCTGTTGCAAAGGACCCTAGAACGCATTCCTCAACACGAGGAGGCACTGCTACTTTGCCTTTAATTAAAAGTGAGGAGGAGGAGGTTGCATTCTCCTAAGAAGTAGAGGCGGAAGTTTTTGCCATTCTTAAAAGATTTCAGGGGAGAAAAGAAAATTACGTTTGAAGGAAAGAACAAAAGTGAAGGTAGAAGGAACATTTTTTAGGGCTTGGCGGTGCAGTGGACAATAAAGAACGAGAGAAGAAGTATTAATAGAGGCCCAACACCCATGCTGAAGGAGGCCAAAGGACGGCCAGCCACTGTAATCAGTACGACGACTTTTAAGTGTTGTGTGTGCGTGACCTTTTGGCACCTTATTTTATCGTGCCAATCGTTTGGCAAGATATGAATGACGTCGTTATGGAAGTACCGGAGGGGAAGGAATTTGAGGTCATTTCTTATCGTTTATGTCACGCCCCAACCTCGGGAGGTGCGACCGGCGCTCAATCGAGTAAACCCAACTGAGCAAGCCTTATCAAACACTTCCTACCCAACTCGATACGAATAAGGAACCATGTTTTCATTCATTTTCTTAGACAAGGAAAGATAGTGCATTCTACAAAGTTAGTTCATTTTAAATCACAACATTAATCCGTAATTAAGTTCCCAAGATTACATACAATTACACTTTAGCATAACGAGAATTTAAATTACATCATAGTTCGTAGACCCATCCAACACCCATACATAACCCACACATATGTCTACGGAGACTCTAAGGATACCCAAGACATCAATAACAATGCCGGCGACAAGGCCCCAGCTATGCATTAAAAGAGACATCTATAACAAAAGGCATGTCACAAAACCCCTTGAAGGAGGAAGGGACTCACCAAGAGTTTGAGAAGAGGATGCTCAGCTACACACGATCAGCACTATCCGCTATAGCGCCACCTAAATTCATTTAAAAAATGTAGCACCCCCGGCAAAAGAGATGTTAGTGCCATTGAATAGCACTAGTATGTATAACTAAACACCATCAAATTAGAAAGAACTTTCATACAAGAATAAGAAATCACAAGTATAACTCAAAAATTTAAACGATCACCACATTATCAAATAAAAGAATCATACAACTTCCACATCATTTTCCCATAGCTTTTAGTTGGGACATTTCACACTATTCATTATTTGTTCACAATACCACCGCTATCTTCAGCGGAGTCTGATCTCGACCTGATCGGGTAGGTTGCCTCATTTAAGACATATGCTTCAACCACAATCTCATTTTCCTTCTTTCCCGGAATTCATTCACAATACCTTTCCAATACCACTGCTCTCTTGAGCGGAGTTCGATCTCGACCCGATCGGCTAGGTCGCCTCATCAAGGCATTGTTCCCTTCTCATAAATCAATTCATTTCTCATATATCATTTCATAGGTACTTAGGGCCACGACTTGCCAAATCATTCTTGGCACTAGGCCGCATTTTACATCGTTCCCAATTTTCAATATTAGCTTTGCCAGTTAGGACAGTAGGTGCACGCAAGACAATTTAAATTGTAAACATAGATAAGATTTAACGTAAATAGCACAATATGTTCAACTAAAATCTCAATTTAAGGTCTAAACATTTCCAATACATAATTCTTACATTTTCCCCTTTCAAGCTGTCAGGATAGCACGTTGATTATGTTGGGACACATTTTTCATACACATAGGCTTACAACACCAACTCATGTAAAACAATAAGCAATGCAACAATTCAACTTTAATTTTGCCATGACCACACAAATACCGATAAAGCTAAATTTCTAAAAGACGGGGTTTTAGCCATACATACCTCAATAAAGCTTTCCTTATTCCTTACAAAATTCCGAAACTTTTAGTACTTCGATCTATTGTGTACGAATTACAAATTTATTCGAGAATTAGAGATGAGATTGAGATTCTAGCTTGTTTTGAGTATACTATTAAACACTTTAGGTGCAGTGTGATCTTACGCCCTTTTTGAGAGAAGTTTCTATCATTTTATACCCCTCTTGCTTTATTTTTAGTTCACTACCTCCCAATATTTTATGGTGTGATATGCGTGAAAGAAATTCATTCTTATACCCATGAATTGCTTCACTAGTGATCCCTTATTGCTAAGCATAGGAATAAGAGCTGAGGTAATGAAGTCTTACCTCTTGTGATGAAGATTAATCGCCCTCACTTGATTATCTTCAAAGATTTGGCAAGGTTTCATGGAGTAATTTGATGAGAAACACTTCCCTCTCTAAGACCCTCTCTCTCTCTCTAAAAGAATAAGGAAATATGCTCAAAATGAGCTATAATACCGAATATATCGATAAAGGGTCAGGTTTAAAATTTAGAAAATTGGAGCCCCAAGTCAGGTCTGCGATCGCAAAGTGGAAATGCGGCTCGCAGAATGGACTGCAAAAGTGCTCCCAAAATCTGAACATTTTGTCTGGGTATGCGGCAGAAATGCGGTCCGCATACCCGTTCTGTGGTCGCATAATGCACCGCAAAACTGCTCCTTACAAAAATCCCAAGGAAATTATACGACGATTATGCGGTCCGCATATCGGTTATGCGGTCGCATAATGGACTGCATATTTACCCTCAAAATTGACCAACACACTTACTCACTATGCGGCGATTATGCGGTCTGCATACCTGATATGCGACTGCATTCTCGACCGCAGAATCACATTTTCTGGAAAACATTATTTCTTGATTTTTTATAGCATAGATTAGTCCAAAAAGGTTCGAACCGCGACTCGCCGAGAATTTTTTTATGCATCTCTAACACATGCTCCTAACTTGGCACTACGGGATTCGGGGTTCTGAGTAGGAAATTCACGGGGCCTTACAGTTTAATTCTAAGAAATGTGTGGACTATCTGTATACGGGCGAGATCGGGAGACCCGATTTCGCGATCATTGCGTCTCTCCCTTAGCCTCAAAAAGGCCCCGAAGATCTGGGGACGCAGCTCGAGGCTTCGACCTCGACACAACATGAGTCTGTGGTTATCGAGGGTAAGCGGGAAGTTCCTTAGGCATGTGATCCGAACTGGCATCACCTGCAAGAATTGTACCAATCTGCACCATATTATTAGTTAGCTGAGCCAGCTATCTTGCTTTGTAATAAATGCATTCGTACTATATTTGGGTTCTCCCTCATATATAAAGGGGATCCTTGTCATTTTGTAGGGAGATCTAATACTCAATATTGAATATAAGAATATTCTCTCTGCTCTCTAACTTGTTCTCTTGATCTCATTACTTCCACTTATTGCTTATATTCATTGTGCTCTATTTGTTGTTCATCATTTATTGCTTATCATTGATCCTAAATAGCCATCATCTCAACTCTCATAATTGTTAATCCTCCCTTGGTCTCTCCAAGCAGGGGCGGATGCACCTTGGTGTAAGCGGTGTCATCCAACACTACTTTGCGGGAAAAATTCACTAAACATGTATAAATTATTAATATGTACAAAACATATCTTATTAAATAATAGAAAATAGCACAACTTTACAAATACTTCACGCTAGATGTGTTGGTCAAGCCCTCCTCCTTTTTAGGAGAGGTCCTTTTTTTTTATGAAAATACAAATTAGGAAAAGTACAAATAAGGGGGACAATTGCACCGGTGTTGTTATCCATATGCCTTGGCTATATAATTACTCCTCTGCGCCTCACATTGCCTTATGATGGCCGCCTCATATAGAGGATTTATGGTGTAGCTACCGGCAAAGTCTCACGAGGGCATATAATCTCATAGCCGTGTTGGTATTTTTCCAAAGGCATAGGACCAAGGCAACACAAACCGGGCTAAACCTTACCTTACTAAACCCATTTAGGCAAAGAGCCTAATCTTCTAACAAGCATGTAAAAAATATGAACTTGAAAGTACCAAGTACTCTATGATCGCCATAGAGTTTATAACACACTCTATGATGCTACTACAAGTGATGATGCTTTGAAAATGATAAACTTAAACAATGTAAAAATTAGAGTCTTTTCCCTCAATTATCAAACTTGTGAGTTCTTCAATTAGAACTTCCTTAAAATCCTCTTAAATAGTCTTCAAATAATCTTCAAAATTTTTCATTTCTTCTCGGATCTATTGGACCTCGTAGATGTGGAGGGGACAACCCCTTTTTGTTTTGCAGCTCTTATTGGGAGTTGCCTGAGCGTTATTTCTTGAGTCCCCTTCTTTTTGTCACTATCCTTAGTAGAGAAATCTCCAATTGTAGCCGCGTTTTCCGGACAAGATTCAATCAATTCATCTTCTTTCGCTTTGTCGGAAATAGCAATACGTAAATTGGTCTCTAGTTATTGATTAGTTTCATCTTGTATAATCATCCATAATGGTTCATGCCTCTTCATTCTCTTTGCACTACAAGGTTCTCGCCTCTTTGCCACTGAAACTTTCTGCTTTTGTGCAGTTATTTTTGAATTACTTGAGTATGTACATCTATGAGGTTTTGGACTGTCCAAAGCATCCAATAAAGCCTGGTCATGGTTTGAAATCAAAGTAATTTTTGAAATCTCAGCTGAACATTTAACACTGTAGACCTCACCTGCATTGTTATTCACAACTGCTCGATTCATTACCTCCGTATTGTTTTTGTTCACAAATTGTTTTCTTCCTTCAATTTGTGAAACCTGCTGCTCAACCAAACTTGCTTTTTCTACTTCATCTTCCAGCTGCCCAGCCCTTTTTGCATTAAGAAAATCCCTGGCATTACCTTGTAATTTGTCCATATTGCCCAGACCTTCACTTTCATCCGCAACAACCACAGCTTCCAGATTTTCCACATTCTTCCAACGGCAAGATCATTCATCGTGCCTTTGATGTTTACAATAAGTACAATATTTTGGAAGATTATCATATACTATATCTTGATAATGCTTAAAAACTTTCCCAGAATTCCTATCCAAAATATGAATCTTAACTCTCTTAGGATGCTTGTCCAATAAATCGAGCAATGCCTTAACCCTTGTCGTACTTGGTCGCGTTCGGTCTTGTGTTGCTTTGTCTACTACTAAAGGCTTTCCAACTGCTGAAGCGATGGACATTAACGACCTTTTTGCAAAGAAATTTGCAGGAAAGTCAGGTAAAGAAATCCATACGACTGCCCTCTATGTTTCTTCACGCAGATTAAAGCCTATTGTCCATGGGAATGTTTTAAAAAAGAACTCATCACCCTTCTCCTTAATATAACATGTCGATCTTGAAAGAGCTTGAACAAAATCTTCAAACAAATCAAACCTAACCAGTATGTGTCGATATTCCAGTTGGCCAATATTGCTGAAGCCTTTGACATCAAATTGTTTGGAAATAGCTTGTCGTAGTTCTTGTAGCCCAGGTTTCCCTTATGAAATTTGAGGATTACAGCTTAATGTAAAGCTTCTTCCATCGGGAAAGCATTCACCTCTTCAATGGTGAATTCCACAGTAGGTTCACCATGTTCAAACGTTACTGGAGAAAGCTCCAGTTTTGTCAATTTTGCGGCAGATTGTTTCCCTACAAGCTGCGTTGCATACGATTGTTTGGTATTACGATTTGGATGAGTTTCTATGGTGTTTTGGATTGCCTCTCCCATAGCCAAAGGCTGGGGAGAGGTCACAGCAGCCATGAAATTCTACAAAACTCCATTTACGTGAAAAAAGTAAAAGAATCTATCAATTTTCTGCGTGCTACAGTAACTCGAGCTTTAAAATGTAGATCTGGAAAAATTTGATACGGATTTGAGTACAAAACTAAATGGGGATTGTGCGCAAAGAGTAGATGATTTTTTTGACACCAAGTTTGCGTAATTCAACCGCCGGATACCGGAGTTATGCCGCTTGAATTAGGAGAGGTCCTGGGTTCGATCTTGAGCAACTTCATGCTGAGTAAGATTTTTACCGTTTTCTGCAAAAAAACTTGTTTTTCCTCCAAGTATGTTCCATGGTATGTTTTCTTACGATTTTTTTCTTTCTATCTTTTTCTTGGGGGAAAATGAAGTTGGTCCGAACCCAAATTGTAAAGTCAAATAATTAAAGAATTTTTAAGTGATTGCTTAGTGTTATATATAAAAAAGGTAGTATTTACTATTATGTCTATCAAGAATATTCTGAATACATTTCAAAAAATAAAAACTTGTTGAGGAGGGTTGTAGTATTATACTTGAATTCATTTTTTTAATAAGATTCGAATTTGTATTATTTTTATGTGTATCGTAACAGTAATTTATCTATTTGTTCACTTCTTCAAATGCGACACCGCTTACGAAAAATCTTGCGTCCGCCCCTGGCTCCAAGCCGGCCACCGAACTCGACCTCGAGGCCACATATACAACAGCTCGAGGCTCCGATCTCCAGTCGATTGGTTTGACTATTGCATCGTTTTGAATATATAATCTTACCTTTATTTAATATCCATTGCCTAACAACTAGCATAAAAATAGATCACAGATTTTTAGAACAACAACATAAAATTTAATTGTTATTATCATTTTCACCGTAAACAATAATACTTTCGGAGCGGAACATGGGTTGTTAGTACAAAAAAGTCTTGTATGACTTGTAAATTTTGCTTTGCCTGTTTCCCCAAAAAGCTGTGGTCTATTTCACTTGTAAATTGTGCGACAATATCGACCTCTTATTCGAAGAATCGAAGTGTCACTGTAATGTATAATGGGCTTAATGGTTGGGGTTCTAGCTTGTTTATGCACCATGTTTGGGTTCAATCTTTGTGAGGGTTGGTGATGTTCAGTCAGATCTTGCAAGGGATTTTCACTTATTAAACTCTACAGATGATGAATTGTCGTATATAATATACTTATCAATTTAGTGCCAGTGTTCCTTGACGACTGTTTTCTACCAACCATTTTATAGGCCTAAAATACAGAAATTGTCAAGTTGAGTTTTGTGATTTAAGTCGCGTGTTTCAAGCAATAATTACAAATTTCAGCTGTTTGTCATAACTTATTTACTGGCATATTCGTTATTCTCATTTCTCATTATTCTCATTTCTCATTATTGATCTTGAAATCTTGCTTCATTCGGATTTTATTTATTGAGTTGCGTAATACACTAACCTACTTATCTAAACATAAACAATCTACAGAAAAATAATACATCGTAGAAGCAGAAACTTGTAATACTAGATACTATTAAACACTATATCGAACACAGCACAGGATAAGTTTTCTTCAGGGAAAAATGAAGAGCAGGAATTATAGAGCATGAAGGAAGAAAATGATATAAGAAATTTAAATACAAGCGAAATGTCAAAACCCAAATAAATAAGTCAAAACAGGTTACTCTATTGATGTATTAATTTATCATACTTCTATTGCGTTTAATAGTATTTCCTTTGTTGCAAACATGTGGTAGAATCATCGCTACGACAAAAGAAATTAGCACATAAATTAAAAACGACAATAGCATTGTAAATGGAGCCATTAATATGATATTTCCAACAAATATACGCTTCAAGTTCGGTGTTCTATGCTTTAGACAAACTAGTTTAACCGTGAATTCCAGAAACTGAAATCTTGGACAGGTAATGCGCCGATGTTCGAAAGATTTCTTTGAAAATTTTAACTAGCTTAATGCTGATTGTTTTGTTCCGATGGTCCCTCTTTTATGAAGATTTTTGTTTACCGCGAAAACGGTAATAACAATTAAAGTTGTTGATGGGACTCTAAAAATACGTGACCTATTTTTATGCTAGTTGTTAGGCAGTTAATGCTATGTATGTGAGACTTAGAAATGGAATGAGAGTTAAGAATAGGGCAATAGTCAAACCGTTAGTCCAATTTTCGGGGCCTCGAGCTCGTCGATTTGGGGCCTCGAGGTCGATCCCGGAGCTCGATTACGAGCTATTGAAGGCAGTCGAAACGTGACTAACAGTTATAATAAAATTAACGGATGTTCTTTATGGGCAATGATAAGCAATAAATGATGAACAAATATAAAGATAATAAATAAAAGCAATAATATCAAGGGAAGATGTTAGAGAGCAAATAGAATGTTCTTGTATATTTCTTGTGGAACAGCTGAAGCAACCGCCTTCTACAAAATAACAAGGATCCCATCTATATAAGAGGGTAATCCCAATATAGTATAAAATACATTAATGACAAAGAAGTAGGGATGGAACAGCTAGAAGACATCCTGATTAAGGGCTAGGGTAGTCCTGTCAGTCCTAGCCACGTGCCTTGGGAACTCCCCATTTCTATCGTGGCCGAGGTCAACGTTGTCCCAAGATTGGGCCTCGACGAACCTCGAGGGAGGAGACTCGATCATAACCTTGTAGCTTTGAGACGTCGAGATGGTTTTCTAAGGTGCCTCGATATCGAGAAATTGGTCTCTCCGATTTCACCGTATACAAATAGTGCCCGTATTTCTTAGAGAGGAGGGACATGAAACGATTTTGACATCCGACACTTTGGACTTCGTGCGATGATGTCATACTGATGACGCAAGCCTCCATGATTACCGAAACGTTGCGTCGTTTCGCTTCTCCCGGATCATTCAAAGCATTGTGGTTTCTCATTCTTCAAAGCCATAATGTTGTCGCCAATTCAGCTCCCAGGGACGCATTAAATGCGCCTGCCGTTACGTCTTTCGAGGGTGATAATGGCATTGTCGGTTACACTTCCTCCCTTTTCATAAATGGGGGCCTCCTGGGATCAACCTTTCATCCCAGTATCTTCCCGTATCTATCCATTCTTCCCTTCTCGCTATCTTATTCTTTGTCGTTCACCATGTTTGAGGCCAATGGCCTCGAGATTGTATGGCGGTACTTCTATCAGCCATGCTACTTTCTATCTCCTGGACCTTCTCTGGTCGAGCGAGATTATGTTATTGTTGTTGTTGTTGTTGCTATCGTCGTTGGCTCGGGACGATGAAGAAGAGCGCCGATTTCTTCTGACCCAAGAAAATATTTGGACTATACACCGCTGCTCAAGAAGGAGCTCGGACTATACACCGCTGATCACCTCCCCCGATAACCTGGTGCGGTGCCTCACTCCCTTTCCTTTCCATGTAGTGAGGTGGTACTATATACTAACTGTTGCATCCCACACCGGGGAAATGTCTCAAGATGTGGCTTTACAATAATAGCCTGGCGAAATCCATACTAGCCAGATTTTTAACCCAGCCACTTCTTCGTTCTTTCCAGCCTCTTCCACGTCACTTTGCTCTTCTCCATCGCTTTCCTCTTCGTCGTCTCCCCGTTTGAAGATGCCATTATGGAGGATCAAGATAAGACTCCCGAGGGGATTGTGCTTGGAAGATATTTTCTTTGAGGACGCATGCTCGAGGAGATGATGCCCGAAAATGTTGCTGCCGAGGATACACCTTTGAGAATAGGCTAGGCTCTTAGTACCACCTTTGCCGAGGATACACCTTTCTGTGTTAGGACCCCACGTAGGATTTTGTAATCATTTGTAAGGACCCCTCGCAGGCCGTTGTATTCAAATGTTCATGAATATGAAGACGTTTCCTCAACTTTTATCTTTGATGCTGGCTATATTCTTTTACGTTCGTGGAGACTCTAAATGCATGACTCTGTCTACTATTGCCAATATCAAACCTGGGTGTGAGTACTCTTTCTAGCCTTCGGTTGAAAAAAGCGGCTTCCCGTGGAATCTTTGCCATACCTCGGGCCAAACCTAGATTGATCCGCTAAACTCTGGTCGTTAGGGCCTTTACTTCGATTCGAATGAAAGCAATGCTTTGGGCCTTGAAACCGTGATTTGTCACTTAGGCTCTGTGGTAACCTTTGATAAGATATTTGCTCGGAGGCCCATGTACAGGGACTGCCTTTGATCTTTCGAGGGCAGTCCTTGAGTGGATGTTCGTTAAAATCCGGACAACCTGAAAACTTGCTTTGAACTTAGTGTAAATAGCCTTAAGATGCTGTAGATATATCCTGAAAGAGGGTTTGTCCAATCTCAGACGGTACCCCGGGGCCTAGCCTATACGGGTGGAACCTAAGTGTTTATTTCCTTGGAGCCTAACTCCTTCTTGATGGAGGTCCTCGAGTTCGGGTACCACCTCAGGACCGATGATAACGTCGTGGGCCTTTTAGAGCCTGAATTCTTGCCGATAAAGGTCCTCGAGGTCGGGTACCACCTCGGGACTGGTGAAGGCGCTTTTGGCTTCCTAGAGCCTAACTTCTCCTTGATGAAGGTCCTCGAGGTCGGGTACCACCTCGGGACTAGTGATGATGTTGTTGGCTTCTTATAGTATATCTTCTTTTTGATGGAGGTCTCGAGGTCGCGTACCACCTCAGGACAGGAGATAATGTTATTGGCTTCTTAGAGCCTATCTTCTTTTTGATGGAGGTCCTTGAGGTCGAGTACAACCTCGGGACTAGCGATGATGCTATTGGCTTCTTGGAGCCTAACTTTCCTTTGACGGAGATCCTCAAGTTTGGGTACCAACTCGGGACTTGTGATGATGTCGTTGGCTTTTTAGGCAGGCGGATCGTTGCCGTTTTTTCCATATATAAATAGGGTTGTTTTTGCTTTTTCGGAGGTTCCACCATTTTAAGAAGTTTTCCTTTTTTTTCCGTGTGAAACCTTTCATTATTTCAGTACTAAAGTACTTTCACAGATTCCCACTTTATTTCTCCAATTTTGTCATAGCCATGGCTACTATGTCGGGATCTGTCTGACGGGGGGAGAGCTCCGCCTCCGGCATTCAGGTTCAACGGGAGTTCACCTTTAAGACTACTTCTTAGATAGGAGAAGAGAATCTTGAGTTAGTGATAAAAGACTGTGTATGGGGGAGAAAGTGGTGTTACAGGCATTTTCCCCAGGTGAGGGAATCATGGATCGTGCCGATGGATTCTTTAATGCGTATACGTATCTTTTCACACTGGGCCCCCTTGATAAGGTTGTGCTCGACTTCTGCTTAGAGTATTGGGTTACCTTAGCACAGATCCATCCGTCGTTTTGGCGAACAATATTGATGGTGAGATTTTTCGCTGAGAAGGCGGGGCTCGAATTTATGCTCAGTCATCTTATTAGGCTATACCGACCCTTTCACCATCGAGGTCTGCTAACCGTGCGATGCAGATCGACCACACCCTTCATTGTTAATGATGAGGAAAATGGCGACCGAGGGTGGATGAGTCGCTTCGTCCGAGTGCGGACTGCAGACATTATCCCCGTGGAACTTATGTCATCCCTTGAGGAATGGAATTATACATGTAAGTGGTGCATTTTATGCCTTCTCAGTTTTGCATATGACGAGAACTTGTTTCGTAATCGTGCCCTCCTTTCTTTTTCTGCAGTGGTTTCATGGGTGACGGGCAACATTCTTGATTTGCCGGATTGGGTCTGAAAGTTGGCGACCCACTAGACCTATGATGAGCGCCAGTGGCGAGCTTTTTCTCGGGCAGATGGGAAGCAAAATATCATGGTGAGTGTTGTTTTATACTTTCCCCTCCCTTCCTTCATTTGGAGGGGCATCTTCCTTTTATGCATATTAATCTTGTTTTTTTATGTATTAGAGAGCCTTTCGAGGCTACGCCGCGCTCCTCCGAAGAGGGGGAAGGGTTGCCAGTCCCCATTTTAAAGAATAACGACAATAGGCGAAAGATGCTTTTTCAGGGCGATGGCGCTCAAAGTAAGGTCAAACGGGACCAGGGCATCGGGGCGGAAGCATCGTCTGAGCCTACCGTGTCTGTGGTTCCTGGTTCTGGAAAGAGGAATTATCCGTAGTTGTCGCCTTCTTTTTCTATCAATAGTGTTTCGGGAGATACTTGAAACACAGGTTCGCAAACATCGAGTGACCATGCTTCGACCAGAGTCGACTCTTTCAGGGCTGAAGGAACTGGATTGGTAGGTCTGCGCTCGACCTTCGAGGAAGCCCAGAGGCTTCACTATGTGGTGAGTTTCGGCACAGGTCTTTCGAGCTTCGCATCTTTCCTTCCTTATTGGGTTTTCTTTTTTAGGAATTCGACAAGCTTAAATCAGGGTTCCTTCATTGTGAAGCCAGGTTACGAAAATCTCTAGATGAGGAGAGATCCCTTAGGCTCCTTTGTGCTGAAAAGGAAGTCGAGTTTGTACACTAGCAGTATGAGGTGGGCTAGAGCTTGAATTACGAGAACCACCTGAAGGAGCAGGTAATTTTCTGTTCCGGGTGAGCGTGCATTCCGCCTCCTAGTTCCTGAGGCTAATGCTTAGTTTATTTCAGTTGTAGAAAAATATGAAGGCCTTGGAGCGCCTTCAAGGTGAAGTTGGTCGGGCCAGGCGTGAGCATGATGAGCTGAAATCTCAGGCAGAGGCTCAGGCTTTAGAGGGGAAGGACGCTCTTGCTAAATTTCCTGCTTTTGAAGTTTAACTTTGCTTAGCTTGTGATAATGTTTTGGTTTAGATAGAAATGATTGTGAAGCTTGAGTCCGAGCTTTCGAAGGTCAGGACTGAGATCGTTGCTGCCTGGGTTGGAGCTGTAATGAGCCGGACCAAGGCTGACCAGGAGATGGCGATTTATTCGAAAGATGTTGCCAATTCTTAAGCTAAGATGAGAAGGATCCTCGACCGCGAGGGGAGGATTGAAAAATATGCTTGCTGCAAATCTCGAAGAAAGACCCTCGAGGAGATCTGTGCCAAATGTTTTTCCCTCTCGGGAAAATTGGAGCTAGCAAGGGCAGACAAGCGTGATGCTCGGTTGCTTTTGCCCGATGCCAAAGAAAGTGAAGATGATGGGCGCTACGGGGGGGGGGGGGGGAGGGGGAATAGATTTTGTCGTCTATATGTAGCACTTTTGTAGCATATTTGTAGATGGAGATTGCACTTTTTCGCATATGTGTATGAAAGAAAACCTTGCAGCCTTATTTCGTTTGTATCTCTTTTTGTCTAGAATTCGGCCAGGTAAACTGGTCTTTGAGTTGGTAAGAATCCTTACAGTCGTGATATGGCACTGGGGCTAATTAGGCTGGTCTGTAGGCTCTTACGTACTTTTGCTCTTAGGCATATTTAGGTCACCCATTTTGGGCTCAATCCCCGAGTCGGTCATCGACTCGAGATTATTTGTCCTTTGAGTGGCTGAAATTTAGGCTGGCGACAGTGGCTATTACGCTTTTGGTCGATGCGACCTTTTAGTGTATATGGGCTGGCGACAATGGCACTTACTCCTGGGGCCGATGTGGCTTTTTATTGTATGCGGGCTAGCGACAATGGCTCTTATGTGTTGGGCCTATGCGGCCTTTTAGTGTGGGCTGGCGATAGTGGCTCTTATGCCTTGCTCTTAGGAATATTTAGTTAACTATTTTGGGTTCAGTCTCCCAATCAGGTTACGACTCGAGCTCATTCGACCCTCAAGTTTTGTATTTGTGTGGGCGGGCGACAATGGCTTGAAGCGACCTTTTATGTGTGTGGCCCTAAGGCTCATTAGTCTAGCAACAATGGCTCTTACACTTTGGTCGATGCAACCATTTATGTCGGCTTTATATTTCCCTCGATAAGGATTTTGAAATAGTGTTTGCCTGAGTCTTCGACAACTTAATAAAAAACCTCGATTGTGAGTCATTATATGGCGATTATCGAGAACCTCGAGAGGTTTGGCTCGGAGCCAGAGTATCTCGAAGCCGATGTTTAGGAGCTGACATGGTCGAAGCTCTTCTGCCTGTATTGAGGGTAGCCTATTTAACTAGTTCTTTTCGAAGTAGATTAGAAGTAATTGAAGGCCTGTGATTTTGTAGCGACGGTCGGGCATCCCCAAGTCGCTTTAGTTCGGCTAGTACAGCCATGTTACCAGAGTCACTTGTGTTTGGTCGGAGCCTTTGAGTCCCGAGTGAAGTAGTTTTGACATCTATATCAAGGGTATGCCATTTTAGGGGTCTTACAAGTTCGATATATAGTCGAAAATTTGGGATTGGGTTTAGATCTTTAGTAAGGTCTTACATGTTTTACATGTTATTGAGGTCTTAGAGTTTTGGATACTTGGTACAAGTATTGTTCATGCCTTGTTTGAGGTCTTACAGATATAGTTGCTGCCATATGTAGGTCTTACGAGACCGAGTCTGCCCGTTCGGGGTCTTATGGCCTCGGGTTTTGATAAGTCGATGGAGGTAGTTCTTGATGGTAGTCCCCGAGTCATCGAGGCTTTCTTGACTCGGGAGCCATTATTTGAAAACTTTGCATTGCCTCGTCGAGGGATTACGATTTTGGAGATCCCGACCCTAAGGACGTACGTTTTTTGAGATTTTGGAGCTAGTCCCTGAGTATTCGGGGTACCTTTGGCATTGGAGTTTTTTTACGATTTTCATGTCACCTCATCTAAGGGCTTATGATTTTGGAGTCCCGACCAGGAGGTCGTTCAGGTGTTGAACTGTTGACGCCAGTCCCCAAGTGTTCGGGACATTTTCGGCGGAGGAGTCATTTTTGCAAAGGTGTTGGGCTTCTTTTGGAGTGTGAGATGCTTTGATAAAAGATATTCTTCAATTTTGGTAAAACTGTACATGTTTTCGCCATTGGGGGCCCGGCTATACGGACACAGTTTGTTCGACTATTTGGCCCGATACATGATTTTCCTATTGGGATCCCATTTGGCGTTTCTTGGCTTTTCTGAGTGGATGACCTTCCTAGGGGGATGCCCCCTAGTGTTCGAGGTTGATTGCAAAAGAAGCTTCAAATACTTGTTGAGTCTCCCTTAGGTAGCATGCGGATGTTGACTCGTTAAAAACCTTGCCGGTAAAACCCTTTTTGGGATAAAACTCGGTCAAAGGAAAAGAGTGCAACGGACGCTTTTAAAACCTTAAGATCTTCGAGCTGGGTTAGCGCTCTGACTGCTTCGGTCGTGCGTCTGCATAAAGGTTAGTATGAAATATGAAATGAAAAGGGAGAAGGTTATACGTTAGTGTGAATGTCGGTGATGTTTCGAGTACCGATATGTCCTAGTTACTCTAGATGAGGACGTAGTATGGTCATTTGCTCTATTTAATCGGGCTTAATCAAAGGTGTGGCTTGATTACCCTTTAGCTCTTTTGCCGGTAGAGGTATTGGTGCCGGTGCCACGTCGTGCACCGCGAACATTTCCCTTGCCACATGTTGTTCCCCGTAGACGGTTTTAATCCCATCCTTTGTTGGAAATTTCATCATTTGGTGGAGACTGGACAGTACTGATCTCATGCAGTGTATCCATGGTCGTCCGAACAAGGCGTTATACCTCATGTCTCCTTTGATGACATAGAATTTGGCATTTTGGGTTGTGCCAGCCACGGTGACTGGAGGGTGATCTTTTCTTTCGTTGTTTCACTTGCCATGTTGAATACGTTGAGGACTCGAGTGGCGGGCATGATTTGGTCAAGGAACCCGAGCTGCTCTATAACCCTTGACCTGATAATGTTGGCTAAGCTACTTGGATCCACGAGTACATTTTTTATTTGAAAAGAATTTACAAGGAAAGAGATTACCAGTGCGTCATTGAGAGGTTGAGACAAGGTCTCGGTGTCCTCTTTGCTGAATGTGAGGGCGTCCACATGTGTATACCCCCGGGTTCGCTTTTCTATGGTAATGGATATTTTTGTCCTTCTCATCATGGGTTCTTGCGGGGAATCGATGCCTCCCAATATCATGTGGATGACATGTTGTGGCTTATTTGTTTCGTTCTTCTTGGCCGACTCTCTTTCTCGGAACTGATTTTTGGCTCGGTCGCTGAGGAATTCCCGGAGGTGATCTTTGTTGAGTAGTCGAGCTACCTCTTCTCGAAGATGGTGGCAATCCTCGGTCTTGTGGCCGTGCATGTTGTGAAACTCGCACACTAAGTTATGATTCCTTTGTGAAGGATCCGATTTGTACAGGCCTGGATCACCTGGCATCTCTGATTTTACTAATGGTGAACACGATGTCCGATACATCGACGTTGAAGTTGTATTCTGATAAGTGACGTTCCCCCATAGGCCCCCCCATTCCTATCAAATCAAACTCTGTTGATGAGTTCCCTAGGATCTTGTCCTCGGTCTATCCTTCGATCATTGCGAGGTGGGTTGCGCCTCAGGGCGTTCCTTCTGTCTTAGGTGTATGGTTGATATAGTTCTTTGTTTGGATTTGGCTTCTTCGCCAATAGCCTGTTTTGGTATACTGAGCCCGAGGGGGCTCAAAGCTAGTCATCCTCGACCCTTATTTTTGACTGGTATCGGTTGTGGATGTCCGACCAAGTCACAACGAGATATTCGACCAGATTCTCTTTCAGCTGCTTCAAAGCCACCGAGCTCTATTCATTCATACCTTGAGCCAAGGCCTACACACATACCAGTGGTAGTTCCTTTGGTTCCGTTTGGAAGCGAGATATGAACTCTCGCAACATTTCGTTCTCCCTCTGGTTGATCTTGAACACGTCAGATTTCCTCATTGCTACTTTGATGGCACCGGCATGTACCTTTATGAAGGAGTCTTCCAACATGGAAAATGAGTCTATGGATTTGGCAGCTAGGTTGTGATACCACATTATGACCCCTTCGAGAGTGTTTCCCCGAACTTCTTCAGTAAGACGGACTCGATCTCATCGTCCTTTATGTTGTTGCCCTTCACTTTGCAAGTTTAAGCAGTAACGTGCTCATTGGGGTCTGACGTCCCGTTGTACTTTGGGAGTTCTTGCATTCTGAATTTCTATGGAATGGGTTTCGGGGCCGCCTCCTTGGGGAACGGCCTTTGTATGAACTTCTTAGTATGCATACCTTTCAGGACCGGGGATGCGCCGGGAGTTTGGTCGACCCTGGAGTTGTAGGTATCGACCTTTTTACTGTTGGCATCTATCATCTTCATGCCCGATTCAATCCTCCTGGTGAGGTCCTCGAGCATTTTTACGATTATGGGATCATACATTGACCCGCTATTCCTTGATATCTCCGGTACCTGTTCAGCTGGGGGATCTAACCCTGGTGCTATTGTGCTAGGAGTTTTCTGGTGAATTTGTAGCTGAGCAATAGCCAGTTCTTGTGCCTGCAACATTTCAAAAATAGCATGAAGGCTAACCTCCCGTTCTTCCCTAGTACGGGTATTCTGAGCGTCTTGTTGATCCCCTTAGTGAATGCTCCTGTCAGTGTGGGAGCTTATGTCGATGTGCTAGGCATCGTGTGAGATCGCGTCCGTGGGGACCGGCTCCGGTGCATTCCCAGGGTTTTGTGGTGGCACACAAACACCTGGAATAGCCACATCATTGTCCCCAAGTTCCTAAAGATTGTTGTATTCACCTCCATTTATCGAGTTAGACATTTCAACCTGAATTCGAAGATCTTGGACAAGAAATGGCGTATAAGTTGCATTATGTACTAAAACTAGCAAGAAAATAATCATTATTATTCTTATCCCCACAGTGGGCGCCAAACTGTTTACCGCGAAAATGGTAATAACAATTAAATTTGTTGATGGGACTCTAAAAATACGTGATCTATTTTTATGCTATTTGTTAGGCAGTTGATGCTATGTATGTGAGACTTAGAAACGAAATGAGAGTTAAGAATATGGCAACAATCAAACTGTTAGGCCAATTATCGGGGTCTCGAGCTCGTCGATTTGGGGCCTCAAGGTGACTAACAGTTATAATAAAATTAACGGATGATCTTTATGGCCAATGATAAGAAATAAATAATGAACACATATAAAGATAATAAATGAAAGAAATAATATCAAGAGAAGATGTTAGAGAGCTAATAGAATGTTCTTGTGTATTTCTTGTAGAGCAACTAAAGCAACCACCTTCTACAAAATAACGAGGATCCCCTTTATATAGGACGGGAGTCCCAACATAGTACAAAATACATTAATGACAAAGAAGTAGGAATGGTACAACTAGAAGACATCCTGAATAAGGGCTACGGTAGTCCTGTCAGTCCTAGCCACGTGCCTTGGAAACTCCCCATTTCTACCATGGCCAATATCAGCGTTGTCCCAAGATCGGGCCTCGACGAACCTCGAGAGAGGAGACTCGATTATAACCTTGTAGCCTTGAGACTTCGAGATGGTTTTCTGCGGTGCCTCGATGTCGAGAAATTGGGCTCTCCGATTTCACCGTATACAATTTTACAACCAATCAACTAGCTTATTCATGTGACTAGGTTTATAATTAACTTTTCCCAAGATTCGTACATATTTCTATGAGGATCTGTTTTTTTTATATGACACTATTTGTTATCATCTGTACTTACCTTTTGTTTACCTTAAAAACAGATAACAATTAAATTTGTACTGTAATTTTAAATACACATGATTCACTTGGCACAAGCTAGGAGAAAATGTAAATGTATACTGAAAATAACTGCAAATATAAATAAAAAAAACAAATGAAATGTATAGCTTTGATCCATGAGCTAGGTTGCCCTCGAATCAAGTGAATATTTTTGCAGAATGTATGAGCAAAATAAAAGGAATGTTGAGAGCTTAAGAAAAAGTGAATATATTGTTTTGTAACGTGAATATGATGCCATTTTACTAATGATCAACCCCTTTATATAGTAGGAGAGTCCTATTATTGGAAGAATTCTAAATACAGTAAGAAATCACATGATTGACTAATTAATCGACCTCTTCTTGATAAGTGTCGAGATTCGCACCGTGATGCTCACCCGATCGCAGATATTTCTTCTTTCCATTATTCGACCCAGTAAGCTTCTACCTTATTCGGTCCCGATCTTGGCAGATCTATGATCTCATTCAATATTAGTTTTGGTCGGTCTCGATCTCAATCGGTCTCATGGACTCTAGCTTGACAATCAAATTTTGCACCATAATTTGATATAAATCGAAGCTGATCCTTGACTAATCATGCTCCAGCCTTGATTACTCGCTCAAAAAGGGCAAGCCCGTTTTGACCGTATACAGATAGTCCCCTCGTTTTTGGAATGTAATGAAAAGAAACAATTTGAGTACTCGATCTTCACCTCGATACATCATGACATAAGCACCATGATGTAAGCATCAATGTTAACCGAAATGCTTCGTCGGTAAAGTTTCCCAGGCATTTAATGCGTGCCCGTCAATGGTCGGCCAACATCGGATTTGAAACTACATTTTAAACCTATAAATGTATCTTCCTTATTCTGCCTAAACATTACTTTCAAATCTTCTTTGCCCTAATCTTCAAAACTCTTTTGCCTTCCCCAATGCTTTGTGTTTTCAGATCTTTTTCCCTATTCCATCAAAAAATAACACGTGTTTATTCTCACTTATCATTCTTCTTCACTCGTAAAAGTAAAATGGCTAAAACTTCAAAGACAGTTCCGCACAAGGAAACCATTTCATTATCAAGGCCCGTCGGAGGGGGAGCCATGGCGGAACCTCCCCTAGAGGACATCATTCCAACAAAGCGCCCCACTGCTGCCGATTTTAAGGTAGAGAATACACCCTCGACACTGGGTCGATGCGAACCGATGTCGAGATACATATGCACAATCACTGACGGTCTTCTTGACCAGGTTAAAAAGGACTACAAGTGGGTTGACAAAGCATGTGGTGGTGCCCTCGCCTAAGGAATCAATCACTATCCATGTAGAAGGGTTTTAAATATTTACACTTATCCTTTCACATTGGGTCGTTTAGACCCCATCATTGTTGCCTTCTGCCAGAGGTACAATGTGACCCTTGGCTATATCCATCCATCGTTCTGGAGGATCGTGATCCTCCTATAATTTTTTGTAAGAAAGATCGAGGGGCATCCCTTTACCCTCGATCACCTTATGCACCTCTAAAATTCCCAGCTTTACCGAGGAAGATTGATCAAGCTTTACCGCCGAGCCACCAAACCCCCGTTTTCGAGCATAGACATGTCCCGAGAACGAGGTTGGATGGGCCGATTTGTCTGAATAAAGACCTTGGATAAGATCCTAGCCGAAGACATGTCGTTTCCTTAAGAATGGAACATGAACTGTAACTATTGATTTTCCACGAATATCAAACTTTGCCGTTTTACTTTTCATCTTCTTTCCTCATCTATGTTTTTCTTGTTGCAGTTGTGTCCCACCTGCCAGAAGTAATCCCCGATCTAAGGCAATGGGTCGAGAGCATAGTGTCGCAAAAGTCTTACTCCTAGCGTTTTTGGATGGAGTTATCAAAGGGTCAATGCGAGGCCCGTAACCACGGTAGTTTTCTTTCTTTATAATGCTTATCGTTCAGGTCTTGTATCGAGCTTAGTAATCTTTTTTTGTTTGTAGGCCTCGAAAAGGATGTAACAATGAGGCCCCCAGTTATTGAAGAAGAGGCACTTCTCTCTTCGTCATCCTTGAAGCAGGCCAAAGAGAAGAAAAAAAAGGGCCTCAATTTAAGCCTAAGTGGAACGTCATCCGCCTAACTATAGAGTCAGTCCAATGGCTAAGATATAACGGCGAAGAAGTCGAAGAAGAAGAAGGCTCCTGTTTGGTGGCCGGTGTGCGAACTGGCACCAAAATTCAATGGACTACTGGGCTGGCGGGAGCTTAAACTACTATACCCCAATTTGCCAAAGTCTCTGAACTTTAAAGAGCTGAACACGCTTCACCTCGAGGTGAGAAGGTTGTTGAAGAGGCAGTCGATACTAGGGTAGAAAACATTACCAAGCCTCCCGAGATAAAGGCGGTTCCCCAAAAGATTTACTTGGGGCAATAGAGAATGGAGATTCCCTCCCCTCCCCCCCCTCATTGCCTTCATTCTCTGATTCGATGATCAAAGACGCTGAGGCGGTAGAGACTTTCCACGGTAAAGGGGTCCATGGAGCAGAAGACCCTTTTCATGTTTACTTTGTTGGAGTGGAAAATGTCACCGGTCTGGTTCTTTCTGCCCCCGTAGGGGTGGCTATCTATCTCTGATGCTTGGTCACCGAAAAAGACCAAGCCAAGATGCATGAGGTAGATGTTTCTTGTTGGTTTAATGAGGCCCATCATGCTCTGAATTGGGTAAGTTTGAGGGCCAATCCATTATCTCTTTATAACTTTGAATTGTAGATAGTTATAATGTTTTCTTCCTTACTTGTAGGCTTCGGTGTTGCATCATGAGTCCTTTCTTCGAATCTGAGAAGAGCGCAAGGCTGAGATTTGGGGCCTCACTGAGAAATGCGACACCTACAAGCTTCTCAGTGAGAAGTTTCGATAGACATAATGACAGCTCGAGATGAGCATGCTGAGATGGTCGAGTGCTTCATGGTAGTTAAGATGAGTTGGAGATAACAACTAACGATCCAATTCTGCAGGTTAAATAGAGGCTCGAATAGATCAAAGACCTCCAAAGGCAAATAGATGAAGTACGAGCCAAAGCTGAAAAGTTGAAGGGGTGCATGGACATCTTAGCTTCAAAAAAGGAGGTCGTCCAAGGAGAGTTAGAGTCGGTCGAGTTTTGGCTTCGGGCTGTAAAGTAGAAGGCCTCGGTATAGGCAAAGAAAATCAAGGAGCTTCAGTCGAATTTATCCAACTTAGTGAAAGAGCTCGAGGTGGCCAGATCTGATGCAACCGCAGCTAATAACAAGACAAAGGCTAATGCGACCTAATACAAGGTTGATGATGAATCCACCGTAGCGCAAGCCAAGATCATGGTGCATCATACGAGGTGGCAAGCTTGAAGGGAGGCCCTCGAGGAGGCCATTGATTAAAGCTTTGATATATCTGCTGATGGTATGATTGCTAGAGCAGAGGAAATAATGGCTCGGAAGCTGGCTTTTCCTGAGGAAGACTTCGAGAATTTGAGCGAATCTGGCGGTGGAGAAGACTTAGAAGGAGAAGAAACTTCCTGCGACAAGGATCATGCTGCTTAGGCATTGTAAAGAATTCTTAATATGGCCATATGGCCGTTGTAAAAAGGCATTTGAGATATAGGTAAAAACCTTCATTCCTTCCATGACTTCTGAATTCACTATCTTTTTTTTTTTAATTTATGTAAGGGTCAAAGCGCCATAGAATAAAATTTTGAATTAGTATTCGAAGGTCCAAGGTTTGGGATGGTGAGGACCGATAATAAGCCTTGCCCTCGACCGTTTCTAATCGATGGACCCCAAATGATTATTCTAACTTGACTTTATGCATCCCTTAAGCTTAATGGTCACGTGAGGACCTACTCGAACACGAAACAAGGTAGTCGTTAGGCTTTCTAGTCGAGTGAGAATGATTTCTAGAACTCATAGTGAAAGTAGCCCTTAGGCCTTTGTAAATTTTTTATTTGGCTGATCTGGCCTTTGTAATGTTTTAGCATGAAATAATGAGGTTGTGTTCGAGGGTTCGAACAAAACCTTGCTTTTATTACCTTTCTGGTCTAAGGGGTAATAGGGGTTCGATGTTACCGAAGTTTTTTCTCGAAATTATCGTAAGTTAATGATTCTACGAGGGTAGCTTTTAGAACAGATTGTGAAAGACTTTTTTCTTTTTTCGAAGTCCTATTTTTGTTACGGATTTCGGACATCTCAGAATTGTGCTAAATTGGCTGTAGTAGTTTAGTTTGGGTATATCCCAGTTAGCTCACTGTGAAGCCCCATAAAGTTTTTCATAAAAATCCAAATTCTATGGTGCCGAGGGAGGCATTCTACGGCCTATTATGCGTCCGCGTAATCACTCTACGGGCCACATAATGGCCGTAGAGTGAACTGTCTTTTTGGCCAATTTCTAGGTCAGGTTTGCAGCCAATTATGCGACTGCATATCCATTTCGCGGGCCACACTTTGGTCGCGGCGGGAGGTTCTGCGGCGTATTATGCGACCGCATAATAGGTCTGCGAGCTACTTAATGGCTGTAGAGTGGGGCAGACCAGCCTAGTTCCCATGGCAATTTTTCGCACTCATTTCATGGACCGCATAAACATTATGCTACCGCAGAACCTGTTCCAAAGCTTCATTTTTAGTGTTTTAAAACCTGACCCAACTTCATTAAAATGGATGTAAGGACCATTTTTTTGCTAGTTTCTGATATCTTTAGACAGAGAGAACGAGAGTAGTATAGAGATAAGGTGATCTTCATCAAATTTACTCTTCAATTCTTGCTTAACACCTTCAAGATTATCAAGAAAGGCACCTAGGGCTTCTACCTAAGAGGTAAGATTCCATTACTCAAACTCTTAATTTCAAAATGTACCTAGAATGGGCCATTAATAAAGGTAATTCATGGGGATGGGAGTGCTTACCTTGCATGCATGTATTCTTAGGGTATGTGGGAAGGTTGTGAGTAAAAGATAGAAAATAGTGGGGTGTGGATTGATGTAGTACTTCATAAAAAGGGCCATGAACCTTAATACACACAAAGTGTTTGATAGAATGCTCAAATGAGCTAGAATTACGATCGTTTTCCTAATTTTGGGTTTGATTTTACGATATTATTAAAATAGATTGAAGTTGTTAAATTCTATATTATCTTAATGTTATAAGAGGCTAAATTGAGGTATGTATGGTTAAACCCCCTTCTTCGTCGAATCGAAACCCCTGGTGTTCGTGTAGTTGTTGTAAGTCCCCAAATTGATCATACTAGAATTGATTTCCCTAATGTGTTGTGTTGAAAGATACATGTTCAATATTTGCTCTAAATGTTATCATGTCATCATGCCACTTGAGGGTATGTTTAAAATGGGGAATATGTGTTGAGAAAGGTTAAGAGTTCATGTCAAAAATTGAATAAAGGTTGTATGCCAATTTGTGTGAAAGCCTCTATGTGCTTAGGATTTTCTATGTTTTCCCCCTATGAGTTCAAATGCATTATATGATAGTCTTTATCGTTGCCAATGATAATAGTATTGAATGTGTAAAAAGGATAACTTAAATTTTAAAATACGGCCAAGTGCCAAGAACGACTTGATAAATGAGCCCACTCGTGCTAATGTATTGAAAGATGGGAAACAAATGTTAAGTGAGACAATTGATTGAAAGGATGATGTGTCAAATGAGATGTCCTAGACGATCGAACCATGACTGAAAATGATGATTGCAATTTAGGATGTGGTTGATGTCTCAAATGAGATGACCTAGCCGAGCGGGTCGAGATAGGACTCCGTGTAAGAACACGATGGTATTGTGGATTGTGGCATGTGTCACTAAATATTACCAACCTAATAAGATGGAAATTGAATAGAGAAATTATGTGATCCTTACTTGATATTTTGGTATTGTTTGAAGCTCTTAACGTACATCAAGACAACTTCTCCCCCTTTGTTTCATTGTTCATCATATTAAGATTGGTGTTTAGCTTTACATACTAGTACTATTTGATAGTACATACGTCCCTTTTGCCGGAGGCGCTACATCTTTAAATGGATGTAGGTTGTTCCATAGCAAACAGTGTTGATCGCAACTAGTTGTGCATCATCATCATCTTCCTAGCAGACTTGGTGAGCCACATATCATTCTGGGGTCATGTAGTGCATATTTTGTTTATATATTTAACACATTTTGAGGTATTGTCGGGGCCTTGTTTCCGGCATTATCATTGCTGTCTTTTGTATTTTTAGAGGCTTCATATGCATTTATGTGGGTTGTGTATGGGTGCTAGAAAGGTCAGGTGGATTATGATGTATTTTGGACTCTTGTTCCACTAGATTGTATAGTGTATGTGTTTTTGAAACTTATCAATGATGTAGTAAAAATGAAATGAATTAGTAATGTTGTAAATATATGATCCTTCTACTATTTATACTAATAGAATCGCACCTTCTGTCGATCATAAGCGGGTTGGGTAGAAAGTTTCTAACAGGCTTGCTCGATCGGGTCCACTCGGTTTAGCGCCGGTCATGATCCCTGAGGTTGGGGTGTGATACTCGCTTTCCTGAGATATCAAGGCTTTCCTAAGATAACAGTCCTCGAGTGGGTATGGCCATGGCCATTAAAATTTGAGGGTTGCTTTAGAGGTCTTATGCCCTCGATGTTTAATGGTTCTATTTGTTCGAGTTTATTTTATGGACGACAGTCCCCGATTGTTGGGGTGATTATCCGAACTCCGGTTGCAATCGGCCCTTGGATCCGTTTCCATAATAAGTATGGGGTTGTAATGTGGAAATTACTGCAACACATTAAATAGTTGCAAGGAAAGTACTTCTCTTTATTCTTGTCAAAACAATCACACATGTTTTGATAATTTATGTCAGGGCTCGAGCAATATATGTGGGCAAAGTTCGTTTTGACCGTTTGTCCCTTATAATAAATCCTACCTATTGAGACCCTTTTATTTCAAAATAATTTCCTTGCTAGAATAATTCAATATTCGAGGGTAATCCCCACAGTATTCAAGGTTGATTGTAGAGAAATCTCGGATACTATAAACACAGTCTTTGACACAGATTCGTGATCCGCCTTCAATTATAAGGTAGCACGATCCACTGTTGCCTTGTTAAAAACCTTGCCAAAAACCCATTTGGGACAAATATGGTTCAAGGAAAAAAAAGTGCAACGCGTGCTTTCAGACCTAAAGGCTTCATACAGCTCCTTGTTGATAACCTGTAAGTGTTATTTAAAAAATAGAAAGAATTGAAATGGGGTCGTACCTCAGTAATAATATAGTTTGAGATGAGTTACATTCCAATTATTTGGTAGCTGATCTCCGTGCATCTTCTGAGGTTATAGGATCCTTTTCCTGTGATTTCAAGAATCTGGTACGACCCTTCCTAATTTGGACCCAATTTTTCTTCATTTGGATTTCAGGTGTTTAATGTGATCTTCCTCTGTACCAAGTATACAATATTAAAATATTGAAGGTTGGCCCTTCGACTATAATACCTTTTGATTCGTTATTTCTGGGAATCCAATCAAACAAAGGCAGCTTTATGTCGTTCATCTAATAGCTCCAGGTTCGTATTCATGGCCTAGTAATTTGACTCATTCGTCGCATATCGAAATCTGATGCTTGGCTCCCCAACTTCGATGGATATTAAAGCTTCAATGCTATAAACCAAAGAGAACGGGGTAGCCCCAGTACTGGACTTCGAAGGGGTGTGGTATGCCCAAAGGACTTTGGGCAGGACTTCTCTCCAATTTCCTTGGCGTCGATCAACCTTTTCTTGAGGTTTTTTATTATGGGTTTTTTGGTCGATTCGACTTGCCCATTCCCACTAGTGTGATAAGGTGTTGATAAAATCCCTTTTATCTTGAGGCCTTCGAGAAATTTGGTCACTTTGCTACTGATGAACTATTTTTCGTTGTCACATGCAATTTCGAATGGTATTCCGAATTGACGTATGATATGGTCCCAAATGTAGTCGATGACTTCTTTCTCCCCGACCTTCTAATTTCCTTGTGCTTCAACCCACTTAGAGAAATATTCATTCATAAATAAAATTAATTGAGCCTTACATGGTGATGATGGAAGAGGGCCAATAATGTCTATCCCCCACTTTATGAACGTCCATGGGGATAAAACCGAATGCAGCAGCTCCTCTAGTTGATGAATCATCGGATCATGTCTTTGATCTTTATCACATTTTTTCATGAACTCCTTCGCATCTTTTTCCATATCGATTCAGTAACAGCCGGCTCTGATTACATTTCGAACAAGTGATTTGGCGCCTGAGTGGTTCCCATTTGTGCCTTCGTTGTCACAACCCAAACCGATGGCCGCGACAGGCACCCCGTACCTTACTTAACTGAGTACCAACGTAATGTATCTTTTTTATTACATCATCATATATAAGTGACATACGTGCCTAATAGGCCAACATGATCATTTATAAACTCAGAACATAGGCCGACAAGGTCGTACAATCTTTCACGTACATCACATATGTCTACAAGCCTCTAAGAGTACATAAATGTCATAAAGGTCGGGACAGAGTCCCGCCATACAAAATAATACACGTCTAAATCATACTAACCAAACAAGCAACTCCGAAGCAAATGGAGCGGATCAATGTCTTTCGTTGAGCTGATATCCTACCTAGAGGGCTCTCGACCTGTCTATCGGGACCCACGGGCATGAAATGTAGCGTCCCCTCATTTTTTGGAGTGTAATGAAAAGAAACGATTTGTTTCCTCAATCTTCACCTCGATACATCATGACATAAGCATCATGACTTAAGCAACAATGGTAATCGAAACGTTTAGTCGGTAAAGTTCCCCAGTCATTTAATTTGTGCCCATCGATGGTCGGCCACCATCGGATTTGAACCTACATTTTAAACCTATAAATGTATCTTCCTTATTCTACCCAAACATTACTTTCAAATCTTCTTTGCCCTAATCTTCAAAACTCATTTGCCTTCTTTAATGCTTTGTGTTTTCAGATCTTTTTGCTTGTTCCATCACAAAATAACACGTGATCCTTCTTAGTTTTTATTCTTCTTCACTCGTAAAAGTAAAATGGCTAAGACTTCAAAGACAGTTCCGCACAAGGAAGCCACTTCTTTATCAAAGCCCTCCGATGACGGAGCCGTGGCGGAACCTCCGCACTATTCTGTGAATAAATCTAAAGGCCAGGGCGGTCCTCCCTTTAGGCCTCTTTTTCACACCATGACTTATGGTCGGAATCGTTACAGTCTCGTAACTGTTACTACCTTCTATCATGCAGGTTGTACGTACTTATGCGTCTCTTCTTTCCTTTCATCTCTACAAATATTGCTTTATAGATAGCTTCAAGTACCTTGGGTCGATGATTTAGAGGGATGGAGAGATCAACAAGGACGTCACCCATCGTATAGGGACGGGCTGGATCAAATGGAGGCTTGGATTCGGAGTCTTTTGTGAAAAGAAAATGTCACCGATACTCAAAGCTAAGTTTTATAGATCTGTGGTTAGACCGGCCATGCTGTATGGGGTAGAGTGTTGGCCGGTTAAGAACTACCATATCCAGAGGATGAAGGTAGCAGAGTTGCGGATGCTGAGGTGGATGTGTGGGCACTCTATGATAGACAAGATTAGGAATGAAGATACTCGTAAGACGGTGGGCATGGCACCTATTTATGACAAGATGCGGGAAGCGAGGCTCAGATGGTTCGGGCACGTGCAGAGGAGAAGCCTTGATGTCCCTGTGAGGAGGTGTGAGCGGTTGGTCGTTGTGGGCACGAGAAGAGGAAGAGGGAGGCCTAAGAAGTATTGGGGAGAGGCGATTAGGTAGGACATAGTATGACTTCAGATTTTCCAGGACCTGGCCCTTGATAGGAAGGTTTGGAGGTCAAGCATCAGGGTTGTAGGTTACGGGGTAGTAGAACTTTCCTTCATACCGGGGTCGAGGCGGGGTTGGATTAGGGTTGACCTTAAATAGCATGAAGTTTATGTTGAATCCACACTATCCTTGATGTTTATCTTAGCCCCAGGCCTTATATTCTGGTTACTATTATTGCATGTCATTCGTCTTTTGGTTGTTATGATTATGTTACTATTACGGTTTCTACTGGAGTTGTTGCTTCTATTACTATTACGGTTTCTAATAGAGTTGTTAAAGAATTTTTTTTTCTTGTTTTTTATTTCCGTCTTTCTGAGCTGAGGGTCTATTGGAAACAACCTCTCTGCCCTATCGGGGTAGGGGTAAGGTATGCGTACATATTGCCCTCCCTATACCCCGCTTTGTGGGATTTTACTAGGTAATAGTTGTTGTTGTTGTTGTTATGAATATTGCTATATCTTATTTCATAGACCCGATTATCTATCCGTATGACTTTACTGCATCTAAGTCAGCCATAATATAACATAACTCTTGCCTCAATTTCTCGTTACTGAGTTCTGCTACAAAATTTGAGGTTCTCTCACTGCTTATCCAATATGTATAAATCTATGTCCTTTAATGCTTTCACATCACTATTCATCTTAAGAATGACGTCCTAATCTCATCTCATACTTTATAACTTTTATCTATCCATTGTTGATTTACCTCAACATTGATTTATATTCTACCCCTGATAACTTAACCTTTTATGTAACACTGCCGCTAGGGTCCATGTTTCATCGTGGAACATCTAAAATTATTAGATTTATCCACATAGGGCAATACCATGCTTTCTTAAGCGTATCTCAAAACATCCAAATGTGATTCACCTTACGTGGGTATTTTAATCATGTCCAATTCATGAGATCCCTTTCCTTTCATCGTCAGAGCATTACTCAATGGAAGGCCTAAACGTCAACCTTTATTTACCACAACTATACCTTCATTCTACTACCGGTGTAGCATTCCATCTCTTCTAAATGCTACTAGTCTTAGACTCCTTTGAGTTTTTTCAGCTATACTAAGTTTCTACAACTTAAAGAAACCGTAAGCTACTAGTCTTACTCCTATCGTAAAGTTTTGTCGCTTTACTATACTATAGGTTGTGACCTACACATATCTATTTATATTACTTGCAACCTTTCAACTTGCTTGCATCATAGATTTCCACATGTCATTTTGGAATAACAAGCGAGACATCACATCGTCTCTAAATATTATTTACTCTCTTAGTCAGGATTTTCGATACATATACCATAGGCTAGAAGATATGCTACTGACGATGCCACTATTATTACTAAATATTGAATCCCCGTGCTTCTAGCTTTTTTCCGAAGTATGGACTATTCACGATCTTCTGCCTTTGAGTATCTTGTACGTTGTCACCTTTACCTTACTTACCTTAAAATCTCGCATCATATCTTATACTTCTTTAATGACCTCCCTTCCACTTAGGTGTAATTCACGTCCATAACTTGAAGTTCTATAACAATACTTGCACCTCTGGTGCATACACAATCTGGTGGGAGCTTCATATCGACTTCTTATGAGACTAGTATTCTTCTAAATGACTTTATCATAAAGCCATTATAGAATATGGATACTATGCAGTCTCTTTTGTACCTCTGATATTAATGGCGATCCTGCAATGTTCTTAATCACAATTTCTATAATTTTCTTGATCCAATTGTCACGCCCCAAAAACCTAGGCGCACGACCGGCGCTCGACCGAGTAGCCCCCAGCCAAGCGGACCTGGGTGCCTTTCCTATTCCACGTGATACCCTGCATTTCCATTACCCATTAACCAAGTGAAATACCCATTTATAAATTTAAAACACATTCTTACGAGATTTACATAACATACATAGTTACTTAGCGTGGTTTACAAGTTATACTGCCCAAAATACATAAGTACATAACCCACATTTCCTGTCTACGGAGCCTCTAAATACAACTGAAGAATAATACGGAAATGCCGGCAACAAGGCTCCAGCTATACCTTACACAAATACCAAAATAAGACTACGGGAAGAAAAGCGGCATGAGCCATGTAGGGCCCCGAGAGGAAAGGGGCTCACCAATTCCGGTGACGGGAGGTGAAGGAGTGCTACTGTCGGTGGGCTGGAGTACATGTTATGGAACCACCTACAATCATAACACGAATGTAGCGCCCCCGACAAAAGGGACGTTAGTATATTTGAATTGTACTGGTATGTATAAACAAACTTTACCCCAAGTTAAATCAAGAAATACAAAGATAACAAACAGTAATAGAATCAACAATCAAATGCACACGAAAGGAACAACCGAAGCCAAACAACTCCACAATCTCTCCTTTTCCCTTTTCAACATTATTTCATCACATCAATGGTTTCACAACTTTCACATATTTTTATTTCAATAGTGATTTCGATCACTTTTCCACCCTTATTACCTCGGCCACCCTTATCACCACAACCCACACCTTATTACTTCGTATTGCGGTGCGCAACCCGATCCCACCGGACAATCGTATTTCACTCAACAATAACAACAACAACAATTCACAAGGAGTGTTCATAAACATCAATACCAATTACAACATATACAATAACCCGTACAGAATTCAAGTCACAACAATAATTGCCCACAACAAGTTGTCACACCTCCTTTTTGTGCGCCAGCCCCGAAGGGTTAAATGCGCGAGGGAGTTTTCCAATTTAAGTGACAATATTCGAAATGAGATTATTTATTTAATTCAGAGTCGCCACTTGGTAAAGGTTTAGCTTTTGGTGTCCCAAGTCACCGGTTTATCTTGAATTCCAAATCGAGGAAATTTTCGACTTTTCCAAATGAAGTCTGCGAACCAGAAATTCTAAGTAAGGAATTCTGTTGACCCGAGGGAAGGTGTTAGGCACCCTCGAATCCCATGGTTCTAGCACGGTCGCTTAAATTGTTATAATGGCTAAATATCTGATTCGAATACATGTTGTGACTTATGTGCTTTTATTAAGTTTAAACTGCTTTTATTATTATCATTTGTTTTTATAGAATTGCAACATCGTGAAAATGCATCTTGAACCACGTCACAATCAATGCACCCGTAGTTGTTAACACATTTCGATTCCGTTGAGATTTTAATTTGGGTCACATAAATGCGCACCCGAATTTAAGAATGTAATTTAATTAAGTCGCGCCTAAAGAGTCTAACGCGTTATTATCTTTGGGGAAGGCAGCGACATTCACTAAACAGTCCATCCCAACTTCTAAGTATTTACTATGGCCAATTATTAAAGGCCCCGCAATTTGCACTTTTTATTTGGAGAGGCTCGTCCCGTTATTTTAGAAGGATATCCTAAAGTGGCTACATTTCTAATAATTTCATTTCTAAAAATAAGAGAAAGGAAAATCTTATTTAGTTACGTGCTACGAGCATAACATATTGCATACTAGATTAAGACAAATGTCAACAGAAGGGAATGTTACTTAAAATTTGAAATATAAATAAATACAAAATCGACAAAATAATATATTCAAAGAAGATTAAATATTCTATAACTAGGTTAGCTTCACATAATTATGTGGATAGACCAATAATTGTTTTTGACTATTCAAAATAAACATCAACCTTGAGTCTTAGTGCTTATTTGAAAGTTTATTAGATCTAAATTTTAACCATCTTGCTAGATTCACGCCTATTAGATTAAAGCTCTTAACCCCGCACCATTGATTCGTACTCCCAAATATGTAAAACCTGCCAATTCTATAGAATTAATAGCCGCTTTATTTACATGGTGAGTCGATGCTAACATTAATTATTAAACTACACTATTAAACCTATATTGAAACAGGGAATTCAAGCAAGAGAGTTGACATTAATGGTTAATCCATTGGCATTAACTAACGTAATATTAAATTTGCTTGAAATATGCATTCAAATTAAACAGGATCGGGCCATGGTAAAACAGTTCAAAGATCCAACGGGATACATACAAATGCCTGCTAATATTCTGTGTTATGTTATCATTATCAACCAAACTAAATTGCTAAAAACACATGGACATATGTCTAATTGATCTAGTACTGTACTATTTAGCAGTCCCAAAATAGAGTTCGAGTACGTTCCAATTCATGCAAAGTGAATACAATTGGGATGAACCTAAACAACCACGAACTACTTTATCATTCATCCTATTACTACATCTTGAGCACAGACATTGGGAAAGCATGTAAACATTTCATTTCTTTGTTTATTTCAATTCAACTTCCAATTCAAGCTTACATCCACCCATAGTTTCAGAAGTGTGTACCTCGATGCTGAAATACAAAAGAAGAAGCAGAAGGTAGAGAAATAAGCAGCAGTAGTAGAAGATAGCAGCAACGACAACAAATACAACAGCAATGACAACCACAGGCAGAATAAACCAAGCAGTAACTCAATGATACAGTACCCAATGTTGATTTTTCAAATACTCAAAGGAAAGATCCTAAGTTTGACATAACCAGTAGCAGATTAATGCTAATTTCCAAACAGAAAGGATGAGGAAAAGCAGTGTTTTCAGTTTCAATCAAACAAATAGAAATTTCTTTTCTATCTCCCTCCTTGATTTCTGAACCCTCTCCTTCTGATTTTCAGAAATATTTTTTGCTTCCTTATTTCAGAACTATATTTTCTGATTTTTAGAACTCTCCCCCTCTCTGAACTCTCCACTGTCTTTTCCAGTTTTTTCTAGCTTCTGTCCTGTCTCTGTCTTGTGTCCCCTTTAACTAATGGAAACTCTCCTCTATTTATAGCCTAGCATCATACCATCCACCAGCCTGTTAAACAATTCAAACTCCCCATCCCCCCTCCTGTTTTCCTCCTGTTCTTTCCACTCATTAGATTAAAATAAAACCCCCTCCATGAGATTCTCCTGACATCCCTTCTTTAAAATGGTTTATTATTTATAAACTAAATCAGGGTATGGGCAGCCTGAATATGCCCTGACACCACATGCTGTCCAATACACCCTAACTCATTCATAACTGACAATGCACATGCTGTCCACGTAGGGACATATTTTATGTCAATTTGAACTTTGAAACCTATGTTAAAACTGCAGCTATAAGCAATCCTTAAACAATTTCTTATTCAAATGCACAGGCTAGACATAGTGCATTTAATTCTCATACCTTAATCGACAAATCATACATATGAGTCAAATAAATACCATTCTAAATTGAAACTCATTGACGACATATATCACCTCGACTATACTAATTATAACACAGAACAAGCAGTCGACCAAACAAACAACACAAATAAGGCATAAACTATTCTTGACAAATTCACACGATACAGGGGAAAACTACAGGCATTATTGATTCGACGATATCAATCGAATTGAAATATGTATACTACTATACGGATTCAACATAACAGAGTAAACAATCGACCAAATAAAAGGTCTTATGGAGATGGAGAACAACTGACAACAGAAATCCCAAAATAAACAAACAAACTAAATAAACATGCCGATAAACTAATCTAAACTAAAATAGACAACAAAAGGGAGAAGTAAACAAACCAGAAAAGTTTAAACACAGATGACCCAGGCCCGAGCTTGATTTGCCCATTTGAGGTCGAACAGATCTTAATCGAGGTGTTCTCGACCGAGAACACTTCGATTAGGGTCTATTAGATCCCGAACTTCCGTCTAAATCTAAACAGACTCCACAAATTCTTGTGCTCTAGGGTTCGAATTTTCAAATTTGGGGTTTTGGGATTTATGGGTAGATTCAGACCAAACCAAGCTTGGTTTGGTCATGAGGAAGGTCAAGGGGATACCTGGTATGAATTTGGGGGGGGGGGTTGGTGTAGGTCGAGGTCCGGCTCGAATCTTTAAATGAAGATTCGAGATGGTGGCGGAAGATTCGAGACCCACGGCTGGTGGATCTGTGTTCAGGGGGTCGACGTGGTCCTAGGGTGTTAAGATGGTGGTCACCGGCGTCCTTGCAGCCGGGTTTACGGTGAGGGGAAATTGGGCGGCGCTAGGGTTTCGTGGGGTTTGGGTCTGGTGAAGACGACCTAAGGGCAAGGGGATGGGGGTTTTGGCTTAGGGCGCGGGGTAAAGGGGAAGGGTTTATATACGGGACGGGGATTGGATCTCTGGCCGTTGGATCATTGGTGATCAACGGCCGTGATCTCTTGACTTAAAGAGACGACACCGTTTGGATTAATGACGGGCCCGAACTGGACCGTTAGATCTGTTTGACCAACGGTTCAGATGGGGGGTGCCAAAAAATGGCATCGTTTCCTTTGTGTCTGGGGCCGGACTGGGTTAGTGAGTTTGGGCCTAATTTTTGGTCCAATTCACTGGCCCAACACCGTTTTAACTTATTTTCTTTTCCCTTCTTTTAATTTTTGATTAAAAATAAAATTCCTATTAAATTGCAAAAATCAAAAATAAAATCACACAAATATTTATTAATACTCAAACAACAATTATCACTCACATTAAACATCCAATTAAAATAAAATCCCTTAATGACGAAAAATAGAATAAAAGATGCATATTTTGTGATTTTCCCTTTAAACCAAATTATGGTTTTGAGCAATTCCTAATAGTAGAACAAAATCCCATCTTTATGTGCGACATATATATTTTTTGTATTTTCAATTGATAGAACTGAACAATCACAGATAAAAACTACAAAAATGACCGGCAAATTTACAAAAATTATACACGAAGACAATTTATTGTTATTTTGATTTCTCTTGGAGTAATTGTCGTGTAAACAAAAATCACGTGCTCACAGCTGCCCCTCTTTGTTCGAAAAATACGAAGAGTTTTCGTGCAAAGATAAAGTGAGCGGGTATGAGTGATTTTGTCTGTTTGACTACTCCGTGTGAAGCACATTTTGAAAGATTTGACCGATCTTTGCTTCAAAAATTTCCTACATATCCTGGGCTAAACAGGAATTAGGTCAATGTAGTTCGGGAGAGTTTGGTAGCTGGAACTACCCTGGGATTGCGATGCTTGCCGTTACTGCCGTTGCTGTTGCCACTACTGCTTACCGATCGCCTTATTACAACCAAATGAAATTTAAACTAAACTAACTATTTATGCCTGTCAACCGCTAGTTACAAGATTCCTATCTATAATTCTTTTGCAATTTGATCTTGGGTCTTAGCTGATTCTAGTTGTAGACTTCGATGTGAATCTTGATGCTTGGAAGTTGTAGGCACCTTTTATTTCTGCGATATTGAGTGAGAAGGGATTGGCGGAACTCGGGACCTTGATCAAATTTGGAGCGATCTGCCCTTTGTTTGTTCTAATATCTCGGAACATCTTCTTTTTGTCCTTTTCTTCTTTTCTTTATTCTGGATTGAGACTCATCCCGTAGGTCGTCTCGATCCATAACAACTTACAGAATTGATGAGGGGATTGGAAAACTTTAGTCTACAAAACGCAACTCAGGGATTGGGGTCCTAATGTCGTCATAAGGTAAAAACGCTCAGTTCAGGGGTTGGAGCCCTAATGCTGGCTAACAGAAAAAAGCTCAGTTCAGGGTTGGAGCCCTAATGCTGGATAAATGGAAAATGCTCAGTTCAGGGTTGGAGCCCTAATGCTGGCTAACAGATAAATGCTCAGTTCAGGGTTGGAGCCCTAATGCTGGCTAAATGGAAAATGCTCAGTTCAGGGTTGGAGACCTAATGCTGGCTAAATGGAAAATGTTCAGTTCAGGGTTGGGGCCCTAATGCTGGCTAAATGGAAAATGCTCAGTTCAGGGTTGGAACCCTAATGCTGGCTAACAGAAAAATGCTCAGTTCAGGGTTGGAGCCCTAATGCTGGCTAAATGGAAAATGCTCAGTTCAGGATTGGGGCCCTAATGCTGACTAAATGGAAAATGCTCAGTTCAGGGTTGGAGCCCTAATGCAGGCTAACAGGAAAATGCTCAGTTCAGGGTTGAAGTCCTAATGCTGGCTAAATGGAAAATGCTCAGTTCAGGGTTGGGGACCTAATGCTGGCTAAATGGAAATGCTCAGTTCAAGGTTGGAGCCCTAATGCTGGCTAACAGAAAAATGCTCAGTTCATGGTTGGAGCCCTAATGCTGGCTAAACAGACAAATGCTCAGTTCAGGGTTGGAGCCCTAATGCTGTATAAATGGAAAATGCTCAGTTCAGGGTTGGGGCCCTAATGCTGGCTAAATGGAAAATGCTCAGTTCAGGGTTGGAGCCCTAATGCTGGCTAACAGAAAAATGCTCAGTTCAGGGTTGGATCCCTAATGCTAGCTAAACATATAAATGCTCAGTTAAGGGTTGGAGCCCTAATGCTGGCTAAATGGAAAATGCTCAGTTCAGGGTTGGGGCCCTAATGTTGGCTAAACAGACAAATGCTCAGTTCAGGGTTGGAGCCCTAATGCTGGCTAAATGGAAAATGCTCAGTTCAGGGTTGGGGACCTAATGCTGGCTAAATGGAAAATGCTCAGTTCAGGGTTGGAGCCCTAATACTGGCTAACAGAAAAATGCTCAGTTCAGGGTTGGAGCCCTAATGCTGGCTAAATGGAAAATGCTCAGTTCAAGGTTGAAGCCCTAATGCTGGCTAACAGAAAAATGTTCAGATCAGGGTTGGAGCCCTAATGCTGGCTATATGGAAAATGCTCAGTTCAGGGTTGGGGCCCTAATGCTGGCGAAATGGAAAATGCTAAGTTCAGGGTTGGAGCCCTAATGCTGGCTAACAGAAAAATGCTCAGTTCAGGGTTGGAGCCCTAATGCTGGCTAACAAAAAAATGCTCAATTAAGGGTTGGAGCCCTAATGCTGGCTAAATGGAAAATGCTCAGTTCAAGGTTGGAGCCCTAATGCTGGCTAACAGAAAAATGCTCAGTTCAGGGTTGGAGCCCTAATGCTTGCTAAACAGACAAATACTCAGTTCAGGGTTAGAGCCCTAATGCTGGCTAAATGGAAAATGTTCAGCTCAGGGTTGGGGTCCTAATGCTGGCTAAATCGAAAATGCTCAGTTCAGGGTTGGAGCCCTAATGCTGGCTAACAGAAAAATGCTCAGTTCAGGGTTGGAGCCCTAATGCTGGCTAACAGAAAAATGCTCAGTTCAGGGTTGGAGCCCTAATGCTGGCTAAATGGAAAATGCTCAGTTCAGGGTTGGGGACCTAATGCTGGCTAAATGGAAAATGCTCAGTTCAGGGTTGGAGACGTAATGCTGGCTAACAGAAAAATGCTCAATTCAGGGTTGGAGCCCTAATGCTGGCTAAATGGAAAATGCTCAGTTCAGGGTTGGGGCCCTAATGCTGGCTAAATGGAAAATGCTCAGTTCAAGGTTGGAGCCCTAATGCTGGCTAACAGAAAAATGCTCAGTTCATGGTTAAAGCCCTAATGCTGGCTAAACAGACAAATGCTCAGTTCAGGGTTGGAGCCCTAATGCTGACTAAATGGAAAATGCTCAGTTCAGGGTTGGGGCCCTAATGCTGGCTAAATGGAAAATGCTCAGTTCAAGGTTGGAGCCCTAATGCTGGCTAACAGAAAAATGCTCAGTTCAGGGTTGTAGGCCTAATGCTGGCTAACAGAAAAATGCTCAGTTAAGGGTTGGAGCCCTAATGCTGGCTAAACAGACAAATGCTCAGTTCAGGGTTGGAGCCCTAATGCTGGCTAAATGGAAAATGCGCAGTTCAGTGTTGGGGCCCTAATGCTGGCTAAATGCAAAATGCTCAGTTCAGGGTTGGAGCCCTAATGCTGGCTAACAGAAAAATGCTCAGTTCAGGGTTGGAGCCCAAATGCTGGCTAACCGAAAAATGCTCAGTTTAGGGTTGGAGCCCTAATGCTGGCTATATGGAAAATGCTCAGTTCAGGGTTGGGGCCCTAATGCTGGCTAAATGGAAAATGCTCAGTTCAAGGTTGGAGCACTAATGCTGGCTAACAGAAAAATGCTCAGTTCAGGGTTGGAGCCCTAATGCTGGCTAAACAGACAAATGCTCAGTTTAGGGTTGGAGCCCTAATGCTGGCTAAATGGAAAATGCTCAGTTTAGGGTTGGGGCCCTAATGCTGGCTAATAGAAAAATGCTCAGTTCAGGGTTGGAGCCCTAATGCTGGCTAAACAGACAAATGCTCAGTTCAGGGTTGGAGCCCTAATGCTGGCTAAATGGAAAATGCTCAGTTCAGGGTTGGGGCCCTAATGCTGGCTAAATGGAAAATGCTCAGTTCAGGGTTGGAGCCCTAATGCTGGCTAACAGAAAAATGCTCAGTTCTAACTTACCCTCTTTTTTTGAGTTTTCTTCTTTTAGTAAAATGTAAAGAGAATTTTGGGGAAACTTCCCTTTTAAGTGGATTCCTTATTGCCGAGCCGTTTCTTGCACTCATGTATTTCTTTTCTTTTTGGGCGACAACTTGCTTCTTGTACGGTTGTTTTGGGTCATACCTGTTTCAATTTTCCAAACAAAGAACAATTGTCAGTTCGGAAATGGCGGTTGGTTCGGTGACCTTGATTGTTCCAGTTGCTTTGTTGCATCCTTATTTCTGTTGAGAAACTTTGTCATTGATTGGATTCACATGCGAAAGCCTTTGGATTACTCAGACTTGCGTTTCCAGATTTTGTGATGATTTGCCTTGTAAGGCTTTGGTTTTTTCCATCCCGTTCTGCTTGGGGATTTTCAGTGGGGATTTTATTGGGGAGACTCTGTGGGGATTTGTACAAGGCAGACTCGTTGGGGATTAGCTGGGGCAGACTCTTTGGGGAATTTTTACAAAGGGAGGCTCTGTGGGGATTTTTACAAAGGGAGGCCCTGTAGGGATTTGTACAAAGGGAGACCCTGTGGGGATTTGTGTGTGTGTGTGTGGCTTTACTTCGAATGCAGCCAACATCATGATCCATCGGGTTTGGACAAACGTACCACTGAAGCGGGGTATTTTCTTCTTACGAAACAGAACTCCGTGAAACCGGTCCTGCCACCTATTCTTTCCCGTATATCTGGAACTTGGGGTTAAAAATGAAAGGGATTCAAAGAAAAGTAAAACAAAAAAAAACGAAGAAAGCAAATTTTAGAAGAGAAGTGTCCCTTTCGGGACAGGAAGGACTTATCTGATGGAAACATGCTGGCTTTAAATTGACATGACATGTTTTTTGGACTGGATGTCTGACCTTCAATGAACTTGCATTTCCTCATGAACCAAAATGGATCTATGTTTCTAAACCGGTGGAACTTTGTCAAGACTTCCTGAGGTGGAGTCATCCTTTCGGCCGACAGCGCCCTTTGCGGCTTTTTGCTAGTTGACCTCTCTCATTTCTCTTCTTGTTGTCGCTTGATAGCACTCTTTGCGAGTTTTTACTAAACAAGCTCTCTCATTTTTGGTTTCTCTACTCCCGTCGCCTCACGGTGCCCGAAGGTTTTCACCGACAAGACTCTCTCATTTTATTTCTCTCAATTCTGAATGTACCGGCCTCCAATCGTGATATCTCTCGGCCCCCTTACCTTTTTTAATTGATCCGAAGGACTTGTGCTTGGTAAAAGAATGGTAGATGAAACTACAACTTCTAAGCCGTTTGATGTGCCCCGGTTTCAATCTCAGGGTAAATTGGATTTTTTTTTGGTGTGACTGAACCTCAGAGAGAGGCTGCCTGCGTATCCTTTCGGAATCAAGTCAGACGTAGTTCAGGCCTCATCAATGTTTTGTTTTTGTTTTGTTTTTTTTTTATTATTATTTTTTTTTTTTGAATAGGTAGCCAAAGAAATGTAACCGGCTCAAAGGGCTGATAGAGAGAGTCGATAGTGTTTGGGGTAGTGGGAATAAAACCTTCATTATCTCAAATATGTCAGGACCGCTGGAGTATGACTCAGACATAGTACCTTTTGACTGCATCCGCATTCACTACTGTTTCAGGATCATTTCCTTCGACATCACCCAGATACAACGCTCCTCTCGGCAATATCTTCCTAATAATGTATGGGCCTTTCCAATTTGGATCAAATTTTCCTTTCGCTTCCTGGTGATGCGGCAGAATGCGCCTCAATACCAGTTGACCCACTTCAAAATTCCTGGGTCGGACTTTCTTGTTGTAAGCACGTGCCATTCTTCGTTGGTATAATTGCCCGTGACAAACCGTAGCCATTCGTTTCTCGTCGATCAAAGTCAACTGCTCCAATCGAGTCTTAACCCACTCGCTATCTTCAACTTCTGCTTCGACAATGGTTCAGAGCGAAGGAATTTCTACCTCTACTGGTATCACAGCCTCGGTCCCATAAACCAAAAGATAAGGGGTTGCTCCTACTGACGTGCGTACCGTAGTGCGATATCCCAACAATGCAAAGGGTAACTGTTCATGCCACTGTCAGGAACTCTCGATCGTCTTCCTCAAAATCTTCTTGATATTCTTGTTTGCTGCTTCCACAGCGCCATTGGCCTTGGGCCGATAAGGAGTGGAATTCCTATGGGTTATTTTGAACTGTTCGCATACATCCCCCATCAAGTGACTATTCAGGTTTGCCGCGTTATCTGTGATGATAGTCGTAGGAATACCAAAACGACAAATAAGATTTGAATGCACACAGAGTCCCTCAGTCACAAATTAGTACTCTAGGTTAGGTGAGGCACCGAGTGACGGTCTTACCCCCCAAGTCCGGGGCATGACAATTCCTTAGATTGCAATGTACGACCTCAGCCATTTCTAACTACCTAGTTTGGACCTAATGTGTATAAGACTCCCAAATGCGTGGGGTCAATGTGTAATTACTGTAACTACAACTTAATAGTAAAAAGGACTTAACTCTGAATATATAAAGTATGAATAATGTATCTAACTTATAAACTTGTTCCTAACCTTGTCCTCAACTAACTTAACGACCAAGTACACCTGCACAAACACAAGGTACCACTGTTGTAGCTCTTTTCTTTTTAGATTCGTATCACCCACCTCCTTTCCTTATATTTCTATCCAACTTTGAATCACCATTATTCTATTTCTATTTTCTCTAGAAAGTATATTCTTAGAAACTCCACACACAATGATGTTTCCTCTGGTTCAACATTCGTTCTCGTTACTATTCCATAAATTTGATAATTTTAGCTTAGTTTTGTATTCTAGAATCATTTTTCGAACCAACAACACATTTTTATTTGTTTTACTATACAAAAGCAATTATTGGGAATGGTTGTCTCGCTCCTAAGATAGTTGTCTAAGATATGATTTTACGGGAATCTGATCACTAACCATTACTTCTTAAGGAAACTCAGATAATTTAGATTACGTGCATTCCCAATTAACTTCTTCCTCTTTGAGGATTGAGTTAAAACACTCACTTATAGATTACAGAGATCCTTATTCAATTTATATTTTAGCAATAGTACTCCTTCAGTTTCAATTTATATGACATTTTTGATTTAGCGTGGATTTAATAAAGAATTCAAGACTTTGAAAACTAATTATCTAAAATATGCCATAATATTTTTGAAGCTGTAAAATTTCTAAACTTATATTCTTAATATGATATAATATTTCTGTAGCTATAAAAGCTTATCATTAATAAAGTATTAAAAAAATATGTCATATAAACTGAAAGGAACTAAGTATCTTTTTCTTTTTCTTGACATACTACAGTGACCTACTATATAATGTCATTATTTTGTCTAATGCAAGTTTTAATGTCGTATACTCAAAGATAATCTAAAGTCTTTTATTTTTCTGATCAATATTCTAAAGTTTTCTTTATTTTATATTATTATCTTTTTTGTTGAGAGATAGGAAACGCTGGGGTAACGAAAACAAAAAGGTCTAATTAGAAGATGATACTTACACCTTTTGAACTAAAGGTGAAAACATCAATGTCACAACCCAAACCGATGGACCGCAACGGGCACCCGGTACCTTACTCAACTGAGTACCTACGTAATGTATCTTTCATATCGTACTATCATAGGTAAATGAGCCAAAGAGGCTGTCATGAGATAAGTACACTAAATCATGGCAAAATACTCGACATTGGACGATCCAAAATGTAATCCAAACTTATACATATGACGTACAAACCTATAAGTCCAAAATAACAACTCGTATACTGAACATAGGCCGACAAGGCCATACAATCTTTTACGTATATGGCATCTGTCTACAAGCCCTAAGGATACATAATTGTCATAAAAGTCAGGACAGAGCCCTTCCATACCAAATAATACACATCTAAATCATACTGACCAAACAAGCAACTCCGGAGCAAATGGAGTGCACCAACATCTTCCGCTGAGCTGATCGCCTACTTGGAGGATTCTCGACCTGTCTATTGAGACCTACGAGCATGAAATGCAACATCCCCAAGAAAAAGGGACATCAGTACAAATAATGTTACATGCATGTAAGGCACATAAATAAGTACATAGCAGACATGGAAGGAATATAGAGTAAATGACTCAACCTGTAAGTCTTGGTAACTCCTTAAATCATGAAATAATTATAGTATCACGCATATACGTATGAATGTTATGTCGAGCATAGGTACATGTTTTATAGCATCATCAGCCTCTGAGGGCATCCCATCATATCATCTTGGCCATAGTGAGAAAATCATCAACGTATACCAGCTGATCAGGTGGTGGTGCGTATATAACGTCGTAATCTTTTCTCATATCCCATATACATATATATGCATACATATATATGCGTATATAAAGACATCTAATCATAGATCAATGTACATGTATAAATGCATGAAATGCATAAGAAATACGTTAATAAAATTTTCTCGGAGTGCCATAAAAATTAATATGCCTTTCGGATAAACTTTATCAAATACGTATTTTTCTGAGACCCATGAACAGTAGATATAATAATAATTCACATGGGGAATCAAGAATATGGGTACCCCTAGTATTTCTATGAATATAGTCATTTATGAAAGTTGCGTATTTTGCTCGTTTTATTTGTATCGTATAGATCATGCCAAAAGAAAGAAGGGATAGCCTTAACATACCTGGAGTGGGGAAAAATCCGTATGATTATTCTTGAGAAGGATTACACCGTACTTCCTTACCAATTTGGGGGGGGGTTGTTTGAGTTCATCTTATTTTTCATAGGATCATTTTTATGTAGTTGTGGAATTAAATGCTTTTTCATGATTATCTGTAGCTAACCTTGAAATTTCTTTTATATTTTCAAGTGTGTATTCTAAGTATTTAATATCTTTAGTTTTTTGATATTCTTCTATATTTTTTTCTAATATTATTTTTCCATTTCTGGACTTCATCCATATCTCCTTGTCGTAGTTCCTTCGAGTTGGCATATATCATCAATTGGTCTCTGGAATAGTAGCTCCAGATAGCATTTCCTTGTAGATAATTGTTAGCTAGTTCTTGAATAATAGTTGCTATACCAATTATTCTTTTATTAGCATAGAAACTTGGTATCTCCATTTTCTGTATCTCCGGTTGTTTCTCTATCTCTTCCGGTATTATCATATCTCGTGTTAGTCCTATTTTTATCACCTGTATTATGGGTTTTATTTCATCATATAGTATTTCCGCTGGTGCTGTATAGAATTTGATGAAGAATAGGTTGCCTTTTGTAATTCTCTTGAAGGTGACAAATGCTTTGTATAGCTCTGGTATTCCAATTATTTCTTCTCCGTCATGGGTATATACTGTGCTAAGTAGTCCGTAGTTGTAACATGTTTTTACTAGGTTTGCTTTTGTTTTTGGCTGGGCTATAAGCCTATTATATCCCTGTAGTTTTTGGGTTACATAATCTTGTGTTGGATCTGTAGTAGTTGTTGATCTAGGGTTTAGGTTCAGAAATGTCTGGATTTTATATATATTCTCAATATATGTTTGAGTAATATGGTTATATACCTTTTTGTTGTGGTGTAGGCTATTAGCATAGGTTGAAGTTTGTGGGGCTATAACTATTGCTTCTCTTGGCTTTTTTGATGTAAATGGCTTATCAAATACGGTATTTAGGTTTACATTGATATGTGGCTTTTTGCTAACTTGTTTGCTTGTACCTGCAGCTGTATATAAAGCAACTGTGTTATGGGTTTTTTGGAGTTTCCCAACGTCTCCTTCTACCTCTGGAAGTTTAGAGTCTTCCGATTGACTTAGCTCCGCATTTTTATAGTCATGCTGCTGACTTTCTAGCTGTTGTAATCTTTTTCCCATACTCTCCATCTGTAAGGATAGAGTAGTAAGGATTGTAAATATGTCTTTTGATTCTTGGCTTTCATCTGTTTGGGTACCTTTGTCTTGATAGGTAGTCTGCAATAACATTCTTGTCAGTCCGTATTACTTCAATTGTAAATGTAAAATTTTGTATATTTAATACAAGTCTCCTTATTTCCTTTGTAGTTACTGAATCCTGTACTTTCCGAGTTATCCACCATTTTACTTGTGTATTATCTGTTCTTACTATAAATTTGTTATAAACAATATATGGCTCAAATGCTAACAAACATTTATATAATCCAAATAGTTCTTTCCTATTTATTTCCCATTTTAATTGTGGTTCCGTGTATGATCCGGAATAATATCTACAATGGTGTTCAATTTTTTCATTATCATATTTATATTTTAGAACTCCTCCGTAGCTGTGATCACTAGAATCAGTTTCTACAATATATGTAAATTGTTTCTTTTCATCTGGAAAATATAGTTTTGGTAATTTTTTACACATATTTTTTATCTTCTGTATATGTATTTTATCTTTTTCGTCAAAATGATATTCTATGTCCTTTTTTAATTTTTTCTGTAATGGTTTTAAGTTTTCTGCTAATTTAGGAATATATTCTCTTACTTGGTTAACCAATCCTAAAAATGATTGTAACTTCTTTTTTGTATCAAGTGTTTCATTCAAGTTAATTATTTTTTGTACTACATGGGTTTGCATTTTTATTCCGTTTTTATCTATTTGTATACCTAAAAATTCTATTTGATTTTTCATTACTTCTGCTTTCTTTTTACTTAAACTTATTCCTGATATTTCTACAATGTGTATGAATTTTTCTAGTAGTTTTATATGTTCGTTCTCTGTTCTAGAATATAGCAATATATCATCTATATATATTATACAATTTTCTAATTGGTTGAAGTAATTATCCATAAAATGTTGATACCTACCTGGTGCATTTTTATATCCAAAAGGTAATACGTTCCATTCGTAAAATCCTTGTGGTACTGTGAATGCTGTTAACTTTTTAGATTCATCTTCTAGTTTTAAATGGTAAAATCCTGATTTACAGTCAAATTTACTAAAATAGTTATATCCTTGTATTTGTCTAATTTTTAGTATTTTATTTGGTATCGGATAATTATATGTTTTTGTTTTTGCATTTAAGTTTCTATAATCTATAACCATACGGCTTTTTCCTCTTTTTTGTTCACTATGCTTATTTACTATAAATGCTGGGCTAGTATGTTTACTATTACTTTCTTGTATGTAGTTATTATCTAATAATTCTTTTATATGCATTTTAAATTCTGTTAAATCATTAAAATTGTATTTTAAAGGTTTTTGTGTTATTATGCTATTTTCATCTATTAGTTCAATCTTTATTTTTGTTTGATGTTTTTCCCATCCTTGGAGTGGATTATCATTATATAGTAATTCTAGTTTATCTTGTAGTGGTTTTATCTTATTTATTGAGAAAATGATTATCTCTATATTATGGTTACTTTGTATTACATTTTCTAATTTTTGGGTAATCTTTTCACTTCCTTTAATCCAGGGTGTTGTTTTTCTTACTTTATTATTTACTCTTTTTGCTCCTAATTTTTGTTTACACGGGGTAGTAAACCACCAATGTGTTTTTGTTATAATATGTGGGTATAATTTATCTAAAAATGGCATTCCTAATAATATATCTTTATTTGTGAATTCGTAACTATATATTTCTTCTATGGTTAATATTTTATCCCATATTTGTATTTTTATATTTCTTGCTTTATATGTTATCATACTTCCTTCATTATTAAATCCTGTTACTACTATGGGGGTTTTTAGCTTTTCCCATTTACTTTCTGGTAAACAATTATGTCTACACATATTAGCTTCTGCTCCTGTATCCACCATAGGTGTATAATATCTATTATAATATCCTTCTACTATTATTTTGGAAAGTATGTATATCTTTGGCATTATATCAAAGTTCTTTTTATTATTATTTTCTTATTTTCATAACTTATTGTTAATTGCCTATCTTCTAATTTATATGGTTTGACTTTTTCTAACCATTTTATCCCTAGTGTAATATTTTTATCTCCTTGATATATTTTAAAATTTATTAATATTGGTATTCCTCCAATAATTAATTCTTTTTCAGTTGTTTCTTCGTTTTTTCTTAACGCTTTTGGTAGTTCTGAATTTTGTTGTTCTATTGTTACTATCTCTTGTTCTGGTATTAGTTCTCTTATAACATAATTCTCTTCCTGCCCTGTATTTATTAGTATTAAATATTTTCTTTGGTCCATTATTCCTGTTATATAATAATGATGTGGGTTTATTTCTTCTATTTTTTGTTCTATTAATTTTTGTGGAGTGGTATAATTTATTCTTTTTGATGTACTTCTTGATGTACTTCTTGATGATGTTTCTGGCATTTCATTATTTATTCGTTTTGATGTGCTTAATCTTTCTTTTACTATTTCTAAATCTTCATCCATGTCTATTTCTGTATAACTGTAATCATTGTTGTCTATAACTGATACTATTCTTTCGAATGGATTTTCTATTTTTATTTTATTTATTTTATTTTTAGCTGTTATCTTATGTTTTGTTGTTAAGACATATAGATTTTTACATCTTGCTGTGAATATTTTACTTCCTGGTGCTAATTCTATTCCAGACATTTTCCAGTATAATACTAATGATTTATCTATATTTTTATCATCTACTGCTACTGAATAGTTAGCACTTACTATAAATTTAAATTTTTGGTATATTAAGTTACCTCTTACAGCACTTATTATACTCTTTTCTATAGGTTGTACAATCCTATCATCTGCCAAGTATATTTCTATAGGGGTATCTATTCCTTCCCTAAAACATGCTTTTATTAGGATCTCCGTTCCTCCTAAGTGTACATATTTTATTGGATTTTTTGCTTTTATATCTTGTATTTCTTTATTTAGTAGTCTTTTATTTAAAATTGGTATTTGTGCTTTACCTTTGATGTATTTACAATCTATTATATGTTCTCTTTGGCTTACTACATAGTATTCTTCTTTTTGTCTTTTAAACCAATTCTTTATTGTTGGTACTTCTAATATTTTGTCTATACTTAGATCCAATTCTTTTCCTTTTATTTGTTCAAATATATTAGCGTCAAATATTATTTTTTGTTCTGAAGATTGTTCATCTTGGTGTTCTTCTTGTTGTATAATTTGTATATCTTTTTCAGTCATAATTTTCTTCATCTGACTCTTCTATATCCTTGTTTATTTCATTTTCAGAGAACTCGTTTTCTGATATCTCATATATGCTGTCTTCACTGCTTAATTCATAATCTACATATTCTACTTGTGTATATTTATCATTATCTATCAATATTTCGGTAATTTGTTTCTTCTTTGGGTTTTTTGGTAATTTACAATCTTTGGCTAAGTGTCCTAGCTTTCCACAATTATAGCAAGTACATTCTGTTAGTTTTTTCTTTTTCCTATATGGTTTTTTATGTTTATAATTTTTTACATAATATCTTCTTCTTGGTTTCCTATATTTATACTTTGAATATTTTGATTTAAATTTCTTTTTCTTTCCTTCTTTTTTGTAATATTTATCTGTGCAGCCAAATTGGGGTGCTATTCTACTTTTGCAACATGCCAAATTTTTTACTAATATTTTTTCCATTTTCATGTTTTCTTTATATTTTTCACATAATTCTATAAACCAGTTTTGTAGAAATTTTATCCTTACTCCTAATGTATCTGCTAGTCCTGCTTCGTTCCAACTTACTCCGGAGATTGTCCAATCACTTCTTCCACAGCGGAGGAAACTTGTATAGAAGAACTCCTGATTTGGGACTGCTAAGATGTGTCGACGCAAAAGAGGCTTCTAAGTTACTCGAGGAGATACATGGTGGGACCTGCATCCCGCATATGAATGGTTTTGTCTTGGCCAGGAAAATACTTAGGGCCGATTATTTTTGAATGACCATGGAGACAGATTGCATCCAATAAGTCCGAAAATGCTACCAATGTCAAGTACATGCCGATATGATAAAAGTGCCACCAAATGAGCTCAATCCCACAAGCTTAACTTGTTCATTCGCCGCCTGGGGAATGGATGTCATCAGTTCTATCGAGCCCACTGCTTCAAATGGGCACAAGTTTATTCTAGTAGCCATTAACTACATCACAAAATGGGTAGAGGCTGCATCATACAAAGCTGTAACCAAGAAAGTCATCGCAGACTTTGTGAATTTGTATTGTTTACCGATTCGGGGTTCCCGAGTCCATTGTCACTGATAATGCCGCCAATCTCAACAGTGATCTAATGAAATCTATGTGTGAAACTTTCAATATCAGGCACAAGAACTCCATAGCATACAGACCTTAGATGAATGGAGCCGTAGAAGCCGCCAACAAAAACATCAAGAAGATACTAAGGAAGATGGTAGAAAATCACAAACAATGGCACGATAAGCTACCCGTTGCTTTGTTGGGATACCGCACTACAGTTCGCACATCAAGTGAGGCAACTCCCTACATGCTGGTTTACGGTACCGAAGTTGTCATCCCAGCCGATGTAGAGGTTCCTTATTTGAGGATCATACAGGAAGCTGAACTCCCGCGATGTAGAATAGATAAGGAGCCGCTATGAGCGCAGTATGTCACGATCAGCTTTTTCAGAACAGAATGTCCAGAGCTTTCAACAAAAGGGTCAAAACAAGACAGTTTGCACCAGGACAGCTAGTGCTAAAGAAGATCTTCCGATATCAAGATGAAGCGAAAGGAGAATTCTCTCCCAAATGAAAAGTTCCCTATATGATTCACAGGGTGCTAATAGGACGGGCACTCATACGACGGAGAAGTCCGGCCAAAACCAATTAATTCAGACACAGTCAAAAGATATTATGTTTAGACTATTTACATTTTTTCATCTTATGTAATTGAACTATGCTTGACCTGATTCCCGTTTAAGAGGGGATACGTAGGCATCCCTATGGGTTTGGTGATATCATAATAAAATTTCCATTCCCCCCCCCAAGATCAGAAACTGGGGCAGAATTTTGAGGAGAACCATAAATATTCTTGCCATATGCCAGACAGTCATAAATTAGATATGAAACTGGGGCACAATTTTGAGAAGGATTCTCAAAATTCCGAAGAAGGTTCAACAAGTTTCGTTAGTCGTAAACGACCGAAGGATCATCTACCAAACTGGCAGAATTTTGAGGAGGACCCTCAAAATTCCAACACGAGAAAGCTACAACATCTCTGTAATGCGTTACAGTCACTAGTTCATCTGAAATTACTGGATATTTCACCATTATTCTAAAATAACTCTATTTTCATAAATTATTGCAAATTTTACGAAAACTCTATTTCTGTAATAGCCAGGTGCTGCACATGGAAACTCAAACAAGTCATCCAGAACGGAGGAGCAAGGCCAACAAACAAAGGCATGAACCAACCTCCCCTTACAAAACATACAATTTTTTTTTGGGTGCAGGCACATCTGACGTAGGAGTAGCATTCGCAAATATATATACATGGAGCAAAATCATTATCAATCGGGCCACCAGACACCGAATATATCTCCAGCTAAGAAATACTCTACTATTATTTGCTACCCGTTCTTTGCATAGGACTAAGCCCTATCCCGCATCTTGCATGTTACTAAGCCCTATACCGAATCTTGCATGAGGCTAAGCCCAACCTCCACATTTGCATAAGGCTAAGCATTGCCTTATTTTTGCATGAGGCTAAGCCCTTCATCCCTATTCGCATAAGGCTAAGAACTTCCTTCTCTTTGCATGATACTAGGCTCTGTCTCCATCTGCATAAGGCCAAGCCCTGCCTCCATATTTGCGTAAGGATAAACACTGCCTTCTCTTTGCATGAGGCTAAGCCCTACCTCCGTATTTGCATAAGGTTAAGAATTGCGTTCTCTTTGCATGTGGCTAAGCCCTGCCTCCATATTTGCATAAGGCTAAGAACTGCCTTCCATTTGTATGGGACTAAGCCTTGTCCCGAACCTTGCATGAGGCTATGCCCTGCCTCCACATTTGCGTAAGGCTAAGCTCTACCTTCCATTTGCATATGACTAAGACCTGTCCCAAACCTTGCACGAGACTAAGCTCTGTCTCCATTTTGCATAAGGCTAAGCCCTGCCTTCCATTCGCATGGGACTAAGCCCTATCCTGAACCTTGCATAAGGCTAAGCCCTGCCTCTATATTTGCATAACGCTAAGCTCTGCCTTCCATCAGCATGGGACTAAGCACTTCCCCAAACCTTGCATGAGGCTAAGCCTGCCTCCATATTTGCATAAGTCTAAGCGTTGCCTTCCATCTACATGGGACTAAGCCCTGTCCCACATCTTGCACGAGACTATGCTCTGTCTCCATTCTGCATAAGGCTAAGTACTGCCTTCTCATGGGACTAAGCATTGTCCCTCCTTGCATAAATGTTGCGCTATTCCGGCACTATATATCTTCTCCTCTTTCGGGCTAAGCTCTGCCCTCAACCTCACATGACGAAGCCTTGTCTTGTTAATTTTAGCATTATATTATTACATCTCTTGGGCTGAAATATGGTCAACATGTCCAAAGGCGTCATTGTCCAAAGGCATCATCCTCATAGCCAGAAGACACCATGCCATGGCATGAGGATCTCTCAAATTTGCATATCATTATTCAAAGGCGTCATGGTTCAGAGGAACCATTTTCATGGCCTGAGAAAATCATTTCATGTCCGGCGAATCTCCTATCTCACAATTCATGGCCCAGGATATCATAGTCTAAGGACATCATCCGCACCATCCAAAGGCAATCTTTCATGGTCCAAAGGAATTTGCATCAAATTTAAATTTTTGCAGTAATCTACGTACTTGCATGCATCGTATTTTGAGTTTGCAGGTGATCTCGGAGGTAACCATTTTTCAAATGGGAGCAACCATTCGCTCCGGTTTTCTCTCATACCATTTTTATTTCTCCATTCATAACCTATTCTCATCAGCTACCCATCTTATCTCATGATATCTAGCTATCTGCCCTATAATACATCCGATAAACTCTATGCCTATAATCATAACTCCATCCAACATTACCCTTCGTGAAAGAACCATTGCCAAAATTGGCTAACATTCCTACAACAACTCCATCGGCCTCATTCACCGGTGGATCCGGAACTACACATGGCCTGACTCCTGTAAAACAAGGGATATGTAGGTAGCTCAGAGACCAGGGTTCGGCCCTTATTTTTCAAAACATCCCAATCGGTCAAAATTGGCCATCATTTCTTTACACGAAAACTCTTGCATCCTTCCCAGGTATAGGGGGGCAGCTGTTGATACCCAATTTTTCCCTATTATATTTTTAAAAGTGCATATATACCTTCAAAGCTATGCATTAGCAACAATGGACATTTTTCATAATTTCAATATTTTTAAATTAATTTATTCAAGCATTTTAGTTATATAAATGATTACAAAATTGCATTACAAATGGCTCTATAATATTTTATTGATTTAATTTTGCTACTTATAGCCATATTAAGTTCAAATTATTTTACAAATGGCCAGATTTACACCTTTTGGTTACAATTGCAATAATTTTGCAATTATAGTCCATGCATACATCTGTGCATTATTTCTCCAGAAATTGATCCATTATATTTTTGAAATATTGATAAATTATTTTAAAGCACCTATATGCATGAAAATTATTTTTTCTCATTGTTAATTATTTTATAAAATAATTTTTATTCAAATACTTGGGTATTTAATAAATAGCCCCTTATTTTCGGATCTAGCCTAATTAAACAGCCCAATTTCAATCCTCAGGTCCCTAACCCATTAAGACCAGGCCCAAACCAATCAAACCCAACCCTAATTAAACCTAACCCAACACAGGCCCCTCCTAATCCAAGTCGTTGATCTCTGAGATCAACGGCCCTTATTTGTTCTTACCATTTTTAACCAAACAACCCCCTAACCTAATTCATTCTCACAAAAGAGCCGCCCTAGAATCCCTAATCCTCTCCATATCTCTGAGACCCAACCTTAACCCTAGTCGCCGCCACCCAAAACCAGTCCTAATCCCTTTGATTCCCATTCGTTCCCTGGATTCCCATGGTTGTATGAGACTTCTACTTGCCTCTTACTTCCCCTAGTTTCTGGATTTTGTGATTTCGTGGAAGGACTTCGAAGAGATCTAGTCCAGATCTTGTTCAAAACTCTCTAAGAGTCTGTTTGTGGTTTGTGAGTGCTTTCTATCGATGTTTTACGGCTCAAACCTCTAATTCAAAGACCAGATTCTCTTCACGCTTTCTCTTTTCTTCAAAAACCTAATGTTTGGACTTGAATCTGTCTAGATCCTTGTAGATCTGGAGCGATTTTGAGTTCGTCATTATTTTTTTCCTTAAGGGTCCCTCATTTCTTTACTGATTAATCGATTTTTGAGCACTTTGTTATATTAAGGGTTGGTTTTCTTATTGTTTGTTGGTCGAATATCTGTGTATCTGAAGTTTTTTTAAATTCTCATGGTTATTCTTTAAGGTTCTTTTACTACTCTACTACTATCGATTTTAGCACTACGCTATTTTAGGTTTTGATTTCTCTTATTTCTATTGTTCGAAACTTTGTATGTTTGAAGTGCTTTCAAGTTTCCATGGTTGTCTTCTTTAAGGGTCCTTTGACTTCTATACAGTCAATCAACCTTAAGTGTTTCCAAATTAAGGTTCTTACTAGGCTTCTCTTCAAGAGGTTCTTCTACATTCAAATGTTTAATCTAGTCATCTCTTTACGTGTTCTGTTAATTTTTGTATGTGTGCTTGAATCCTAGACGTGTCTGACGGTAACACTAATTTATTCAATTTTTTATTTATTTATTATGTTTATGTCTGTGAACCAGTCGATTAACTGATTCTATTTAGGGATTTGATTGATTTTCCTGTTAAATCCAACATTTTTTAGGATTTTCTTTTGCTTAACTGATTTCTATTTAGGGAATTTGAATAATTCTTTCCTGTTAAAATTAGTTTTTTTCAGAATCTTCACTTGTTTCCCTATTTTGACTAACTATATTTGCCTTAATTAGTTATTAGTAGTTTTGGGGATTTGATGGACTCCTTATATGATATGGTGTTGATTTATTACCTTATTTGAGACCCAGTTCTGACCGTTAACTGACTCTCCCCAACTAAAGGAGCCTTTTCCGAATTTCTCAAATGGAATTGATTTTATAATTGGTTGATTGCTTTTCATTGATTGAACTGTGATTCTCTTTACCTTATTTGTTTTGCTGCCTAAAGTGCTATATATACACTCTCATTTTTCTCCTTCAACACACGAGCACACTGTTCAGAATACACACACATACATTTAAACTCTCTCTTCTTTCTTTGCTACTTATGTTGAATGTTGGTCTAGCCGGCTAAAGGCCAAGGCTAGATAGTGGATTTGCACCTATTTTACATTATGTATTTCTCTTCTTTAACTGGTATGTCTCCAGTTAGATTTTGAAACTTAACTTTATGTGTTCTATGCCTATACATCTATGCTTGTTCCTGTATTAGTTATTCAATTTGTTTTTTTGTTTGCTGTTATTAAGCATGCCTAATTTCTGCCTTGTGTGTAATCAGCATGATTGACGTCATTTAGTTCATTGATATTTGTGTAGCATGTTTACTTTGTTCCCTTAGCCCTCCTTTTAATTGGTATGACTATGTTAGTTATTTAGTTTTCTAGTGCATTCAATTGGTCCTGAGTGTGTTCAATTCTGTTTAACAAATCTTTATTTTCAACATGATTCTGTTACATTCTTTCTCTTTGTCTTAACTGTCTATGACTAATTTGTTCAGTAGACTCCTAGTTGTTCTGGACATTTGCTGTATCATTTTCCCTGTTTAAGTGGTTTCAATCCTATATGCTTCCCATTCCCCTTCACCCCTGTTTGTAAGTCTACTTGTTGAGTGAATATGGGTACTCTATGATCAATTGTGTTGTTTGTTGAGTATTCTTTCCTCAAAAATGATTTCAAAACTGTTACTTAATCCTAGTATTCTTCTCAAAAACTGGTCACTCCCAGTATCTTTAAAAAAATAAAAAATATGTTTCTGAATCTTTTCACTTCTAAGTTACTTTACTAAGTCTTTCAACACTATGTCAAGCACTCTCACCCTACTCCAAGATTATTAAGTTCTGCCCCTCTGGTATGTGTACTTATTAGGGATCTTTGAGATCTCTATGAACTGTTGGATACCAGGGTTGGCCCTTCCACACTGCACATAACCAATCCCCATTTGAGAAATGGTCTTTGTGTGAGCACTGCCCGGGATCCTTGAGGCCCTTAGGGAACTCTGACACACCAAGGCACACACTATATGATGTGAGATCTTTGGCTTCTGAGATTCTGTTGAAGGCATGGCATTCCCAAGTTTACTTTGAGCCTGATTTAGGCTGCCTATAGTATAGTTTTATTTACTTATGTAATTCATTTGATCCTGGTCAGTAATAATATTATTTGAAACCAGATGTTGGGGTGATTAGTAAAAAGGGAGGTTTCCCATATGATGTTTGTAGGAAACTGGGTAGATATCATGCTTTAGGTTGATACATAGTAGAAATCATACTCTTAGTTTATATACATATTTGCAACAGAAATCCTGCTTTGAGTTCATGTTATGATAGAAATCATCTTCTAGGCCCATATGCTATGTTACTTGCATCAAAACATGTCACAAGTCTATAATATTTGCATTAGAAAATCTGTCGTAGGACACTCGCGTTTATATTTTGCATATTAGAAACTTGTTATAAGTTCATCACTTCTTTCTCTAACTCTGCATAAGTTATTATCACCTGGAAATCATGTCATTAAAATGCTGCTATAATCATGCTTAATAAAAAATGATCATCTTTATGTTAATTAGAAATCCTGATTTAGGACTTTGTATGCATTGGCTCTAAACCATGTCTACGTCGTTTGAATAAATAACTATCAATAAAAAGGTTTAGAATAGTCCAACACATAGATATCATATCCTAGTCTAAACATGCATAAAATCAGTTTTGTAATATTAATCACTTATATCAGCATGCCTATAGGACTAAATAACTTCAAGTTGTTTAATTAGTTCCCAGATTATGACTGCATACAGATCCACTCCTAGGCAAGCCTTAGGCAATTAAATCATGTTCTTTTTTTGTGTGAAATTGTCCAGGTTTAACAAGCTATAAAATTGATAGGCAAACTAGTTAGAGTTCTGCCACTTTGCTTTATACAAGTTGCTGCATATTCTGTATCTGTGATGTTTGTTTACCATGAAAATGGTAACAACAATTAAATTTGTAAATAGGATTCTAAAAATACATGATCTATTCTATAGCTAGCTGTTAGAGTAGTTGATGCTAAGAATGTGAAGTTTAACGATGAAATGCAAGCTAAAACGAGACAGTAAACAAACCAAGGGTCCTGTTACCCGGATGCAGGAGTGGTCGATGGGGGACCTCGGGGTCCATGTTCGGGTCGAGCTCGAGCTATCGGGGATGATCGGAAATGGGATAACAGTTAAGATATGATTGAATAAAGCTCTTTATGGACAATACCGAGCAATACGATGAAGAACAAGTAAGAGAACGATGAATATTAAAGCGCCCTCGGGGCTAGTGAGAACGAGCAAATTAGAGAGAAAAGAGAGAGAGAGAGAGATATTATTGATCTTGTGGAGAAATAGAGCAACCTCAGCCTCATATAAGGTAGTGCGAGTTCCCTTTATATAAGAGGGGAACCCTACTACTAGTACATGGGCATTAACTATAAAGTATGGAGATAGGACGGCTTGACACGATGCCTCAGCATAGGCTCTAGATAGGATGGCCCTATCAGACTTAGCCATGTGCCTTGGGTTCTTCCCCCTCTGTCCTGACTTCGAACTCCGTCTTCCCTGACGATACCCGATAGAGGGGATTCGGTCGTGGCTCCACGCCTTCGGGGTCTCGAGGCATTCTTCCGGAAAGTCTTGATAGCGAGAAATTAAGTCTTCTGATTTTTGCCACACACAGATAGTCTCTGTGGTTCATAGAACAAAGCAAAGGGAAATGATTCTGACACTTGACTCCTCGAGCTTCTTACAGCAACGTCACACCAGTGATGCAACTTGTGGCGCGAGCTTTGTGGCAACCGGGGCATCCCATGGATCTGTGTATTTTTACTTCATTCAATGCGTTGCCGGTTCCCGTTCTCCAAGACGACTGTACCGCCGTTGATTCGGTGTTTCAATAATGCAATAATTGCATCCGTCGGTCAATCTTCCAAAGCCTCAATGACCGTGTCGTAACCCCCCTATAAATGGGGGTGCCTTGGCATTGTTTTTCCTATCCCATTGCCTTCGCTAGCTCATTTGCCCATTCCTTCTTATCATCCTCTTCTATCCCTGGAAATCATGCTTGGGTCTCATGGCCTTAAGGCCGTTTGGCGGAGCTCCCTTAGATTGTGTTGTGGTCTTTTGCCGGGGCTTCCCTTTGTCGAGCACAATCATGTTGTCCTATTTCTGTTGTGATTGTTGACATGTTTGGTATGGCTGTTGCTATTGGCCCAAGGTGGTGATGGACGGGGAGTCGGTTTCCCCCTTATGTAGACAGTCATTCGGACTATGCACCGCTGCTCACTCACCTACCAGGTCCTAGTGTGGCACTTCATCCCTTGGGTTTTTTCTTTCCCAAGGGATAAAGTGGCACTACCAACCGTTGAGGCTGGGGCCTGCCGAATCTTCAACCTTTGGCTTCGGCGGGCCATGTCTCTTTTCTCTGCCTCCCCTTATTTTCCTCTTCTTCATCTTCTCCGGCAGGAATCCCTCGGGGGATTGAGCTGGGAACCTATAGGAGGATGCGGTCAAAGGAGTCGCCCTCGTGGATGCTGATACAGGAGATGGATTTTTGAGGGTGGACTGGGCCCTCGAATTTCATCGCATGTACATCCTTCCGTTCCTCTATCTTAGGTGTAGAGAACCTCTATAGGCTTTTGTAGTTGTATGTAGGGACCCCTCGAGGGCTATTGTACATGGATATTTATGAATATCAATATACTTTATTGACATTTGCTTTCGATTCTTGCCTTATTTTTGTATGCTCTCGTGCCCTTTGAGGCCTTTTGAATGTCTTTCTTTATTATTGAGCGCTGATATCTGACTCAGGTGCGAGCGTTATTTACAATCCTATATTGATCGACATGGCTCTTTTCTGAGCCCATCGTTGTACCTCGGTCCAAGCCTGAATTGATCTGATAAACTTGGGCTGTCGAGCCCTCCGAGTTGTACGGCGATAATATGCTGAGTTTCGGAGCTTTTCGAGAATGTTATCTTGAATGGAGGTCATCTTTGGGTACCTGGGGGTCCTTCTTGATCTAGATGCAGATAATTTTTTAAAGCGTATAGGATAAACTTCTGTTGAGGAGTTGCCTGTACTCAGGCGCTGCCTCGAGCCTTCGTGGAGATTTCGTTGTCGAAGCTTCCCATACTCATTCCTCTTTTTTAGAAAAGGGAACCATGAGACCGGGTACTGCCTTGAGTCGAGTGATGGCGTTGAAAGCTTCCCGAAGTCCGACTTCTTTTTGGTGGGGGTCCTCGAGGTAGAATGCTGTCTCTAAATTGGAGATAATACAGCCGACTCCTTGAGTCCTGGCTTCTCATCGAGGGATGCTTCCGGGATTGGGTATCACCCCATCGATCTATATCAAAGCTGTTGGATTCCCGGGGCTCACTTCGGGTAGGCGAGTCATTACTGCTTTTCGTATATATGTGGGGCGGCTTTGGCTTCTTCGAAAGACCTCACTATTTTAGATAGCTTTCCTTCCACTCTGGCATAGGGTTCTTCATTTTTTCAGGCGCAAAAAGCATTGGCGCACGTCCTTGCTCTGATCTGTTAGTTTTACCATAGTCATGGCAACCACTTCGGGACCGGCCCGGTAGGGAGTGGGGAGTGTTGCTCCCGACGTTCAGGAACCCCAGAGTTTGCTTTAAATACTGTGTCTTTGTTAATAGAGGAACATCTGGATATGGTGAGGAGATATTGTGGATGGTGCAAGGGGATAAGGCTGCAGGTGCTTTCCCCAGATGAGAGTATTACGGATTCAGCTGATGGATTGTTGAGCGTATACCTATATCCTTTCACATTTGGCCCACTTGATATGGTCGTTATTGATTTTTGCTTGGAGTATCAGGTTACTTTGGCGCAGATACACTCGTCGTTTTGGCGAGTGGTGCTGATGATGAGGTTCTTTATGGAGAAGGATGGGCTTGAATTCACGCTTGACCACCTCGTCAGGATATACTGGCCCTTTCATCACCAAGGCTTGCTAACCCTGAGGTGCCGTTCATCCACGCCCTTTGTTGTCGATGATGAAGAAGACGGGGATCAAGAGTGGGCTAGTTGGTTTGTCTGGGTCTGGACGGCAGACATTATCCCTGTGGAGCTTTTGCCATTTCCAGATGGATGGAATTATGCACGTAAGTGGAGTGTCTGGTGCTTTTTCAGATTTTTCCTATAGCGAAAATCAGTTGAGTAATCGTGTTTTTCCCTTTTCGCAGCAACTTCATGGACGCCGGGCAAAGTTCTTGACCTGCGCGGGTAGGTCCGGAGGCTGGTGACCCATTCGACCTGCGACGAGCTTCGGTAGCGAGCTCTATTCCATATCAGATGGGGAGCGAATTACCAAGGTATGCACGCACACTGCCTTTGCCTTGGTCTTCGTATATTTGAGGTAACATTTCCCTCCTTTCGTTTGTACTGGCTTTTTCGTTTGCAGGTATCGGGCTGTTCTTCAGGATGAGGCAGTGCTCTTTCGATGGGGAGAAGGAGGCGTCGTCCTCTGAGCCGAGGGAGAGGGCATTGTCCAAGGAGAGGTAGTGTGATGGAGCTTTTAGTGGTGCTGAACGGGCCTGCGTCTTCAAGGAGAGGGCATTGTCCAAGGCTGCTATTCCCGGAGTATCTGATTCCCGGACAGCAATTCCTCTGAGTGAATACACTTCGCCCGAGGTTGGTTCTCCTGGGGCCAAAGAGGCAGGATCAACAGGAGTGTGCTCTGACTTCGAGGAAGTCCGCCGGCTTCACTTCGTGGCGAGTTTAGGCGTAGTATTGTTGTATTGCGCGTCCTCCTATATTCATCGAGTTTTCCTTTTGCATGCCTGTGATGGGCTCAGGTCTGAGCTTCTTTGTCAAGGAGCCAGGCGTCGAAAGGTTCTGGACGAAGACGAGTCCCTTAGGCTCCTTAGCAAGGAGAAGGAGGTTGAGTTGCTGCATTTGTGATATGAGACGTACCGGAGCTCGAATTACTAGAGCTATTTGATGAAGGAGGTAACATTTTGTAGCGCGCGCCTCGCTTCTTGTGGAGATTAAGGTTAACCCCATTTTGTTATACTAGTTGCATAAAAAGATGGAGGCCTTGGAGTACCTTAAGGGCGACATCGACCGCGTCGGAAATGCTTGCGGTGAGCTAAGGGTTCAGGTGCAAGCTCAAGCTTTAGAGGAGACAGGCGCTCTGACCAAACTCCGTGCCATCAAAGCCCAGCTTTGCTTGGCTTGTGACAATGCCAAAGTTCAAGTGGATATGATCGAAAGATTTGAATCTGATCTCTCAAAGATCAGGGCTGAGATAATTGATGCCCGGGCTGAAGCGGCATTAAGCCGAACCAAGGCTGATCAGGAGATGGCAATTTGTATGAAGGACGTTGCTGATGCCAAATCCGAGCTGAAGCAAGCCCTCAACCGGGAGAAGACGATCGAGGAATATATTCGTTACAGATCCCGAAGAGAGGAACTCGAGGAGATCGATGCAAGGGGCTTCGTTCTATCGGAGGAATTGGCTCGAGCAAGGGCGTACGAGCGTGATGCTCGGTCCCTTCTTACTGACATCGCAGAGAGCGAATCTGGCAAGTTGTAGCCATTTGGAGCGGAGTGTCGATTTCGCCGTTTTTCCATTTTGTATTTGATACTTGTGGAGCATGTTTGTAGATGGAGAGTGCAACTTTTTTGCATATATAAGATAAGAGGAAACTTGAAGCTTTATCTCTCCTGCATCTCTTTCTATATTGCTTTTGACTAGGCGGGCTGGTTTCAGTGTTTGGCGGGAATCTCATAGGGTTCGGAACTGATCAGGCAAGCCCGGCGGCTTTTAAATACGATCATTGACGTGAGAAGGCGTTAGGGCCTCTGTGTTTTGCCTAGCTGTTTAGGCTTAATCTCCGAGTCAGGCCTTGACTCAAGCTTGCCCGACCTTCAATCTTTAGTACCCGTGTGGGTAGATAGTGATTGTTCTTATTTCTTGCCCTTGGGCATTTGTCGTTTCAACTATTTTGGGTCTAGTCTCCGAGTCGCATTGTGATTCGAGCTTTAATTGACCCTCAAGTTCTTTCTTGCCTGCATGGGTGGACGATGATTGCCTTTTGTGCTTCGGGCCGAAGTGACCTTACAAGTGTGTGGCCCGGAGGCTCACTCATTTGGCGATAATGGCATTTATTCCGTGCCCTTAGGCATATTGCAATTTAACTATTTCGGGTCCAGTTGCCGAGTCGCATTGTGACTCGAGCTTTAATTGACCCTTAAGTACTTTCAATTTTTAGACTGGCGATAGTGCATCTTACGATGTTCTTGTCGTTGAGACCTTTTAATATGTGGCCCGGAGGCTTGCATGGTTAAGTATTTTGGATCCTGTCGCCGAATCGGGTTACGACTCGAGCTCATTTTAATCCTCACATTGTCAATTTTCAAGCTGGCGACAATAGATCTTACGCTGTTTGGTTGTAAAAACCTTTTAGTGTGCGGCCCGGTGGCTCGTTTGGCTGGCGACAATGGCTCTTACGTTGTTTTGCCCGTGGTCTTTTTGTAGGCTTTGTTTTCCTCTCATTAAGGTCTTTTGAAATAATTTTGCCTGATCTGTCGTCGGTTTTGGAATAACTCGATTTCAAGTCATTATCGGTGATGTTTGAGCACCTCAGAAGATCCATAGCTCGTGGGTTGAGTAGGTTGAAGCCCTGTGATTTGGAGCTGACATAGTCGAAGCTTGTTTTTGCCTGTAGAGGGAAGCATGTTTTAACTGGTTCTTTCTGAAGTATATTCAAAGTAGTGGCCTGCAGTTTTTGTTTAGTGACGGTCGGGCATCCCCGAGTCGCGTTAATTTGGCAGTATCAGCCATTTTGACCGTAGTCATATATGTTTGTCCGGAGCCATTTTTGATCTCGAGTAATAGTTTAGGCATCTACACTGAGAGTATGCCCTTTCGAGATTCTTACAAATGCGACGTATAGCCTAAACTTCGAGATTTTCATGCATGTTGAGGTCTTACAGTTTGTCATGCATGTTGAGGTCTTATAGTTTGTCATGTGTGTTGAGGTCTTATAGTTTTTGCTGTAGTGTAGAATAGATCTGGTTACGCCGAGTCTGCCCGCTAGGGGTCTTACAGTTTTGGGTTTTTCAGTGCATGGTGATTGGCGACAATCTCCGAGTTATTGAGTTTGCTTGGGCTCGAAGGCCGATGTTTGTGAGCTCGGAGCTACCTTGCTGGGGCTTCTTAAGCCCAGAGTTCCGACCCTAGGGTCGTGCGGGTATCAAATTGTTGACACTAAGTCCCCGAGCATTTTGGGATGCATTCGGTGGAAGGGTTCTTGCCGAGAATACACTGCGATTTCCTTGTTTGGAGAATAAGATGCTGAAAAGATATCCTTTTATTGCTTGGCGTAAACACTCATTGTTTCATTGTCGTGAGCTCGGCCCGCTTGAGCACGGCTCCTCGGACCATTCGATCCGGTACATAATTCACTATTGAAACTTAGTCTGGCGTTTCCCGGTCCTTCCGAGGGGATATTGCCCTTAAAAGAAGATCATCGCTCATCATTTGTCTGCAGGAGTAAGCCTGTGATCTTGTCGGATCCTCCTTTGGGAGTATGTTGCTCTGCTAGTAATCTTGCTGGCGAGACCTCTTTGGGGCGGAAGTCCGATTGAGGAAAAAATGCAGTGGGCCTTATTAAGGCTTTGGGATCTTTGGGTGGAGTTAGAACCGCCGAATGTCTTGGACGGTTGTCTGTATACATGTTAGTGAGCAAATAACAAAGGAGTGAAATAGTTCTTCCTCACCCCAGGATGTGTAGGCGACGTTTCAGGATTTGGTACGTTCCTGCGCTCTCAAGGTGTGAGCCCTAATGCAGCCTCCGCTGCGTTTAATCAGGCTTGGCCAAAGATGTGATTGTTTTACCCTTTGATCCTTTCGAGGGTGGACACATTGATGCCGGTGATGCGCCATATTGTGGGGAATTTCCCCTCGTCGCATATTGCTCCCTATCGACTTATTTTTATTCCTCCCTTTGCGTGGGATTTCATCCTTTTGGCAAAATGGGATCGATGTTGTCTCCGGGCAGTGTGCCCGTGGCCATCTGACTAAGACGTCTGTACCTTGCACCTTCTTTGATGGTACAGAGCCCCGCGTCCCAGCTCAAGTTTAGACGGGCTGTATCGAGAGAACGTTCTTCCTGCTTGTTGTGGTGATCGTCGTTTGGAATCCCTCAAAGATTCGGGGTGCGGGAGCGATTTGGTTCGTTAGTCCGAACCACCCCATTTACTTTGGTCTGACATCGTTGGTATGCTTGATCGAACCACCTGTGTTCCTGAACACATGTTTTATTTGGAATAGATCAAACGAGGGAGAGGGTTACTAATGCGCCAATGCGAGGCCGAGGCGAAGTCTCGGTGTCCTTTTCCTGGATGTAAGGGTGTCCTCTGGAGTATGTCCCTGGACCTGTTCGTCCCTGGCGACGAACATTTTTACTTTCCATTTTATGAGTCCTTGGAGGGTGTCGCCGCTCCTCCATTGTCGCGATAATATGCCGCAACTTGTTTGCTTCGTTCTTCTTGGTTGCCTTCCTCCCTTGGGGCTGCATTCGAGCCTGATCGCTCGTCAATAATCGGTTGTGATTTTTATTGAGTAGCACGGTCGTTGTTCTCCTAAGATGATGGCCATTTTTGACCCCATGGCCACGCGCGCCCTACGGTTCCCGCGCCAGGCTGTTGTTCGTTTGAAGGGGTCTTGGTCGAGTAGGCCAAAGTCGTTCGGCGTCACTGGTTTCACTTATGGTAATCACGATGTTTTGTATAGCAATGCTGAAATCATATTCTGCTGGGCAGGGTGCCCCGGCCGGCCATGCCTCATCAAACCTGGTTCTAATAAAGATTCCTCGAGGATGTTGCCATCATTCTATTTCTCGATCGTTGCGAGGTAGGTTGCATCATGTGGCGTTCCTCCCATCCGCGGTGCACAGGTGGTACCTCCTCCTATTTGACATTAATCTCTTTGCCGGGAGCCTACTTGGGTACACCGAGCCCGAGGAGGCTTTCAAATGGTCGTCCACGGCCCTGATTCGTGGCTGGCGCCGGGTACGGGCATCCGACCAGATCTCGGTTCGGTATCTTATCAAGCTTCGTTTGAAATGTCCTGAAGTCGTCGGGCACGGTTCGTTTAGGCTTTGGGCGAAGGCCTGTGTCGCCTAGTCATCCGAAACCGGGGGCGATCTCGTTCGTTTTATTAGGGAACGAGGCCGGCTTCCTGTGGCATTTCATTCTCTCTCTGTTCAATCTCAGATGTGTCAGGCTCTCCCGTTACTGCTTCGATGGCATCGTCGTGTGCCTCTGTGGAGGAATATCCTGGTACGGTAAGCGAGTTTGTGAGTTCAGGCGCTAGGCTGCGGCGCCACATTATGGTTCCTTTTGAGAGTGTTTCCCCGAACTTCTTCAACGAGACGAGCTCGAACTCATCATCTTGAAGGTCGCTACCTTTTCCCGCGCACACGTAAGCGGTGGTGCGCTCTTCGGGATCCGAGGTCCCCTCGTACTTAGGGAGTTCCTGTTACATTCCGTACTTTTATATTAGTATGAGTCCTAGTAACCCATATGAGCTCGAAGGGATTAAGACCATTTGAGTCACAATGGTCGGAAAAATCTATAAACTCACGATGGTAATTAATATGGCAAAAAATTTATTAAAGATGCAAACAAAGGACTCAAAACGAAAGATACATTCAATTTTGATGCAGAAGATAATTATGAGTTAGAATTAAAAGTGGAGTAATGATACATATCCATTAATGGAAGGATATACGTTGATGGTTATGCTTTTTGTGATAATATTATATATATATATGTGTTTGTTTTTAAATATACACGTGTAACATACGTGGCGAGAAACTAGTTAATATTACTACTTTCGAATATGCTTTAAATTTTATACATATATAATATGAGAAAGTTTATGAGATTTTCTTTTGTGGTAAAGATATAAATTATTTTCTTATCTTTTTACCATTTTAATAATTAAACGTACGAAAATTGTACCTTTTTAATTGCTCTTCATTCTTAATTCTTTACTGAATTTGCTGCTTTTTCATTTGGTTATCTGAATAAAGGTTGTTAAAAAAAAAAATTGATCATTCTACTATAGTGCATAATATCTTTTGTAGGACGTTTGATTCTTTGATCTTCTCTGTGGTTACATAGGATTCTAATCTCACATGTGCATAAGGTAATCATACTGTACATCAGAAACATATTAACACAAATTTACTTGCACGCCAAAAAGAATCTGGCTGGAGCGAATGTAACTTAAAACAAGATAGGTATTACTTATCTTGAAATAACTTCTATTTACTTTAATTATTTACAGTATGCATCCATATTTTTTTTCTAACAATATTAGAGTTAATAGTAATGACATTTGACATTAATTAGCTGGATATAATACTGTGCATATTCGATAACTACATAATTTTGTTTTCAGTATGAGTCTTCTAATGGTAGCAGGTTCATTAACTAGACAATTTATTTTTCAATATGAGATTATAAAAATTATAAGTTGAGAAAATATAAGTATTTTTATATGGATGTTTTAATAAAATAGTAGTGTATATAAATATTTTATGACACCATATGATCATGATAGTACGATGTATAAAGTGTATTTAAAAAAATAAGTAAAATATTAAGTAATTTAAGATAATTCTTAATTACGCGGGTAATTGATTAATTACCAGGTAGCGGGATATTGCCTAATTAATTAATTAATATATTTTTGGATAACTATTTTAGCCTCCCAACGTGGCAGCCATATAAGTGACTCTTTATGTCACAATCAAGGTGGCATGGTTTGGGAATTTTATAGATTAGTCATCACTCAAGTGAGCCTTTAAAACCTATTCATCAACTAATTCAATACATAATGAACAGTCAAATGGGATGAGTTCCAAAATGGATCTAGTATAGTGAGATCACATCAATCTGCATATTTAACTCTTATAGGCAACTGGTGAAGCTTTTTATTAAAAATTTATAAAGCCAAAAATCTACGGAACCACGGTGCCCTTTTGTTTCACTTATCATCCGTGTTGCACCTCTTAGTTTGAGGTTAAGTTTTTCATTTTTTTGACAACTCGTAGATGACGGGAATTACTCACTATTCTCCTTTTTAGTGGAGCTATAACCATACATGTTACTTTACAGAATCAAGAATTTCATTCATGAAAAAGATGCTAGACCTAAAACAGAAGGCCTCCTACAAGTATATGTACCTTTGGTGGCTCCATCTCGGGGGAAACGCCTCCACCACCGTACTGCAATACAGGTTCACCCTCAGAATCAACAGCAACAAGAGAACAAGTAGCAGCAAACCCCAGTCCCTTAACTTCTTCCTTGAAAACATTTCCGAGGGAACATGCTGTTTTTACCGCAGTGCAGATTGCTAGCCAAATATCAGTCGAGGGTAGAAGACAATAGGGAATGATAACGAAGTACTCTTGGATTAGTGAGGTGTTTCAACACTAGATTCAATAGTAGAGCAAAAGTAGTAATAGTTGTTCATAAATGGATATTTGAGAAAGCAATAATTTGGGATCTTAAAGAAGTGTTTACTATGGGGCAAAAGTTTGTTTTGGTACTAAGCTGTACATTACAAAAAAAATCTATTCTGCCAATGCCAAGTTCATACGATTAGCATTTCAGAGATGTTCAGAGATTGTATTTACAAAACATGTACACAGCACAAAATCACATATAATACAATGTCTAGCGCCACCTTTTCTGATACTCTTTAAGTGCTTAGAATCAGCTCAGGTATGTTACGGTTATCCCTTCCTTCTTTTGGCATGATCCGTACGATACAAATGAAACGAATAAACGCACTACTTCCATAAATGACTTTATTCCTAAAAGTATTAGAAATGCATATGTTCTTGAACTCCCATATGTCTTATTATTCTATCGTCTGTTCATGGGTCTCAGAAAATACGTAAGTTGATAAAGATTGTTTCATGATATAAATTAGAGGCATAATGGTCTTATGACGTACCAAGAGATTTTATTAACTTATTTCATATGCATTTCATGCAATTATACATGCACATTGACCCATGACCAGATGACGTTATATACGCGTATATATGTATATATATGTATATGGGATATGGGAAAAGGTTACAGCGTTATATACGCATCACCACCTGATCCGCTGGTATACGATGATGATGTTGCCCACAGTGGCTGAAATATGACTCAGAGGTCGCTATATACGCGTATATATGTATATATATGTATATGGGACATGAAAAAAGGTTACGGCGTTATATACGCACCACCACTTGATCAGCTGGTATACGATGATGATGTTGACCATAGTTGTTGAAATATGACTCATACGGCGTTATATACGCGTGTATATGTATATATATGTATATGGGATACGGGAAAAGGTTACGGCGTTATATACGCACCACCACCTGTCAGCTGGTATACGTTGATGGTTTTGCCCATAATGGCAGAGATGGTATGATGGGATGCCCTCAGAGGCCTGATGATATTATGAAATATGTACCAATGCACGACATGACATTCATACACATATGCATGACACTATAATTATTTCATAATTTACGGAGTTATCCAGACTTACAGGTTGAGTTATTTACTCTATATTTCTGCCATATCTTTTATGGACTTATTTATGTGCCTTAAATACTCAGTACATTATTCGTACTAATGTTCTTTTGTTGGGGGACGCTGCATTCATGCCTGCAGGTATAGATAATCAGTTTGACAAGCCTTCATAGTAAACAAGATTGGCATTCAACAAAGGATCGGTGAGACTCCACCTTATTCAGAGTGTAGCCGAGTCTATGAGTCATCGTATCAGAGTTTTTCTACAAATTTATGGGTAGGTCGGTACCCTATCACATTTGATTTCAAATAATCTTAGAGGCTTTGTATACAGAGGTTTATTTTGTACAGTATGTCAGCGGCCTTGACGACCCATATGTATTTATGGTTTAAGAACGATGGTTCATTAATACAGTAGTTGTCCACTCGCAGTTATGCACTACATGTTGTTGCCATGTTGGCCCATGATGGTCACAGAAAGAATGAGTTACAGAATGGCTCGCACGAACCAGTACGACACTGAGTGCCAGCCACGCCTCCCTTAGTTTGGAGCGTGACAGTTCCAGTGTTTCGGATTTCCGTGAAACGGGTTCCAGGACTGCTTCCTCGGGGGACCACTATTGTATGAACTTCCAAAAACCTGACTCGATCCTCTTGGAGAGATCCCCAAGCATCTTCGCTATGGCAGGGCCTGTTATCGATCTGTTGTTGCTTGATCTCTCGGGTACTTGTTTGGCCGGGGGAGCTATTTCTGGTGCCGCTATGCTGAGAGTCTTCGTGTGGCTTTGCAACTGAGCAATGGCTCATTGTTGTGCCTGCAACATTTCAAAAATAACATGAAAACTAGCTTCCTTTTCTTCTCGGGCCGGGGTTTTTTGAGCTTCCTATCGGTCGCTGCGCCGTATGCTCCTATTGGTGTGAGAAGTTTCATTGACTTGTTGTGCGTCCTACGAATCTGCGTCCGCTAGAATCAGTCCGGGTGCTTTATTGGGATTCTGTGGTGGTGCTCCAGCGGCCCGGACAGCCACGCCATTTTCTCCGTGGTTTTTGAGGTTGTCGTTCTCGACTTTGTTCACCGAGCAAGACATTTTGCGCTGAAATAAAAGTATCTTGGACAAGAAAAAGTGTGAAACATAATGTGTGTTTTGCAATGAAACCAACAAGAAAAATAATCTTTATTACTTTTAGCCCCATGGTGGGAGCCAAACTGTTTACCGTAAAAATGGTAATAACAATTAAATATGTATATGAGATTCTAAAAATACGTGATCTATTCTCGAGCTAGTTGTTAGAGCAGTTGATGCTAAGAATGTGAAGTTTAACGATGAATTGCAAGGTAAAAAAAAGCAGTAAACAAACCAAGGGGCCTGTTACCCGGATGTAGGGCTGGTCGATAAGGGACCTCGGGGTCAATGTTCGGGTCGAGCTCGAGCTATCGGGGATGATCAGTAATGGGATAACAGTTAAGATATGATTAAATAAAGCACTTTATGGCCAATACCGAGCGATAAGATGAAGAAAAAGTAACAGAACGATGAATATTAAAGCGGACTTGGGCCAGTGAGAACGAGCAAATTAGAGAGAAAAGAGAGAGAGATATATATTATTGATCTTGTTGAGGTACAGAGCAAACTCAGCCACCTATAAGGTAGTGTGAGTTCTCTTTATATAGGAGGGGAACCCAGATACTACTACATGGGCATTAACTATAAAGTATGGGGATGAGACGGCTTGATGCGATGCCTCATCATAGGCTCTGGATAGGCCGGCCATGTCAGACTTAGTCGTGTGCCCTGGGAGCTTCCCTCTCTGTCCTGGATTTGATCTCCGTCTTCCTTGAGTTGGGCCTCGACGAGCCCCGAGGGAGGGGATTCGGTCGTGGATCCATGCCCTCGGGGTCTCGAGGAATTCTTCCGGAATATCTTGATAGCGAGAAATTAAGTCCTCTGATTTTTGTCGCACACAATGTTCATCTAGATATCATGTTCTAAGGCTTTTTGAATTTCTTTAAAAATAGTTGTTTTAAGACGTGCTATGTATCTAATTATGTGTGGAGGCAAACATGAGCCCCTAATTTATTCTCTATGTGACAGTCCAATGTGTTCTTTGTTGTCGCTTAGATTTTACCTTTTAAATACTTTAGGAGTGTCTAGAACTGCCAAAGTATAGAGGTTCTAAATGCCTCCGGGACCACAAGGAAGGGACGAGTAAAGCACTCTTAGAGTTCGTTAACTAACCTCACTTATATAATCACTACGAGGATGGTAATGTGTAGTAAAAGGATCTGATGACCTGCGCGCTAATGTCACGTGTAGCCCTTCTACTTGAGGAGGATTACCGGGCATTGCACAGATTGATCCTATAGGCTAATAAACTTAGGATTTCCCTTCCCCAATTCATATATGTGTACTTAGACTGCCCAAACTTCCTTTGTTTATGTATTTATGCTTGGATTGTTCAAACCTCCTTAATTTACGTATTCTTAGGCCATCTAAACTTCCTTGATTATATATGTGTGCTTAGACTATATAAATTTCCCTTATTTGCAAATGGGTGCTTATACTGTTTACCTATCAATCACTAATTCACATGACTAAGTTCGGCCGAGACCAACCGTTGTGGACAACGAGCGGTGCCTAACACCTTCCCCTCAAGGTTATTTTGAGCCCTTACCCTACTCTCTGTTAATGCAAACTGGTTACATGAGTTAATTACTCTAGGTGCCCTAACGCACCTTAATACATTAGGTGGCGAATCTTCAAATACCCAATTCCCCAAAGGAAACGAGTTGTTCCCAATGAATATCGAAACCCGGACTCCACGAAGGAAAAAAGCGGCGTGACAACATTGATTCAGCTTGAAGCGTATTTCATTGAATTCCTTCCTCTCACTCATATGTGCATGAAAGCATTCGAGAGCAGATGTACATCTACGGATTGTGGATTCCATGGATGAGGTGCGAGACGTATTTTCTGTGTTTTGGTGATGGGCCAATTTGGAGGACTTGAGGTTAGGTTTAGACCGCATCTTAGACTCGGTAGTTTCAGTTGTGTGAGCATGTTCTTTGAGACTTATATGTTTGATAGTATCCTTAGGAACGGGATATTTGTCCTAGTGACTGGTTGGGTGAATACATGATGAGTATGATATGACTTTAAGGTGTGTTTAGATGGCTTTGATATGACGAGAAGGGTTGCTTGGAATGTCAATAGAACTATTGGGTGCTTTATTTCTATGATGTGTTTTAGAGTCTTCAGTTATGAGTGTTTTTATGGATTCCATCATGTTGTTCATTTGTTGAACGAACTAGATTCAGATTTCTTGTGGATGAGTTTAGACTTAGGAAGATTAAGTGATTACATAGCAATTGTGGATGTGAAATGGTAAAAAGAGATGTCAATGTGGGACTAAGCACATGCGTTATCACTTGAGGGGTAATCAACAGATGTATAATCACTACGATGATTGTGCGGAGAGTTTTTTTCGATCACTCGGTTATATGTGTTGCGATTTGAGTTTGGATCATTTGTGAAGGTGGACCTGACTATCACGAGGATGAATGCGAGCTTAGTAGATGAGTTGGGGAATTTTATGGGTATTGTGAGTTATCGACTATTTTGATCTATGCCTTTGAGCAAAGTGGGGGAGTTTGTTATCGATGATTTAATTGAATGGTTACGTGTTGTATTGGGTCAGTTTGAGGCATACACGTGGATCAGTTATGACTTGTAGAGGCTAGTTTTAAGGATGACTTTAGCAAGGAATTTATGGATGCATGATGTACTATACCTTATAGATATATGTAAGTCTTGGAAATGGGCTAAGGTTGTTATTTGTGATGGATGTAATGTACCAATAAAAAGGATTCACTCGTTTGCTTAGAGTGTGGATTACTTTTTTGGGTGTTCTCATGCTAATGGGGCATAGGTTGTTTGGCCTGTTTGGACGGTGCAATTGACATTTGAGTAAAATGGATGACTCTCGAGATAGTTCTAATGGATTCAAGATTTATATGTAGCAATTGAGAATTTTTCAGATTTGTATATGGCTAGAATCTAAGATTTACATTAGATGGTATCAAGATTCGCGGTATATCTATATCATTATGGATTCTACATTTCACTGTTAGAAAGGTGAAGAAAATGGCTTTAGATTCAAAGAAGGTCTCTTCAGAGTGGGTGTCTCGATTTTGGTACTTTTGGGGTGCATTAGGGCGGTGTAGTTATATGATAGGATTTCTTGTGGTGAGCTTCAGGTAAGGATCATAGTGTTCTGGCAAGGAGAAGTGTGAACTTGAAGGCAATTTAGAAGAAACTCACAGGAAATAGGCAGCTTGGTTATAGGTTGGATCAGTATGGTAATGATACGCTTGACTCTTTTGGTTCTTATGATGTGGTGAGTCTCTACAGGTATATTGTGGCAATACTCCGGGGTTTAGCGACCTCTGTGGCTTGGTTGAGTTAGAGAGATTAGTTATGATGGATTGGTTATGTGCAAATGGGTTTCAAAGAATTCTCGATGGTTTCTGACATCGTTTGATATGGATATTTCCTATTGGCTTGGGGAGCATGTTGCGTATTGTGATATTGTCTTGGATTGGATCAAATCTAAGGTTTTTGACTAATCAGGTACGTATTCCATTGGTGAATCAGAATTGATTATGAGATCCTCATGTTTTTCCTATAATAGCATGATAGATGCGATGTGTTATGTGGGATTAAGATTTGCATGTGCAAGGTCATGATTCAGTTTTGAAGGAAAGGTCATGAATTCTTAGACAACATAGACGGTTTCATATGACTAGATGAATGTTATTACTACTTGGTATTGCCTGAGAAGGGTGTGCATTTCAGAAGGTGCATTGTGTTTTGACTTACGAATGCTTCATTGGCATTTGGGTACTCACCTGGTTGATCGACTACTGATGTTCAGATTTTGCTATGTGGCATGGAGGAATTATAGAAGTATTTCTTGTGGGGATGATTATGTATGAGAGATTTGTTAGTCATTCGAGTAGTGTAATTAAGATCATCTATGGTGATTCATGTGTTCTATGGATTTGGAGACTATGAGTTCTCAGAAGCAGATTGTTTCGGGTTGCGTACTATGAAGATGTGGCCAAAGATATCTAGATCGTAGTATGTGCTATGGTTAAGTCATTGTGGACTTTTGGAGGGACATTTATCCATTTATGGATGACAACATTTGATTTGGGGGTCTAGTGGTATGCCCAATTAGGATGTGTATTCGACACCGGGTCGTATTTGTTAACTCAGCACCGTCATTGCTGAAACATGCGTCATCGTGTTATAGTTATGATTGTTCGTGTTCTAACATGTTCTATGTGTTACTCTGTTATTCTACAAGGGGTTGTAATTTGTTGGTTATATGCACATCCTATGTAGTTTTGTTTGGGCCTTGTAGCGAAATTCGAGCGAAATGGTTATTGGGTGTTGAAAGGTTTATTACGCCTTGGTTATTGTCTTTCCGAACAATGATATATTGTGTTGTTCACTTCTCCATGGCTATGGTCATGTAATTTGTGTACTTGATGTCGAATTGTGTGTGGTTGTTGATTTTGAGCATTGTGGTTTGAGGTATTTCATATGGACCGGTGTTCGGATTGGGTCATGCATCGCAGCGACGATATACTATGATATGATCCTTTGTGCTTATTCCATGTGTTATATTTCCCCTTGTGTAGTGGATTGTTAGCATTGCACTTCGTGGATGTATCTGTCGAGCTTGTGGGATGGTTTCTTCATTCCCATTCTGCATCATTGGGTATATTTGAGTTATTATTCGTTGGTGCACATATTGCAAGAATGTGGCCGTAAGTAGGATGAGTGCCATCAGATTTGATTAAGGTATGTTTGCAAGAGGTTTGTATGATGATTTTGGACATGTTCACAAATTTTGGTTAAATTCCGATGAGTTTTGGTTGTATGGTGATTATTTTTTATTTCGACGTCGATTTGAGCATAAAGGTTACCATAATGAGAAAACGGCCTTTAATTCATGTTTTGACTAAACCATTATATATGTATCGTAATTTTGGAACCATATCAACTGGAATCATCAAGTTTCAACATTGTATGAGGAATTTATGGTCATTTTACTAAGAATTGGGTTGCTAGATTTTTTAGATAATTACGAAATTGCCACTAAATTCGTATTTAAAAATTTACACTATTTTCCAGTATTGAAACCAATATATCTCCTTCATTATAAGGTCAAATGGAGTGATTCAAAAGCTTAACTTGACTGAAATTTACAAGGAATCAATTTGAGTATTCAAATGATATTTTTGGGATCATTTGGCATAAGAAACGAGGTAGAACAACTACGTAGAAACATATAAAATCGAGAGTTTATTCATTTTGTCATATTGTGAGTTGGGGAGCTCGGATTTGGGTGATTTTCACCACATGGATTGGGGTAAGTGTTCTATACTCGATTTTGGTTATATTTTATGAATCCATCTTCATTTTTGGCATTTGATATATGATTTCAAAGTGAAGTTTGGTGAGGTTTTGTCTAAAATTTCATAAAGTGAACTTTTTGAGTTTTGAACATCGTTTCGGAGTCGGAATTGAGTGAAACTAGTATGGTTGGACTTCTAATTGAATGGGTTATTGGATTTTGTGATTTATGTCGGGTTTCGATATATGGGCCCAAGTTTTACTTTTTTTTGACTTTGGACCCTTGATTAAAGGTTCCTCCTTTTTTGATTGGGTTTAGTTTCTCTTGGCTTGTTTTGAGCCATTCAGAGAGGTTGATACGTGCAGGATGGCGTTTATAGGGTACTGTTCAGCTTGCTCGATATTGGATTTTTCTTGTTCGAGGTAAGTAACACTTCTAAACTTGGTGTTGAGGGCATCAACCCCTAAATATACATGTTATATGTTTGGTGTTGAGATGACGCACATGCTAGGTGACAGGCGTGTGGGTGTGAACCGTGTGAATTATGACTCGGTTGATTCTGTGGTACTGTGTAGTTACCTAATCTTGTTTATATCCATGAAATTTCTACGTGCTAGAGTAATTAATCTATGATCCATGTTAGAATCTATGTTTAGGCTATATTTTTATCCCGTTGTGACCCACTTAGGTCATTTCTACTATTGAGTTATTTGCTTGAATTATAGTTATGTACTCAGTCATATCTATCATTTGCATATCATACCTCAGTCTCTGTTATCATTTATTGTTACATCATGTATCATTGTTTGGGCTGATTGGCATGAGATTTGTGAGCCTGGGAGGCTGGAGAGATTGATGACTAAGTGAGGCTGAGGGACTGATTGTGTGGGAAATTTGGGGGATCAGGCTACACGCCGCAGTAGGCTTTATTGATTCGTGATGGAATTGGGCTGCACTCTGTAGCATGTCATGTTTGCTTATATTAGCGCTTGGTTAGTATCAACCCCTCCGGAGTGTGACATATCATTAGTGAGCACATGTACGATTGAGTGCTGAGTGTGAGTGCCGAGTGATTAAGAGTGTTGCATGATGGAGGTGTTGGGTGATTGAAAGTGTTAAGTGATTGGGATGTGCTGAGTGATTGAGCATGCTGAGTGAGGTCGAATACTCCGACAGTGAGCACATGAGTTTATCATTGTGGTGCATTACATTTGACATGCATACTTGGCATGTAGGCATAGAGATGTATTTTCTCACGTTATAGGTATTGTGACATTTATGACCTCTCATACATATTGATATCTAGGCATAGAGATGTACTTTTGTCATGTTATCTGATAATGGTGCATCTTATCTGTTGTTGAAGTTTTTTGAGAAAAATAATAGTGTTTCTGAAAATACTTACATTTTGGTGACTTAAGTGAAAGATTTGGTTGTTATACCTGAAAAGCATGCATATTTTCCGTAGCTACAAATGAGTTGAGCATCATATCTTTCAGTATTATTTGTATTGTTTTCATTATGTTAGTTGTTCTTGGTTGTTGGTGTTTGACTCTGACCATTGTCCAAGCTTGTCACTGCTTTCAACCTAATGTTAGGTTTGTTATTTATTGAGTACATGAGGTCGTTTGTACTTAAACTATGCTTCTGCACCATGCGTGCAGATTTTTGGATTTGATATTCTTGTGTATGGTAGGAGATGGCTTTGACGATGAACTTGCGTTCCGGTTGTAGTTGTCTCTCCTTCATGGGAGCTTTAGATATATAAAAATCTGTTTATATACATTTCAAAAAGATAATGTATTTATTTCATACTAGCTTTGTAAATTATAAATTTTAGAAGCTCATGATTTGTACTAACGGTCCTCGGGCTGTTGTATAAAATTTCTGTTATTTCATCATTATTCTCTCAATAAATCTCATTTGTAGTTGGATTATTGTTAAATTGGCTTACCTAGCGACATGGATAGTTATATTTAGGGTCGTGACAAAGACTATTTATACAAGTGCCAAACAATGACTAAAAATGGTTGCTGGTGCAATTTTTTTCATTGAAGGTTTTTTCTGTTTTTTTTTATCGTAAAAAACGTTTCCCGAACACTTCGAAACTCATCCTGACCCCCTGAGTCCTCTCCAAACCATCCCAACAAATTCAAATACACTATATGGACTTATTCAAAGGCACGAACCACAGAAAAAATATAACAACTCGAAATCAAGGTTCAATTAAACTTATGAACTCTTAAAATTCTCAAGTTTCATTTCCTCAAATACTAGTGCCAAATTGAATCCGACCACCTCGTGTCTGAATCCAAATATACTTACAAGTCTAAAATCATCAAACAAATCTATTGGAACCATCGAGCCATGAATCTAAGCTTGTTTACTCATATTATTGATGTTGGTCAACTCTATGCCTTTTAAGGCTCTTAGTTAATAAGTAGGCATACAAAAATGCTCCAGGGTCTTTTAGGATCCTAACAACCAATGCCCGCAAGTTTCATATTACCAAATAAACCTGCAAAAATCTTAAATAAGGGAACGTGATGGTAGAACTAAAAGCGACCGATTGAGTCGTTTCATGGCATGTGTCTCTGGTGGCTTCTCATTTTGTACTATTCAACTATAGCAAAAGCCAAAAATAATTTTAAACCGTTAATGTTAGGGTCATGGTGTGAAACAAAAAGTTTTCTAGACTATCGGGGAATTCTACTTGACGTGCTCGATCAGTTAGAAATAAAAAGAGTTGGTGAAGCTTAGTCAATTGGCCATAAAAATTCGCAATAAGCTTTCCACATTACATGACAAAAACCGACTATCATAATCATTTATATTTTTTTGGTAATAAAACTATATAAGAAGAAGAGTATTGCAGAGAAAATAAAGAGAGGGAGAGCTCTGAATAAATTAGGATAAATTACAGTGAAATAGATCCCCACTATTTATAAGAAAAAAACTGACGTAGCCACAAAGTAACAAACTCTAAAATCTCTCTAAAAGATACATTCAACATAAATAATATACTATATTATAACACTTCCCCTTGAATGTGTTATACCCACATTTTCGTATGTTAAAGTTTCGTCATAAGTTAATCAGCGTAAGTTTGGGAATGAGATTATTTTGTGATTATAAGCATTATGCTATTTCAAATAAATGATAAGTAAATTCGAGAAGGTAAGAGGGTAAGCAAGTCAAAGAAAGTGAATTTTCGTCCAAGTTTGGCATTTTTGGATAAAATACCAGGTATAAATGGATTAGTACCATACAAGGTACCACATGACCATGATCGTAAGGTGTATAAGGTATGTGAAAAGTAAGTAGTATTTTAAATAGGTGGAAATAATTCTTAATTATATTGGTAATTGGTTAATATTGGGTAATGAAATATTACCTAATTATGTAATAATTAGTGGTGGAGTAATTAATGTTTTCGATAAATATTAAACTCAAAAAACGTGGCAGCATGTGTTAACCTTTAATTAATCCTAAGGTGACTAATCTGTTGTGAGTCTTGGTGGCACCTTTGGAGGAAGGTTGGAAAGGCAACAAGACTATTAGAATATCAGACTTGGGAATAACAAGTGATGGGAAGCATGTTGTTTCTGTTTGTAAAGAAAATACGACAATATTATTTGAATGGGGATCAAGAACAGAAAAAGTAATTCAAGAGGATCAAGCAACAATCTCTGTTTACCGTGAAAATGATAATAACAATTAAATTTGATTTAGTGGTTGTAAAAATATGTGATCTGTTTTTATGATAGTTGTTAGGCAGTTGATGCTATGTGAAATATTTAGAAACAAGATAAGAGCTTAAAAACAAGATGTTAACCAAATCGAATCGCTGACAATCGGGGCCTCAAGTTTGCCTATTCGAGGGCCTCATGGTCGAGTCTGAAGCTCGGCTGGGAGCTATCGAAGGCGGTCGATGGTAATTAACAGTTATAAATAAATCAAAGACGGCTCTTTATGGCCAATAATAAGCAATGAATGATGAAATTTTAGTAGAATACAATAAACACCAGGACCTCGGCTTCAGCTTCTAGAGCACGTCCCGGCACTAGGATGAAGATGATGATGAGGGTCAGTACTGTTTAGTACATAGAACAAGGTCGGGCGCGGGAGTCCCGCAGGTGCCCCGACCAGAGGCTGCTAAATCAGGAACGACCGATTCGGATCGGTCCCGTGAGGTGGAGAACCTCGAGAAGGGTGTGAATGTGGTCCCTGATCCCGTGACCAAATGTGGTGTAGCCCCTAGTGGGAAGACCATTGCGGCTAGTCCCGAAGGGTCTGGGCCCGAAGCTTTCCAGGGGCAGAAGTTGCCCCTTGGCTACATTGATTCCCTGGGTGGCCTTAATTTGGGCCCTCAATTCTCCTCTAGGGAGTTAAGGGATGCTCAGGACCCGAATGCTACCAACGTGGGGGGTCCTCTCAAGGGGGAGGTATGTTTGGCGACTTCCTTAATGATGCCGATGATGCCAGCGAGGACATTGATCTCGATGCTCCCCATGCTATTAAGGAAGCGTAGAAGTTCCAGCGACAGGTGATGGCTGTTCATGTATAGTTTTCTTTTTAATCTCAAGCATTTTTCCTTATTTTTCTGCCTCTTTTGTTTTGCTGTAGTCTAAGGCGATGTACGATCACGCCCTCTCTAGGCTCCAAGAGGATCTTTCATGTCGTGGAAAGGAACTCAAGAAACTCGTCTCGAGACTGCAGGAGCAAGAAGCCTCCTCTACCCGAAAGGAGAAGGAGCTGGGCGAGCTTCGGGCGAGTTTGGTGGGAGTGCTTAGAGAAAGGGCTGGACATAAGGAGTAGGTAATTCATTACTCGTAAATCCGTTAATTGTTCCCATAATTCAATGTTTGTTGACCTACCATTTCTTTTGCATATCGGGCAGAAGAATGGGGAGATCCTCTAGCTGAGGAAGCGAAACGAGATAGTGACCTCGGAATTGACATTGACTCAATTGATATTTGCCTATTTGAAGGACGCCATTACTGCGAATCAAATAGCCCAAAATATATCAGAGAAGGCCGAGCAAAAACTGAATTGGGCTGTCGCTTTTGCTAGTGCAGAGGCGAGGAGGCAAAGCCTTAGAGGAAGCTAGTGCCAATAGTGTCGATCTCTCAATTGAGGTCGAGAAGGCCCGAGAATCGGAGGAAAATTGGGAGCTCTTAGTTGCTTTGGATGAAGGTCCCGGTGATGGTTCAGAGGGTAGTGGCGATGAAGAGTAGGCCTGCGTTGTCTTTGCTTTTCTTCTTTCTTTTTGTGTATGTACTCCCGGGGAAACGAGTATTGTAAAGACGCACCATGAATATATTTTTTGGTAATGCAAGATAACATTTCTGCTTCAAGTCTTTCCATTCTTTATGTTCCATTGTTCTTGTGGAGTTAGCCTTCGAATTTTGATGTTGGCTCTTTGGAGCTCATACTTGGAATAATCGGGGGCCCCGAGATTGGGTTCTACCTCGAAATTAGGTCGATAGCTCCTTCGGGGCTGATGCTTATGATAGCAGGAAAACCTCGAGGTCTCGATACCTCCCGAATTTCACGGATAACAACATTCATGAGACCTGATAATGGAACCCTCGAGATGGTCCTACCAGTACATTTCCCAAAAAGGGTGACGCTATCATGGCTAGAATTAATTGGTCTTCTGTGTAGGCAAAAAGTCGCTGCCTGCCTTTATATATTTACTTGCTTACTTCTCAAATGGAGATTCTGCTATTCTGTGTAACTATTTCTTCCATAAAACTTTGTACTTTGTGCTAGTTTTCTCGTCGTTTCAACTCAAAGCCTTAGCCCAAATCTTCATCCTCCTCTTCATATTTTACCGTAGCCATGACTGCTACATCGACATCTGGCTATCAATGAGAGGGGAGTTATACCTATGTTTCGTGTCCGGTTGGTGGTACATCGCCGGTACCCGGTGAGCGGGCCTCAAAATACTTTGTCTCGAGGAGAGACTTTACGTTGGAGAGACCTCCAAATGTTCAAGGGCACCGGGAGCATGCATCAAGGTTCATCTCCTCAATAAGGGAGGACCACCTTGAGATGATTAGAAAAGATTGCGGATGGGTAGAAGGAGTGGTACTACAAGTATCTTCCTCGGAGGAGAGTATCATGACCCATATCGAGGGATTTTTGAGCGTGTATATGTATGCTTTTACGTCAGGTCCCCCCGACAGGGTCATACTTGAATTCTGTAGGAGATGTCAGGTTACCTTGGCGCAGGCTCACCCATCACTTTGGAAGATAGTGATAACAATAAGGTACTTTATGTATAAGGCGGGGCTTGACTTCACCTTCAGCCGTCTTGTTAGGTTATATCGGCCGTTGCATTACCGGGGCTTGATTACTCTGCAGCGTCGATCCACTCGGTCCCCTGACATTACCAAAGAAGAGGATGAGGACCGAGGGTGGATGAGCCGGTTTGTTCTAGCATGGACGGTCGATATCATCCCTGGAAAGTTTTTGCCATTTGTTGAGAAATAGAATTTCACAATTAAGTGGCATACCTATATCTTTATTGCTTTGTCCATAGAGGAGGCGCTCTCCATAAATGCATCTTTCTATTTCATTCTTTGTAGCGGTTCCTTGATTGCCGAACGAGGTCCCTAATCTAGCTGAATGATCCCGCAAGCTGGTAGCTTGTTCGACCTATGATATGTGCACGTGGCAAGACCTGTACAAGGGGAGATGGGAGGCAAAGGATCACGGTAGGCGTTTAGTTGATTACTTCCTCAAAAAGGTACCTTTCCCTTTAGCGCGCTAACTCTCTCGCCGCATTTGTTGGAGATTTTTCTAAGACGAGGTTGTGCCCCTTGGGGGAGGAGGAGAGACTACCGACCTTGGGATCGAGGGTTGATAATAAACGGAAAGAGTCTCTGAGATGTGAGGATGCTTACGGCGGGGAGAGTCCTCTTTTGAGGTCCAAAATAGGCGAGTCGGTCGATCTTTCGGCTTCGGAGGCCTCAGTTTACGAAAGATCATTTCCCGTTCCCGTCGAAGGTACTTCGAGGAACGAGGGTCATGTAGCGCCCTCTTCTATTTCTACCAAAGGCGCTTCGGGGGATACTAGGCCATCGGACATTAGCTTGGGTTTTGCTGAGGCTCACCGGCTTGGCTTTATGGTAAGATTTGGTAGCCAGTATATGCTTATCTTGGTTTCGTGCCCTTCCTTTCTTATTGAAATTTTCTTTGCAGGCCTTTGACAAGCATAAGTCTAAGCTGCTTCACCATGATGCCAGGATGCGGAAAGCCTTGGATAATGCGAAATCCCTTAGGCTCCTTTGTGGAAGAAAGGAAAACGAGCTGGTATACCTGTGTTGTGAGGCGAATCGAAGTCGGAACTGCAAAATCCGCCTCGAATGATAGTTAAATTGCATTTCATGTCGATGTATGCTCCACCTTTTAATTTTTGGAGATTAATGTTTTGATATTTCAGTTGGAGAGCAAAACGAAGGAGCTGGAATGACTTTGGGGTTAATTTGGGGCCAAACGTGAGTTTAACGAGTTGAAGGCTCAAGTGGATGCCCTAGTTATGGCCAAGTGGGATTCTTTGGCTAAGGCTTCTGCCCTTGAGCGAAAATGATCACAAGGCTCGAGTCCGAGCTTTTGAAGGTGAAGGCCGAGGTGGTGAATGCCTGGGCTGAGGCTGTAATGAGCCGTTCTAGGGCTGACCAAAAGGTGGCGACCTATCTGAAGTGTGCTGCCTATGCTAGAGCTGAGTTGAGGGAAGCTCTTGATCGTGAGAGAAATAGTAAAGAGTACGCAAAGTGTAAATCTCGGAAGGAAACCCTCGAGGAAATTCATGCCAAGGCTTTGACCTCTCGGAAGATATCAAGCAATCCAAGGTGGAAAAGCATGATGCTAAATTCCTTATGTCCGATGCCGAGGATGGGGCCGTCGGGACGTAGTCCCCTAGGGGACGTACATTTTCTTCTCTGTCTTTGTATATAGTATTTTTTAAGCATGTTGTAAACGGAGCTTATATTTTTCGGCATGTATGTATAAAGAGGAAACCTCGCAGTTCTGTTTCTCCTTTATTTATTTTTGTCTTGATTTTAGCCAGACGAACTGGTCTTCGAGTTGAGAGGAATTCTTAGATTCGTGGTATGGCCCTGGGGCTCATTAGGCTGGCCCGTAGGCTCTTAAGCGCTTGGTCTACATGAACTTTTATGTGTGCTGACGACAATGGCTCTTAAGCTTTTGCTCTTAGGCATATTTAGTTAACTATTTTGGGTTTAATCTCCGAACTAGGTTTCGACTTGAGCTCATTCGACCCTCAAATTTTCTAATATAGGGTTGTCCCTTAGGCCCTTACGCATTGGGTCGGTATGACCTTTTGTGTGGGCTAGCAACAATGGCTCTTATGCCTCGGGTCGATGCGACCTTTCATGTAGGCTTTATTTTTTCCTCGATAAGGATTTTTTTAAATAGTGTTTGCCTGACTCTTCTATAGTTTAATAAAAAACCTCGATTGTGAGTCGTTATATGGTGATGATCAAGCACCTCGGGAGGTATGGCTCGGAGGCTAGGTATCTCGAAGACATTGTTTAGGAGCTCACTTAGTCAAAGCTCTTTTGCCTATGTCGAGGGTAGCCTGTTCTTTCCGAAGTATATTCAATGTAATTGAAGGCCTGTGATTTATAGTGACGGTCGGGCATCCCAGAGTCGCATTAGTTTGGCTAGTACAGCCTTGTGACCAGAGTCATTTGTTTTTAGCCGGAGCCTTTAAGTCCCGAGTGAAGTAGTTTCGGCATCTATATCGAGGGTATGCCCTTTTAGGGGTCTTACAAGTTCGATATATAGCCGAAACTTTGAAATCAGGTTTATGACTTTAGTAAGGTCTTACAAGTTTACATGCCTTTGAGCTCTTACAGTTTTGGATACTTGGTACAAGTATGGTTCATGCCTTTCTTGAGGTCTCACAGATTTTGTTGTTGCCTTATGTAGGTCTTACGAGACCGAGGCTGTCCGCATGTGGCCTTACGACCTCGGGTTTTGATAAGTCGATGGAGATGGCGATTGACGATAGTCCCTAAGTCATCGAGGGTTTCTTGGATCGAGAGCCACTACTTGTAGACTCGGTATTGCCTCATTGAATGCTTACAATTTCGGAGTTCCCAACCTAGAGGTCATGTGGTCTTGAGTTTTTAACGCCAGTCCCAAAGTGTTCGGGATGTTTTTGGCTCTGGAACCACTTTGTGATATTGATGTTGCCTCATTTAGGGCTTATGAGTTAGGAGCTCCGACCCCGAGGTTGCATTATTTTAAGTTGTTGACGCCAATCTCCGAGTGTCCGGGACATTTTTTGGCTCTAGGGCTATTTTTTTACAACAATATCGAGCTTCCTTAAGATGTAAAATGCTTTTTGGAAGTATTCTTTGATTACTTGGTACATGTATACATGTTATTTTTGTTGCCAGCTCCATTGTTCTGCGCGGACACAGTTCGTTCAACTGTTTGGCCCGATACATTATTTTCCTATTGAGACCCCGTTTGGTGTATCTTGGCTTCTCCGAGTAGGTGACCTTCTGGGGGGATTCCCCTAGTATTTTGATTGCAAAAGAAGCCTTGAATAATTGTTGGATCTTTCTTAGGTATCATGTAGATATTGACTCATTAAAAACCTTACCGGTAAAACCCTTTTTGGGATAAAAACTCGGCCTAAGGAAAAGAGTGCAGCGGGTACTTTAAAACCTTAAGGTCTTCGAGCTTAGTTAGCATTTCTGTTGTCTCTATCGGGCACCTGCATAAAGGTGGGTACCAAATGTAACTTGAAAAGGGAGATGGTTGTACCTCAGTGGCGATGATGGTTTGATCGTCGGTAGGCCTTCAGCTATCTGCATGAAGGACGACGTACGACCCTTTATTTGTTCATTCGGAAATAGCCGAGAATATGTCTTGTGAATACCATGTTGAATTCATTGAGGGTTAAAGGGTCGGACATAATTTGGTCAAGCAGTCCAAGCTTTTTTGTTGCCTTCGACCTGATAATATTGGCCGAGCTACCTGGATCCACAAACACAAGTTTAATTTGAAATGGATCCACAAGAAAAGAAGTTACCAGTGCGTCATTATGGGGTTGAGAAAGAGCCTCGAGTTTGCCTCTTCCTGGTGAGGGATGTTTTCATTTTCTTGACCATGGGTTCCTGCAGGGCATCGACACTTTAAAAGATCGTATGGGTGACATGTTGCGGCTCATTTGCTTCATTCTTTTTGGTCGCCTCTATTTCCTGGAGCTCATTTTTGGCTCGATTGCTGAGGAATTCCTAGAGGTGACCTATGTTGAGTAGTTGGGCTACCTATTCCCGAAGTTGTCGGTAATCTTCGGCCCTACGACCGTGCGTGTTGGGAAATTCACACACTAAGTTATGGTTCCTTTGTGAAGGATCCGACCAGGTCATGGTAGGATATTTGACCAGGTTCTATTTCAGTTTCTTCGAAGCCATTGAGCTTCGCTCATTCAGAACTTGAGTGAAGGCATATACTGCCTAGTCGTCAGAGATTGTTGGTAGTTCCATTCATTCCATGTGAAAGCGAGATACGAACTCTCGCAGCATCTCGTTCTCCCTCAGCTTGATCTTGAAGACGTCACACTTCCTTGTCGCTACTTTGATGGAATCAGCATGTTCCTTTATGAAGGAATCTGCCAGCACCACAAATAAGCCTATGGAATTAGGAGCTAGTTTGTGATACCACATCATGGACCCCTTCGAGAGTGTTTCCCCAAACTTCTTTAGTAAGATGGACTCGATCTCGTCATCCTTTAGGTCGTTACCCTTCACTACGCACGTATAAGTAGTAACATGCTCATTGGGGTTTGAGGTCCCATTGTATTTTGGAAGGTCTTGCATTTTGAACTTCTTTGGAATAGGTTTTGGAGTCGTTTCCTCTGCGAATGGCCTTTGTATGAACTTCTTCGAATCCACATCTTTCAGGATCAGGGGTGAGCCTAGAATCTAGTCGACCCTAGATTTGTAGATCTCAACCTTTTTGTTGTTGGATTGTATCTTTTTCTCGCCCGATTCGATCCTCTTTGTGAGGTCCTCAAGCATCTTTACGATCGCGGGGTCGGCTAACGACCCGTTGTTGCTTGACCTCTTCGCTACCTGCTCGGCCGGGGGACTCGTCCCCAGCGCAACCGTGCTGAGAGTTTTCTGGTGACTTTGCAACTGAGCAATCGTTTGTTGCTGTGCCTGCAAAATTTCAAAAATAATGTGAAGGATAACCTCCCGTTCTTCCCTAGCTCGGGTTTCCTGAGCTTCTTGTCGGTCTCCTTGGTGCACGCTCCTATAAGTGTGGGAGCTTACATCGACGTGTTAAGCATCGCGTGAGACCACGTCCACGGGAAATGGTTCTGGTACGTTCCAAGGGTTTCGTGGTGGTGCAGCAGCACCTGGAACATCTACACCATTTTCTCTGTGGTTCTCAATAAAAGATGTTGGTCAAGAAAAAGTGTGAAAGATAACTTGCATTATGTAGTTAAACCAGTAAGAAAATAATATTTATTATTTTTGGCCTCACAGTGGGTGCCAAACTGTTTACCATGAAAATGGTAATAACAATTAAATTTGATTTAGTGGTTCTAAAAATACGTGATCTATTTTTATGATAGTTGTTAGGCAGTTGATGCTGTGTGAAAGGCTTAGAAACGAGATAAGAATTTAAAAATGAGATGTTAACCAAACTGAATCACTGACAATCGGTGCCTCAAGCTTGCCTATTCGAGGGCCTTGGGGTCGTGTTTGAAGCTCGGCTAGGAGCTATCGAAGGTGGTCGATGGTGATTAACAGTTATAAATAAATCAAAGACGGCACTTTAAGGACAATAATAAGCAATGAATAATGAACTATTAGTAGAACATAATAAATACGAGCAATAAATGAAGTAATAAAATCAAGAGAATGTGTTAGAGAGCAGAGAGAACGTTCTTATATATTTGGTATGGAGCAACATATTTTTACAAAATGACAAGAATCTCCTTTATATAAGAGGGGGAATCCCAACATAGTACAAATTCATTAATTACAAAGATATTGGGCTGGAACATCTATTTAATGCCTTGATTCACCTTTTGGGCTAGTCCACTAGATTTAACCTGCCATATGCACGTGCCTTGGGAACTCCACCTTTGTGTGCGGCGAAATTAGAGGGCCTAATTTCTTGCTATCGAGTTACTTTAGAAGGACACCTCGAGACCCCAAGGATGCGAAGCTGTGACTGAGTTCCCTCCCTCGGAGCTCGTAGATGTCCGACTTAAAGAGAACATAGATCGAGGCCAGAGTAACGGGGAATTCCCAAGGCGCACGACTAAGTCAGACAAAGCTGGCCTACCTAGAGCCTGTATCAAGGCATCGCATCTAGCCGTCCCATCTCCATGCCTTTACAATTACTGTATTTTGTGTTGTGACGGGATTTCCCTTCCTATATAAATGGGATCATCATCACTTTGTAAAGGGATGTTGTCGCTCCAACTATTCTCCACGAGATCAATAAAAACTCTCTCTTTTTTTTCTCTTTAATTCATCCGTTCGAGGCCACATTTTCATTTATTGCTTTCATCTTGATGTTGCCTCATTGACGGCTTATGAGTTTGGTGCTCCGACCTGGAGGTCGCATTATTTTAAGTTGTTGACGGCAGTCGCCGAGTGTTCAGAACATTTTTTGGCTCTGGGCTATTTTATGCAAAAATATCGAGCTTCCCTGACATGCAAAGTGCTTTTGGGAAGTATTATTTGATTACTTGGTACAAGTATATATGTTTTTTTTGTTGCGGGCTCGGTTGTTTTGCGCGAACATGGTTCGTTCGACTGTTTGGACCGATACATTATTTTCCTGTTGAGCCCGCGTTTGGCCTATCTTGGCATGTTCGAGTAGGTGACCTTTCGGGGGGATGCCACCTAGTATTTGAGGTTGATTGAAAAAGAAGCCTTGAATACTTGTTGGATCTTCCTTAGGTAGCATGTAGATGTTGTCTCATTAAAAACCTTGCTGGTAAAACCCTTTTTGGGATAAAAACTCGGTCTAAGGAAAAAAGTGCAACAGATGCTTATAAACCTTAAGGTCTTCGAGATGGGTTAGCGCTTCTACTGTCTCAGCTGGGCACCTGCATAAGGGTGGGTACCAGATGTAACTTGAAAAGGGAGATGGTTGTACCTTAGTGGCGATGACACTTTGAACCTCGGTAGGCCTTCAGTTATCTGCTCGATGGACGCGGTACGACCCTTTATTTTTTCATTTGGAAACAGCCGAGAATATTCCTTGTGAATGCCCTGTTGAATTCATTAAGTGTTCAAGGGGCAGGCATAATTTGATCATGCAGTCCAAGCTTCTTTGTTGCCTTCGACCTGATAATATTGGCCGAGCTACCTGGACCCACAAGAACAAGTTTAATTTGAAATGTATCCACAAGAAAAAAGTTACTAGTGCGTCGTTATGGGGCTTAGATAGAGCCTCGAGTTTGCCTCATCTTGGTGAGGGATGTTTTCATTCTCCTAACCGTGGGTTCCTGTAGGGCATCGACACCTTAAAAGATCATATGGGTGACATGTTACGACTCATTTGCTTCATTTTTTTTGGTCGCCTCTCTTTCCCGGAGCTGATTTTTGGCTCGATCGCTGAGGAATTCCTGGAGGTGACCTTTGTTGAGTAGTTGGGCTACCTCTTCCCGGAGTTGTCGGTAATCTTCGGACCTGCGACCGTGCGTGTATTGAAATTCACACACTATGTTATGGTTCCTTTGTGAATGATTCGATTGTACAAGCCTTGGCTACCTGGCGTCTCTGATTTTACTGATGGCGAACAGATGTTTGATACATCGATGTTGAAGTTGTATTCCAAGAAGCGAGGTGCCTCCATTGGCCCCGTATACCTATCCAACACAGCTTTGTTGACGAGTCCCCAAGGATTCTGGCCTCGATCTATTCTTCGATCAGTGTGGGGGTATGTTACGCCTCAGGGCGTTACTCTTGTCTTCAATATATGGCTGGTACCTTTCTTTCTTTGGCTTTGGCTCCTTCGCCAGAAGCCTGCTTGGGTATACCAAGCCCGAGGGAGCTCCTAGTTGGTTGTCCTCAACCCTAATTTTTTATTGATATTGGTTGTGAATGTCCCACCAGGTGATGGCATGATATTTGACATGTTCTGTTTCAGTTGCTTCGAAGCCACTAAGATTCGCTCATTCAGAACTTAAGTGAAGGCATGTACTAGCTAGTCGTCAGAGACTGGTGGTATTTCCATTCATTCCATTTGAATGCGAGATACGAACTCTCGCTCTATCTTTTTCTCGCCCGATTCGATCCTCTTTGTGAGGTCCTCGAGCATCTTTACGATGGCGGGGTCGGCTACTGACCCGTTGTTGCTTGACCTCTTTGGTACCTACTCGTCCGGGGGAGCCGTCCCCAGTGCAACCGTGCTGGGAGTTTTCTTGTGACTTTGCAGCTAAGCAATCGCTAGCTGTTATGCCTGTAACATTTCAAAAATAACGTGAAAGGCTAACCTCCCGTTCTTCCCTAGCCGGGGTTCTTTAGCTTCTTGTTGGTCTCCTTGGTGCACACTCATGTAAGTGTGGGAGCTTACATCGACATGTTGAGCATTTCATAAGACAGCGTCCACGAGAATCGGTTCTGGTACGTTCTCAGGTTTTCGTGGTGGTACATCAGCACCTGGCACATCTATACCATTTTCGCCGTGGTTCTCAAGATTGTTGTTCGCCGAGTCAGACATTTTGACCTGAAATCAAAGATCTTGGGCAAGAAATAGTGTGAAAGATAATTTGTATTAGGTAGTTAAACCAGCAAGAAAATAATCACTATAATTTTTGGCCTCACGGTGGGTTCCAAACTGTTTACCGTGAAAATGGTAATAACAATTAAATTTGATTTTGTAGTTTTAAAACTACGTGATCTATTTTTATGATAGTTGTTAGGTAATTGATGTTGTGTGAAAGACTTAGAAACGAGATAAGAACAAAAAAATGAGATGTTAACCAAACTAAATCACTAACAATCGGTGCCACAAGCTTGCCTATTCGAGGGCTTTGGAGTCGTGTCTGAAGCTCGGTTGGGAGATATAGAAGGTGGCCGATGGTGATTAACAGGTAAAAATAAATCAACGATGGCTGTTTATGGCCAATAATAAGCAATGGATGATGAAATTTTAGTAGAACACAATAAATACGAGTAATAAATGAAGTAATAAAATCAAGAGAATGTGTTAGAGAGCAGAGAGAACGTTCTTGTATATTTAGTGTGGAACAGCATATGTTTACAAAATGACAAGGATCCCCTTTATATAAAAGGGGGAATCCCAATATAGTACAAATGCATTAATTACAAAGATATGGGGCTGGTACATCCATTTAATGCCTTGATTCACCTTTTGGGCTAGTCCACTAGACTTGACCTGCCATATACACGTGCCTTGAGATATCCACCTTTGTATGCGGCGAAATCAAAGGGCCTAATTTCTTGCTATCGAGTTACTTCAAAAGAACATTTCGAGACCCTGAGGACGCGATGTTGTGACTGAGTTCCCTCTCTCGGAGCTCATTGAGGTGTGACATAAAGAGAACATAGATCGATGCTAGAGTAAAATGGGGAATCCCCAAGGCGCACGGCTAAGTCTAACAAAGTCGGGCTACCTAGAGCCTGTATCAAGGCGTCGCGTCTAGCCGTCCCATCTCCATTCCTTTATAATTTATGTATTTTGTACTATGATGGAATTTCCCTTCCTATATAAATGGGATCCTCATCACTTTGTAAAGGGCTATTGTCGCTCCAACTATTCTACACTAGATCAATAACAACTCGCTCTCTCTTTCTCTCTAATTCATCCGCTCGAGGCCACCTTTTTAATTTATTGCTTTCATCTTGATGTTGCCTCATTGACGTCTTATGAGTTTGAAGCTCCGACCTGGAGGTCGCATTATTTTAAGTTGTTAACGCCAGTCCCCGAGTGTTCGGGACATTTTTTGGCTCTGGGCTATTTTATGCAAAAATATCGAGCTTCCTTAAGATCAAAATGCTTTTGGGAAGTATTCTTTGATTACTTGGTACAAGTATATATGTTTTTTTGTTGCGGGCTCGGTTGTTCTGCGCGGACAAGGTTCATTCGACTGTTTGGCCCGACACATTATTTTCCTATTGAGCCCTCGTTTGGCCTATCTTGGCTTCTTTGAGTAGGTGACCTTCCGGGGAGATGCCCCTTAGTATTTGAGGTTGATTGAAAAAGAAGCCTTGAATACTTGTTGGATCTTCCTTAGGTTGCATGTAGATGTTGCCTCATTAAAAACCTTGTTGGTAAAACCCTTTTTGGGATAAAAACTCGATCTAAGGAAAAGAGTGCAACGGATGCTTTAAAACCTTAAGGTCTTCGAGATGGGTTAGCGCTTCTGTTGTCTCAGTCGGGCACCTGCATAAAGGTGGGTACCAGATGTAACTAGAAAAGGGAGATGGTTGTACCTCAGTGGCGATGATGCTTTGAACCTCGGTAGGCCTTCAGTTATCTGCTCGAAGGACGCGGTACGGCCCATTATTTGTTCATTTGGAAAAAACCGAGAATATGCCTTGTGAATGCCCTGTTGAAATCATTGAGTGTTCAAGGGAAGGGCATAATTTGATCATGCAGTCCAAGCTTCTTTGTTGCCTTCGACCCGATAATATTGGCCGAGCTACCTGGAACCACAAGCACAAGTTTAATTTGAAATGTATCCACAACAAAAAAAGTTACTAGTGCGTCATTATGAGGCTGAGATAGAGCCTTGAGTTTGCCACTTCTTGGTGAGGGATGTTTTCATTCTCCTAATCGTAGGTTCCTGCAGGGCATCGACACCTTAAAAGATCGTATGGGTGACATGTTGCAACTCATTTGCTTCATTCTTTTTGGTCGCCTCTCTTTCCCGGGGTTGATTTTTTGCTTGATTGCTGAGGAATTCCTGGAGGTGACCTTTGTTGAGTAGTCGGGCTACCTTTTCCTGGAGATGTCGGCAATCTTTGGCCGTGCGACCGTGTGTGTTGTGAAATTCACACACTAAGTTATGTTTCCTTTGTGAAGGATCTGATTGTACAGGCCTTAGCTACCTGGCGTCTCTGATTTTACTGATGGCGAACACGATGTCTGATACATCGATGTTGAAGTTGTATTCCAACAAGCGAGGTGCCTCCGTCGGCCCCGTATACCTATCGAACCCAGCTTTGTTGATGAGTCCCCAAGGATTCTTGCCTCAATCTATTCTTCGATCAGTGCGAGGTATGTTACACCTCGGGGCGTTACTCCAATCTTCGTTGTATGGCTGGTACCTTTCTTTTTTTGGCTTTGGCTCCTTTGCCAGAAGCCTGCTTGGGTATACCGAGCCTGAGTGGGCTCCTAGTTGGTCATCCTCGACCCTGATTTTTGATTGATATCGGTTGTGAACATACGACCAGGTCATGGTAAGATATTTTTCCCAGGTTCTGTTTCATTTGCTTCGAAGCCACTAAGCTTAGCTCATTCAGAACTTGAGAGAAGGCATGTACTGCGTAGTCGTCAAATACTAGTGGTAGTTCCATTCATTCCATTTGAAAGCGAGATACGAACTTTCGTAGCATCTCGTCCTCCCTCAGGTTGATCTTGAAGACGTCAGACTTCCTTGTCTCTACTTTGATGGCATCGGCATGTGCCTTTATGAAGGAATCTGCCAGCACAACAAATAAGTTTATGGAATTAGGAGTTAGGTTGTAATACAACATCATGGCCCCTTTCGAGAGTTTTTCCCCAAACTTCTTTAGTAAGACGGACTAGATCTCGTTAACCTTTAGGTCGTTGCCCTTCACTTCGCAAGTATAAGCAGCAACATGCTCATTGGGGTCTGAGGTCCCGTTGTATTTTGGAAGTTCTGGCATTCTGAACTTCTTTGGAATAGGTTTTGGAGCCGGTTTCTCTGGGAATGGAATTTGTATGAACTTCTTCGAATCCATACCTTTCAGGATCGGGGGTGCGCCTGGAATCTGGTCGACCCTAGATTTGTAGGTCTCGACCTTTTTATCGTTGGCTTTTATCATTTTCTCGCCCAATTCGATCCTCTTTGTGAGGTCCTCGAGCATCATTACGATGGCGGGGTCGGCTACCAACCCGTTGTTCCTTACCTCTTCGGTACATGCTCGGCAGGGGAAGCCATGCACAGCGCAACCGTGTAGGGAGTTTTCTAGTGACTTTGCAGCTAAGCAATCTCTAGCTATTGTGCTTGCAACATTTTGAAAAATAACGTGAAGGCTAACCTCCCGTTCTTCCCTAGCTGGGGTTTCCTAAGCTTTTTGTCGGTCTCCTTGGTGCATGCTCTTGTAAGTGTGGGAGCATACATCGACAAGTTGAGCATTGCATGAGACCGCGTCCATAGGAATCGGTTCTAGTACGTTCTTAGGATTTCATGGTGGTATAGCAGCACCTGGACCATCTGCACCATTTTCTCCATGGTTCTCAAGATTTTTGTTCGCTGAGTCGGACATTTTGACCTGAAATCAAAGATTTTGGGCAAGAAAAAGTGTGAAAGATAACTTGCATTATGTAGTTAAACCAGCAAGAAAATAGTCACTATTATTTTTAGCCCAACGTTGGGCACCAAACTGTTTACCGTAAAAATGGTAATAATAATTAAATTTGATTTAGTGGTTCAAAAAATGTGTGATCTATTGTTATGATAGTTGTTAGGCAGTTGATGTTGTGCGAAAGACTTAGAAATGAGGTAAGAACTTAAAAATGAGATGTTAACCAAACTGAATCACTTCTAATCGATGCCTCAAGCTTGCCTATTCGAGGGCCTTGGGGTTGTGTCTGAAGCTCGGCTGGGAGCTATCGAAGGTGGTCGATAGTGATTAAAATTATAAATAAATCAAAGATGGCTCTTTATGGCAAATAATAAGCAATGAATGATGAACTTCTAGTAGAATACAATAAATACAAGTAATAAATGAAATGATAAAATCAAGAGTATGTTTTAGAGAGCAAGGAGAACGTTCTTGTATATTTAGTATGGAGCGACATATGTTTACAAAATGATAAGGATCCCCTTTATATAAGAGGGGGAATCCCAACATAGTACAAATGCATTAATTACAGAGATATAGGGTTGGTAAATCCAATTAATGCCTTGATTCACCTTTTGGGCTAGTCCACTAGACTTGACCTGCCATATGCACGTGCCTTAGGAACTCCACCTTTGTATGCGGCGTATTCATAGGGCCTAATTTCTTGCTATTTAGTTACTTAAGAAGAACACCTCGAGACCCCGAGGACGTGAAGCTATGACTGAGTTCCCTCCCTCGGAGTTCGTCGAGGTCCGACTTAAAGAGAACATCGATCGAGGCCAGAGTAAAATGGGGAATTCCCAAGGCGCACGGCTAAGTCTGACAATGCCGGCCTACCTAGAGCCTGTATCAAGGTGTCGAGTCTAGCCATTCCATCTCCATGCCTTTACAATTAATGTATTTTGTACTATGACGAGATTTCCCTTCCTATGTAAATGGGATCCTCATCACTTTATAATGGGATGTTGTCGCTCCAACTATTCTACCCGAGATCAATAACAACTCTCTCTCTCTCTTTTCTCTCTAATTCATCCGTTCAAGGCCACCTCTTTCATTTATTGCTTTCATTTTGATGTTGCCTCATTTACGGCTTATGAGTTTGGAGCTCCGACTTGGAGGTCACATTATTTTAAGTTGTTGACGCTCGTCTCAGAGTATTCGGGACATTTTTTGGCTCTGGGCTATTTTATGCAAAAATATCGAGCTTCCTTGAGATGCAAATGCTTTTGGGAAGTATTCTTTGATTACTTGGTACAAGTATATATGTTTTCTTTTGCCGGATCGATTGTTCAGTTCGTTCGACTGTTTTGCTCGATACATTATTTTCCTATTGAGCACCCGTTTGGTCTATCTTGGATTTTTCGAGTAGGTGACATTCCAGGGGGATGCCCTCTAGTATTTGAGGTTGATTGAAAAAGAAGCCTTGAATACTTGTTGGATCTTACTTAGGTAGCATGTAGATGTTGCCTCGTTAAAAACCTTCCTGGTAAAATCCTTTTTGGGATAAAAACTCGATCTAAGGAAAGGAGTGCAACAGATGCTTTAAAACCTTAATGTCTTCGAGATCGGTTAGCGCTTCTGCTGTCTTAGTAGGGCAACTACATAAAGGTTGGTACCAGATTTAACTTGAAAAGGGAGATGGTTGTACCTTAGTGGCGATGACGCTTTAAACCTTGGTAGGACTTCAGTTATCTGCTCGAAGGACGCGGTACGACCCTTTATTTGTTCATTTGGAAACAGCCGAGAATATGCCTTGTGAACGTCGTGTTGAATTCATTTAGGGTTCAAGGGGAGTGCATAATTTGGTCAAGTAGTCCAAGTTGCTTTTTTGCCTTCGATCAGATAATATTGGCCGAGCTACCTGGACCCACAAGAAGAAGTTTAATTTGAAATGTATCCACAAGAAAAAAAGTTACCAGTACGTCGTTATGGGGCTGAGATTGAGCCTCGAGTTTGCCTCTTCCTGGTGAGGGATGTTTTTGTTCTCCTAATCGTGGGTTCCTGCAGGGCATCGACACCTTAAAAGATCATATGGCTGACATGTTGCGGCTCATTTGGTTCATTCTTTTTGGTCGTCTCTATTTTCCGGAACTGATTTTTGGCTCGATCACTGAGGAATTTCCGGAGGTGACCTTTGTTGAGTAGTCGGGCTACCTCTTCCCGGAGTTGTCGGCAGTCTTCGGCCCTGCGACCATGCGTGTTGTGAAATTCACACACTAAGTTATGGTTCCTTTGTGAAGGATCCGATTGTACAGGCCTTGGTTACATAGTGTCTCCGATTTTACTTATGGCGAACATGATGTCTGATACATCGACGTTGAAGTTGTATTCTGACAAACAAGGTGCCTCCATCGGCACCGTATACCTATCGAACCCAGCTCTGTTGACGAGACCCCAAGAATTCTGGCCTCGATTCATTATTCGATCAGTGCGGGGTATGTCACGCCTCGGGGGCATTCCTCTTGTCTTCGGTGTATGGCTGGTACCTTTCTTTATTTTGCTTTGGATCCTTCGCCAGAAGCCTGCTAGGGTGTTCCGAGAATGAGGAGGCTCCTAGTTGGTTGTCCTCGACCCTGATTTTTGATTGATATCGGTTGTGAACATCCGACCAGGTCATGGCAGGATATTTGGCCAGGTTCTATTTTAGTTGCTTCGAAGCCACTAAGCTTAGCTCATTCAGAACTTGAGTGAAGGCATGTACTGCCTAGTCGTCAGAGACTGGTGGTAGTTCCATTCATTCCATTTGAAAGCGAGATATGAACTCTCGCATCATCTCGTTCTCCTACTTCTTGATCTTGAAGACGTCAGACTTCCTTGTCGCTACTTTGATGGCATCGGCATGTGCTTTTATTAAGGAATCTGCCAGCACGGCAAATAATCCATGGAATTAGGAGCTAGGTTGTGATACCACATCATGGCCCCCTTCGAGAGTGTTTCTCCGAACATCTTTTGTAAGACAGACTCCATCTCGTCATCCATTAGGTCGTTTCCCTTCACTGCACAAGTATAAGCAGTAACGTGCTCATTGGAGTCTGAGGTCCCGTTGAATTTTGGAAGGTCTGGCATTGTGAACTTCTTTGGAATAGGTTTTGGAGCCGCTTCCTCTGGGAATGGCCTTTGTATGAACTTCTTCGAATTCACACCTTTCAGGGTCAGGGGTGCGCCCGGAATCTGGTCGACCCTGGATTTGTAGGTCTCGATCTTTTTGTCATTGGCTTCTATCTTTTTCTTGCCCGATTCAATCCTCTTTATGAGGTCCTCGAGCATCTTTTCATTGGCGGGGTCGGCTACCGACCCGTTGTTGCTTGACCTCTCCGGTACCTGCTCGGTCGGGGGAGCTGTCCCCGGCACAACCGTGCTGGGATTGTTCTGGTGACTTTGCAGCTGAGCAATCGCTAGCTGTTGTGCCTGCAACATTTCAAAAATAACGTGAAGGCTAACCTCCCATTCTTCCCTAGTCGGGGTTTCCTGAGCTTCTCGCCGGTCTCCTTGGTGCATACTCCTGTAAGTGTCGGAGCTTACATCGACGTGCTGAACATTGCGTGAGACCACATCCACGGGAATTGGTTCTGGTATGTTTTCAGGGTTTCGTGGTGGTACAGCAGCACCTGGAACATCTACATCATTTTCTTCGTGGTTCTCAAGATTGTTGTTCGCTAAGTCGGACATTTTGATCTGAAATCAAAGATCTTGGGCAAGAAAAAATGTGAAAGATAACTTGCATTATGTAGTTAAACCAACAAGAAAATAATCACTATTATTTTTATCCCCACGATGGGCGCCAAACTGTTTACCGTGAAAATGGTAATAACAATTAAATTTGATTTAGTGGTTCTAAAAATACGTGATCTATTTTTATGATAGTTGTTAGGCAGTTGATGCTATGTGAAAGACTTGTAAATGAGATAAGTACTTAAAAATGAAATGTTAAACAAACTGAATCACTTGGGGTCGTGTCTGAAGCTCGGTTGGGAGCTATCAAAGGTGATCGATGGTGATTAACATTAATAAATAAATCAAAGACGACTCGTTATGGCCAATAATAAGCAATGAATTATGAACGTTTAGTAGAACACAATAAATACAAGCAATAAATGAAGTGATAACATCAAGAGAATGTGTTAAAGAGCAGAGAGAACGTTCTTGTTTTCTTTATAGAGCAACATATGTTTACAAAATGACAAGGATCCCCTTTATATAAGAGGGGGAATCCCAACATAGTACAAATGCATTAATTACACAGATATGGGGTTGGTACATTCATTTAATGCCTTGATTCACCTTTTGGGCTAGTCCACTAGACTTGACCTACCATATGCACGTGCCTTGGGAACTCCACCTTTGTATGCAGTGAAATTAGAGGGCCTAATTTCTTGCTATCGAGTTACTTAAGAAGAACACCTCGAGACACCGAGGACACGAAGCTGTGACTGAGTTCCCTCCCTCGGAGCTCGTCCAGGTCTGACTTAAAGAGAACATAGATTGAGGCCAGAGTAAAATGGGGAATTCCCAAGGCGCACGGCTACGTCTGACAAAGCCGACCTACCTAGAGCCTGTATCAAGGCGTCGCGTCTAGCCGTCCCATCTCCATGCCTGTAAAATTAATGTATTTTGTACTATGACAGGATTTCCCTTCCTATATAAATGGGATCCTCATAACTTTGTAAAGGGTTGTTGTCGCTCCAACTATTCTACACGAGATCAATAACAACTCTCTCTCTCTCTTTTCTCTTTAATTCATCCGCTCGAGGCCACCTCTTTCATTTATTGCTTTCATCTTGATGTTTCCTCATTGACGGCTTATGAGTTTGGAGCTCCGACCTGGAGGTCCCATTATTTTAAGTTGTTGACGCTCGTCTTAGAGTATTCGGGACATTTTTTGGCTCTGGGCTATTTTATGCAAAAATATCGAGCTTCCTTGAGATGCAAATGCTTTTGGGAAGTATTCTTGGATTACTTGGTACAAGTATATATGTTTTTTTATTGTGGGCTCGGTTGTTCTGCGCGCACACAGTTCGTTCGACAGTTTGGCCTGATACATTATTTTCCTATTGAGCCCCCATTTGTCTTGGCTTCTTCGAGTAGTTGACCTTCTGGGGGGATGCCCACTAATATTTGAGGTTGATTGAAAAAAAGCCTTGAATACTTGTTGAATCTTCCTTAGGTCGCATGTAGATGTTTCCTCGTTAAAAACAATGCTGGTAAAACCGTTTTTGGGATAAAAACTCGGTCTAAGAAAAAGAGTGTGACGGATGCTTTAAAACCTTAAGGTCTTCGAGTTGGGTTAGTGCTTTTGCTGTCTCAGTCGTGCAACTGCATAAAGGTGGTTACTAGATGTAACTTGAAAAGGAGATGGTTGTACCGTAGTGACGATGACGCTTTAAACCTTGGTAGGCCTTCAGTTATTTGCTCGAAGGACGCGGTACGACCATTTATTTGTTCATTTGGAAATAGCCGAGAATATGCCTTGTGAAAGCCGTGTTGAATTCATTGAGGGTTCAAGGGGAGGGCATAATTTGGTCAAGCAGTCCAAGCTGCTTTGTTGCCTTCGACCTGATAATATTGGCCCAACTACTTGGACCCACAATCACAAGTTTAATTTGAAATGTATCCACAAGAAAAGAAGTTACCAGTGTGGTTTTATGGGACTGAGATTGAGCCTCGAGTTTGCCTCTTCCTGGTGAGGGATGTTTTCGTTCTCTTGACCATGGTTTCCCTCAGGGTATCGACACCTTTAAAGATCATATGGGTGACATGTTGCAGCTCATTTGCTTCATCTTTTTGGTCGCCTTTATTTACCAGAACTAATTTTTGGCTCGATCGTTGAGGAATTCCCGGAGGTGACCCTTGTTGAGTAGTCGGGCTACCTCTTATCGGCTTTGTTAGCAATCTTCGGCCCTGTGACCATGAGTGTTGTGAAATTCACATACTAAGTTGTGGTTCATTTGTGATGGATCAGATTGTACAAGCCTTTTCTACCTGGTGTCTCCGATTTTACATATGGCGAACATGATGTCTGATACATCGACGTTGAAGTTGTATTCTGACAAGCAAGGTGCCTCTATCGGCCCCGTATACCGATCGAACCTAGCTCTATTGACGAGTCCCCGAGAATTTTAGCCTCGATTCATTCTTCGATCAGTGCGGGGTATGTTACGCTTCTGGGTTTCCTCCTGCCTTTGGTGTATGGATGGTACCTTTCTTTGTTTGGCTTTGGCTCCTTCGCCAAAAGCCTGATTAGGTGTACCGAGCCTGAGGGGGCTCCTAGTTTGTTGTCCTCGACCCTGATTTTTGATTCATATCGGTTGTGAACATCCGACAAGGTCATGGCAGGATATTTGACCAGGTTCTATTTCAGTTACTTTGAAGCCACTGAGCTTCGCTCATTCAGAACTTGAGTGAAGGCATGTACTGCCTAGTCGTTAGAGACTGGTGGTAGTTCCATTCGTTCCATTTAAAAGCGAGATACGAACTCTTGCAGTATCTCGATCTCCCTCTTCTTGATCTTGAAAGCGTCTGACTTCCTTGTCGCTACTTTGATGGCATCGGCATGTGCCTTTATGAAGGAATCTGCCAGCACGGCAAATAAGTTTATGGAATTAGGAGTTAGGTTGTGATACAACATCATGGCCCCCTTCGAGAGTTTTTCCCCAAACTTCTTTAGTAAGACGGACTAGATATCGTCAACCTTTAGGTCGTTGCCCTTCACTTCGCAAGTATAAGCAGCAACATGCTCATTGGGGTCTGAGGTCCCGTTGTATTTTGGAAGTTCTGGCATTCTGAACTTCTTTGTAATAGGTTTTGGAGCCGGTTTCTCTGGGAATGGCATTTGTATGAACTTCTTCGAATCCTCACCTTTCAGGATCGGGGGTGCGCCTGGAATCTGGTCGACCCTAGATTTGTAGGTCTCGACCTTTTTATCGTTGGCTTTTATCATTTTCTCGCCCGATTCGATCCTCTTTGTGAGGTCCTCGAGCATCATTATGATGGCGGGGTCGGCTACCAACCCGTTGTTCCTTGACCTCTTCGGTACATGCTCGGCAGGGGAAGCCATGCACAGCGCAACCGTGTAGGGAGTTTTCTAGTGACTTTGCAGCTAAGCAATCGCTAGCTATTGTGCTTGCAACATTTCAAAAATAACGTGAAGGCTAACCTCCCGTTCTTCCCTATCCGGGGTTTCCTAAGCTTTTTGTCGGTCTCCTTGGTGCATGCTCTTGTAAGTGTGGGAGCATACATCGACGAGTTGAGCATTGCATGAGACCGCGTCCATAGGAATCGGTTCTAGTACGTTCTTAGGATTTCATGGTGGTATAGCAGCACCTAGAACATCTACACCATTTTCTCCATGGTTCTCAAGATTTTTGTTTGCTGAGTCGGACATTTTGACCTGAAATCAAAGATTTTGGGCAAGAAAAAGTGTGAAAGATAACTTGCATTATGTAGTTAAACCAGCAAGAAAATAGTCACTATTATTTTTAGCCCAACGTTGGGCACCAAACTGTTTACCGTAAAAATGGTAATAATAATTAAATTTGATTTAGTGGTTCTAAAAATGCGTGATCTATTGTTATGATAGTTGTTAGGCAGTTGATGTTGTGCGAAAGACTTAGAAATGAGGTAAGAACTTAAAAATGAGATGTTAACCAAACTGAATCACTTCTAATCGATGCCTCAAGCTTGCCTATTCGAGGGCCTTGGGGTTGTGTCTGAAGCTCGGCTGGGAGCTATCGAAGGTGGTCGATAGTGATTAAAATTATAAATAAATCAAAGACGTCTCTTTATGGCAAATAATAAGCAATGAATGATGAACTTCTAGTAGAACACAATAAATACAAGCAATAAATGAAATGATAAAATCAAGAGTATGTGTTAGAGAGCAAAGAGAACGTTCTTGTATATTTAGTATGGAGCGACATATGTTTACAAAATGATAAGGATCCCCTTTATATAAGAGGGGGAATCCCAACATAGTACAAATGCATTAATTGCAAAGATATGGGGTTGGTAAATCCAATTAATGCCTTGATTCACCTTTTGGGCTAGTCCACTAGACTTGACCTGCCATATGCACGTGCCTTGGGAACTCCACCTTTGTATGCAGCGTATTCATAGGGCCTAATTTCTTGCTATTTAGTTACTTAAGAAGAACACTTCGAGACCCCGAGGACATGAAGCTATGACTGAGTTCCCTCCCTTGGAGTTCGTCGAGGTCCGACTTAAAGAGAACATCGATCGAGGCCAGAGTAAAATGGGGAATTCCCAAGGCGCACGGCTAAGTCTGACAATGCCGGCCTGCCTAGAGCCTGTATCAAGGTGTCGAGTCTAGCCATTCCATCTCCATGCCTTTACAATTAATGTATTTTATACTATGACGAGATTTCCCTTCCTATATAAATAGGATCCTCATCACTTTATAATGGGCTGTTGTCGCTCCAACTATTCTACCCGAGATCAATAACAACTCTCTCTCTCTCTTTTCTCTCTAATTCATCCGTTCGAGGCCACCTCTTTCATTTATTGCTTTCATTTTGATGTTGCCTCATTTACGGCTTATGAGTTTGGAGCTCCGACTTGGAGGTCACATTATTTTAAGTTGTTGACGCTAGTCTCAGAGTATTCGGGACATTTTTTGGCTCTGGGCTATTTTATGCAAAAATATCGATCTTCCTTGAGATGCAAATGATTTTGGGAAGTATTCTTTGATTACTTGGTACAAGTATATATGTTTTCTTTTGCCGGATCGATTGTTCAGTTCGTTCGACTGTTTTGCTCGATATATTATTTTCCTATTGAGCACCCGTTTGGTCTATCTTGGATTTTTCGAGTAGGTGACCTTCCAGGGGGATGCCCTCTAGTATTTGAGGTTGATTGAAAAAGAAGCCTTGAATACTTGTTGGATCTTACTTAGGTAGAATGTAGATGTTGCCACATTAAAAACCTTGCTGGTAAAACCCTTTTTGGGATAAAAACTCGATCTAAGGAAAGGAGTGCAACAGATGCTTTAAAACCTTAATGTCTTCGAGATCGGTTAGCGCTTCTGCTATCTTAGTAGGGCAACTACATAAAGGTTGGTACCAGATTTAACTTGAAAAGGGAGATGGTTGTACCTTAGTGGCGATGACGCTTTAAACCTTGGTAGGCCTTCAGTTATTTGCTCGAAGGACGCGGTACGACCCTTTATTTGTTCATTTGGAAACAGCCGAGAATATGCCTTGTGAACGTCGTGTTGAATTCATTTAGGGTTCAAGGGGAGGGCATAATTTGGTCAAGTAGTCCAAGTTGCTTTGTTGCCTTCGATCAGATAATATTGGCCGAGCTACCTGGACCCACAAGCAGAAGTTTAATTTGAAATGTATCCACAAGAAAAAAAGTTACCAGTACGTCGTTATGGGGCTGAGATTGAGCCTCGAGTTTGCCTCTTCCTGGTGAGGGATGTTTTTGTTCTCCTAATCGTGGGTTCCTGCAGGGAGTCGACACCTTAAAAGATCATATGGCTGACATGTTGCGGCTCATTTGGTTCATTCTTTTTGGTCGTCTCTATTTCCCGGAACTGATTTTTGGCTCGATCACTGAGGAATTTCCGGAGGTGACCTTTGTTGAGTAGTCGGGCTACCTCTTCCCGGAGTTGTCGGCAGTCTTCGGCCCTGCGACCATGCGTGTTGTGAAATTCACACACTAAGTTATGGTTCCTTTGTGAAGGATCCGATTGTACAGGCCTTGGTTACATGGTGTCTCCGATTTTACTTATGGCGAACATGATGTCTGATACATCGACGTTGAAATTGTATTCTGACAAACAAGGTGCCTCCATCGGCACCGTATACCTATCGAACCCAGCTCTGTTGACGAGACCCCAATAATTCTGGCCTCGATTCATTATTCGATCAGTGCGGGGTATGTCACGCCTCGGGGGCATTCCTCTTGTCTTCGGTGTATGGCTGGTACCTTTCTTTATTTTGCTTTGGATCCTTCGCCAGAAGCCTGCTAGGGTGTTCCGAGAATGAGGAGGCTCCTAGTTGGTTGTCCTCGACCCTGATTTTTGATTGATATCGGTTGTGAACGTCCGACCAGGTCATGGCAGGATATTTGACCAGGTTCTATTTTAGTTGCTTCGAAGCCACTGAGCTTAGCTCATTCAGAACTTGAGTGAAGGCATGTACTGCCTAGTCGTCAGAGACTGGTGGTAGTTCCATTCATTCCATTTGAAAGCGAGATACGAACTCTCGCAGCATCTCGTTCTCCTACTTCTTGATCTTGAAGACGTCAGACTTCCTTGTCGCTACTTTGATGGAATCGGCATGTGCTTTTATTAAGGAATCTGCCAGCACGGCAAATAATCCATGAAATTAGGAGCTAGGTTGTGATACCACATCATGGCCCCCTTCGAGAGTGTTTCTCCGAACATCTTTTGTAAGACGGACTCCATCTCGTCATCCATTAGGTCGTTTCCCTTCACTGCACAAGTATAAGCAGTAACGTGCTCATTGGAGTCTGAGGTCCCGTTGTATTTTGGAAGGTCTGGCATTCTGAACTTCTTTGGAATAGGTTTTGGAGTCGCTTCCTCTGGGAATGGCCTTTGTATGAACTTCTTCGAATTCACACCTTTCAGGGTCAGGGGTGCGCCCGGAATCTGGTCGACCCTGGATTTGTAGGTCTCGATCTTTTTGTCATTGGCTTCTATCTTTTTCTTGCCCGATTCAATCCTCTTTATGAGGTCCTCGAGCATCTTTTCATTGGCAGGGTCGGCTAACGACCTGTTGTTGCTTGACCTCTCCAGTACCTGCTCGGTCGGGGGAACTGTCCCCGGCGCAACCGTGCTGGGATTGTTCTGGTGACTTTGCAGCTAAGCAATCACTAGCTGTTGCGCCTGCAATATTTCAAAAATAACGTGAAGGCTAACCTCCCATTCTTCCCTAGCCGGGGTTTCCTGAGCTTCTTGACGGTCTCCTTGGTGCACACTCCTGTAAGTGTCGGATCTTACATCGACGTGCTGAGCATTGCGTGAGACCACATCCACGGGAATTGGTTCTGGTATGTTTTCAGGGTTTCGTGGTGGTACAGCAGCACCTGGAACATCTACATCATTTTCTTCGTGGTTCTCAAGATTGTTGTTCGCTAAGTCGGACATTTTGATCTGAAATCAAAGATCTTGGGCAAGAAAAAATGTGAAAGATAACTTGCATTATGTAGTTAAACCAGCAAGAAAATAATCACTATTATTTTTATCCCCACGGTGGGCGCCAAACTGTTTACCGTGAACATGGTAATAACAATTAAATTTGATTTAGTGGTTCTAAAAATACGTGATCTATTTTTATGATAGTTGTTAGGCAGTTGATGCTATGTGAAAGACTTGTAAATGAGATAAGAACTTAAAAATGAAATGTTAAACAAACTGAATCACTTGGGGTCGTGTCTGAAGCTCGGTTGGGAGCTATCAAAGGTGATCGATGGTGATTAACATTAATAAATAAATCAAAGATGACTCGTTATGGCCAATAATAAGCAATGAATTATGAACGTTTAGTAGAACACAATAAATACAAGCAATAAATGAAGTGATAACATCAAGAGAATGTGTTAAAGAGCAGAGAGAACGTTCTTGTTTTCTTTATAAAGCAACATATGTTTACAAAATGACAAGGATCCCCTTTATATAAGAGGGGGAATCCCAACATAGTACAAATGCATTAATTACACAGATATGGGGTTGGTACATTCATTTAATGCCTTGATTTACCTTTTGGGCTAGTCCACTAGACTTGACCTACCATATGCACGTGCCTTGGGAACTCCACCTTTGTATGCAGTGAAATCAGAGGGCCTAATTTCTTGCTATCGAGTTACTTAAGAAGAACACCTCGAGACACCGAGGACACGAAGTTGTGACTGAGTTCCCTCCCTCGGAGCTCGTCCAGGTCTGACTTAAAGAGAACATAGATCGAGGCCAGAGTAAAATGGGGAATTCCCAAGGCGCACGGCTACGTCTGACAAAGCCGACCTACCTAGAGCCTGTATCAAGGCGTCGCGTCTAGCCGTCCCATCTCCATGCCTGTAAAATTAATGTATTTTGTACTATGACAGGATTTCCCTTCCTATATAAATGGGATCCTCATAACTTTGTAAAGGGTTGTTGTCACTCCAACTATTCTACACGAGATCAATAACAAATCTCTCTCTCTTTTCTCTTTAATTCATCCGCTCGAGGCCACCTCTTTCATTTATTGTTTCATCTTGATGTTTCCTCATTGACGGCTTATGAGTTTGGAGCTCCGACCTGGAGGTCCCATTATTTTAAGTTGTTGATGCCAGTGCCCGAGTGTTCGGGACATTTTTTGGCTCTGCGCTATTTTATGAAAAAATATCAAGCTTCCTTGAGATGTAAAATGCTTTTGGGAAGAATTCTTTGATTACTTTGTACAGGTATATATGTTTTTTTATTGTGGGTTCGGTTGTTCTGCGCGGACACGGTTCGTTCGACAGTTTGGCCTGATACATTATTTTCCTATTGAGCCCCCATTTGTCTTGGCTTCTTCGAGTAGGTGACCTTCTGGGGGGATGCACACTAATATTTGAGGTTGATTTAAAAAAAAGCCTTGAATACTTGTTGAATCTTCCTTAGGTCGCATGTAGATGTTTCCTCGTTAAAAACCTTGCTGGTAAAACCGTTTTTGGGATAAAAACGCGGTCTAAGGAAAAGAGTGTGACGGATGCTTTAAAACCTTAAGGTCTTCGAGTTGGGTTAGTGCTTTTGCTGTCTCAGTCGGGCAACTGCATAAAGGTGGTTACTAGATGTAACTTGAAAAGGAGATGGTTGTACCTTAGTGACGATGACACTTTAAACCTTGGTAGGCCTTCAGTTATTTGCTCGAAGGATGTGGTACGACCATTTATTTGTTCATTTGGAAATAGCCGAGAATATGCCTTGTGAAAGCCGTGTTGAATTCATTGAGGGTTAAAGGGGAGGGCATAATTTGGTCAAGCAGTCCAAGCTGCTTTGTTGCCTTCGACCTGATAATATTGGCCCAACTACTTGGACTCACAATCACAAGTTTAATTTGAAATGTATCCACAAGAAAAGAAGTTACCAGTGTGGTTTTATGGGACTGAGATTGAGCCTCGAGTTTGCCTCTTCCTGGTGAGGGATGTTTTCGTTCTCTTGACCATGGTTTCCTGCAGGGTATCGACACCTTTAAAGATCATATGGGTGACATGTTGCGGCTAATTTGCTTCATCTTTTTGGTCGCCTTTATTTACCGGAACTAATTTTTGGCTCGATCGTTGAGGAATTCCCGGAGGTGACCCTTGTTGAGTAGTCGGGCTACCTCTTATCGGCTTTGTTAGCAATCTTCGGCCCTGCGACCATGCGTGTTGTGAAATTCACATACTAAGTTGTGGTTCATTTGTGATGGATCAGATTGTACAAGCCTTGTCTACCTGGTGTCTCTGATTTTACTTATGGCAAACATGATGTCTGATACATCGACGTTGAAGTTGTATTCTGACAAGCAAGGTACCTCTATCGGCCCCGTATACCGATCGAACCTAGCTCTATTGACGAGTCCCCGAGAATTTTAGCCTCGATTCATTCTTCGATCAGTGCGGGGTATGTTACGCTTCTGGGTTTCCTCCTGTCTTTGGTGTATGGATGGTACCTTTCTTTGTTTGGCTTTGGCTCCTTCGCCAAAAGACTGATTAGGTGTACCGAGCCTAAGGGGGCTCCTAGTTTGTTGTCCTCGACCCTGATTTTTGATTCATATCGGTTGTGAACATCCGACCAGGTCATGGCAGGATATTTGACCAGGTTCTATTTCAGTTACTTTGAAGCCACTGAGCTTCGCTCATTCAGAACTTGAGTGAAGGAATGTACTGCCTAGTCGTCAGAGACTGGTGGTAGTCCCATTCGTTCCATTTAAAAGTGAGATACGAACTCTTGCAGTATCTCGATCTCCCTCTTCTTGATCTTGAAAGCGTCAAACTTCCTTGTCGCTACTTTGATGGCATCGGTATGTGCCTTTATGAAGGAATCTGCCAGCACGGCAAATAAGTTTATGGAATTAGGAGTTAGGTTGTGATACAACATCATGGCCTCCTTCGAGAGTTTTTCCCCAAACTTCTTTAGTAAGACGGACTAGATCTCGTCAACCTTTAGGTCGTTGCCCTTCACTTCGCAAGTATAAGCAGCAACATGCTCATTGGGGTCTGAGGTCCCATTGTATTTTGGAAGTTTTGGCATTCTGAACTTCTTTGGAATAGATTTTGGAGCCGGTTTCTCTGGGAATGGCATTTGTATGAACTTCTTCGAATCCACACCTTTCAGGATCGGGGGTGCGCCTGGAATCTGGTCGACCCTAGATTTGTAGGTCTCGACCTTTTTATCGTTGGCTTTTATCATTTTCTCGCCCGATTCGATCCTCTTTGTGAGGTCCTCGAGCATCATTACGATGGCGGGGTCAGCTACCAACCCGTTGTTCCTTGACCTCTTCGGTACATGCTCGGAAGGGGAAGCCATGCACAGCACAACCGTGTACGGAGTTTTCTAGTGACTTTGCAGCTGAGCAATCGCTAGCTATTGTGCTTGCAACATTTCAAAAATAACGTGAAGTCTAACCTCCCGTTCTTCCCTAGCCGAGGTTTCCTAAGCTTTTTGTCGGTCTCCTTGGTGCATGCTCTTGTAAGTGTAGGAGCATACATCGACGAGTTGAGCATTGCATGAGACCGCGTCCATAGGAATCGGTTCTAGTACGTTCTTAGGATTTCATGGTGGTATAGCAGCACCTGGAACATCTACACCATTTTCTCCATGGTTCTCAAGATTTTTGTTCGCTGAGTCGGACATTTTGACCTGAAATCAAAGATTTTGGGCAAGAAAAAGTGTGAAAGATAACTTGCATTATGTAGTTAAACCAGCAAGAAAATAGTCACTATTATTTTTAGCCCAACGTTGGGCACCAAACTGTTTACCGTAAAAATGGTAATAATAATTAAATTTGATTTAGTGGTTCTAAAAATGCGTGATCTATTGTTATGATAGTTGTTAGGCAGTTGATGTTGTGCGAAAGACTTAGAAATGAGGTAAGAACTTAAAAATGAGATGTTAACCAAACTGAATCACTTCTAATCGATGCCTCAAGCTTGCCTATTCGAGGGCCTTGGGGTTGTGTCTGAAGCTCGGCTGGGAGCTATCGAAGGTGGTCGATAGTGATTAAAATTATAAATAAATCAAAGACGGCTCTTTATGGCAAATAATAAGCAATGAATGATGAACTTCTAGTAGAACACAATAAATACAAGCAATAAATGAAATGATAAAATCAAGAGTATGTGTTAGAGAGCAAAGAGAACGTTCTTGTATATTTAGTATGGAGTGACATATGTTTACAAAATGATAAGGATCCCCTTTATATAAGAGGGGGAATCCTAACATAGTACAAATGCATTAATTACAAAGATATGGGGTTGGTAAATCCAATTAATGCCTTGATTCACCTTTTGGGCTAGTCCACTAGACTTGACCTGCCATATGCACGTGCCTTGGGAACTCCACCTTTGTATGCGGCGTATTCATAGGGCCTAATTTCTTGCTATTTAGTTACTTAAGAAGAACACCTCGAGACCCCGAGGACGTGAAGCTATGACTGAGTTCCCTCCCTCGGAGTTCGTCGAGGTCCGACTTAAAGAGAACATCGATCGAGGCCAGAGTAAAATGGGGAATTCCCAAGGCGCACGGCTAAGTCTGACAATGCCGGCCTACCTAGAGCCTGTATCAAGGTGTCGAGTCTAGCCATTCCATCTCCATGCCTTTACAATTAATGTATTTTGTACTATGACGAGATTCCCTTCATATATAAATGGGATCCTCATCACTTTATAATGGGCTGTTGTCGCTCCAACTATTCTACCCGAGATCAATAACAACTCTCTCTCTCTCTCTTTTCTCTCTAATTCATCCGTTCGAGCCCACCTCTTTCATTTATTGCTTTCATTTTGATGTTGCCTCATTTACGGCTTATGAGTTTGGAGCTCCGACTTGGAGGTCACATTATTTTAAGTTTTTGACGCTAGTCTCAGAGTATTCGGGACATTTTTTGGCTCTGGGCTATTTTATGCAAAAATATCGATCTTCCTTGAGATGCAAATGATTTTGGGAAGTATTCTTTAATTACTTGGTACAAGTATATATGTTTTCTTTTGCCGGATCGATTGTCAGTTCGTTCGACTGTTTTGCTCGATACATTATTTTCCTATTGAGCACCCGTTTGGTCTATCTTGGATTTTTCGAGTAGGTGACCTTCCAGGGGGATGCCCTCTAGTATTTGAGGTTGATTGAAAAAGAAGCCATGAATACTTGTTGGATCTTACTTAGGTAGCATGTAGATGTTGCCTCGTTAAAAACCTTGCTGGTAAAACCCTTTTTGGGATAAAAACTCGATCTAAGGAAAGGAGTGCAACAGATGCTTTAAAACCTTAATGTCTTCGAGATCGGTTAGCGCTCCTGCTGTCTTAGTAGGGCAACTACATAAAGGTTGGTACCAGATTTAACTTGAAAAGGGAGATGGTTGTACCTTAGTGGTGATGACGCTTTAAACCTTGGTAGGACTTCAGTTATCTTCTCGAAGGATGCGGTACGACCCTTTATTTGTTCATTTGGAAACAGCCGAGAATATGCCTTGTGAACGTCATGTTGAATTCATTTAGGGTTCAAGGGGAGGGCATAATTTGGTCAAGTAGTCCAAGTTGCTTTGTTGCCTTCGATCAGATAATATTGGCCGAGCTACCTGGACCCACAAGCAGAAGTTTAATTTGAAATGTATCCACAAGAAAAAAAGTTACCAGTACGTCGTTATGGGGCTGAGATTGAGCCTCGAGTTTGCCTCTTCCTGGTGAGGGATGTTTTTGTTCTCCTAATCGTGGGTTCCTGCAGTGCATCGACACCTTAAAAGATCATATGGCTGACATGTTGCGGCTCATTTGGTTCATTCTTTTTGGTCGTCTTTATTTCCCGGAACTGATTTTTGGCTCGATCACTGAGGAATTTCCGGAGGTGACCTTTGTTGAGTAGTCGGGCTACCTCTTCCCGGAGTTGTTGGCATTCTTCGGCCCTGTGACCATGCGTGTTGTGAAATTCACACACTAAGTTATGGTTCCTTTGTGAAGGATCCGATTGTACAGGCCTTGGTTACATGGTGTCTCCGATTTTACTTATGGCGAACATGATGTCTGATACATCGACGTTGAAGTTGTATTCTGACAAACAAGGTGCCTCCATCGGCACCATATACCTATCAAACCCAGCTCTGTTGACGAGACCCCAAGAATTCTGGCCTCGATTCATTATTCGATCAGTGCGGGGTATGTCACGCCTTGGGGGCATTCCTCTTGTCTTCGGTGTATGGCTGGTACCTTTCTTTATTTTGCTTTGGATCCTTCGCCAGAAGCCTGCTAGGGTGTTCCGAGAATGAGGAGGCTCCTAATTGGTTGTCCTCGACCCTGATTTTTGATTGATATCGGTTGTGAACGTCCGCCCAGGTCATGGCAGGATATTTGACCAGGTTCTATTTTAGTTGCTTCGAAGCCACTGAGCTTAGCTCATTCAGAACTTGAGTGAAGGCATGTACTGCCTAGTCGTTGGAGACTGGTGGTAGTTCCATTCATTCCATTTGAAAGCGAGATACGAACTCTCGCAGCATCTCGTTCTCCTACTTCTTGATCTTGAAGACGTCAGACTTCCTTGTCGCTACTTTGATGGCATCGGCATGTGCTTTTATTAAGGAATCTGCCAGCACGGAAAATAATCCATGGAATTAGGAGCTAGGTTTTGATACCACATCATGGCCCCCTTCGAGAGTGTTTCTCCGAACATCTTTTGTAAGACGGACTCCATCTCGTCATCCATTAGGTCGTTTCCCTTCACTGCACAAGTATAAGCAGTAACGTGCTCATTGGAGTCTGAGGTCCCGTTGTATTTTGGAAAGTCTGGCATTCTGAACTTCTTTGGAATAGGTTTTGGAGCCGCTTCCTCTTGGAATGGCCTTTGTATGAACTTCTTCGAATTCACACCTTTCAGGGTCAGGGGTGCGCCCGGAATCTGGTCGACCCTGGATTTGTAGGTCTCGATCTTTTTGTCATTGGCTTCTATCTTTTCTTGCCCGATTCAATCCTCTTTATGAGGTCCTCGAGCATCTTTTCATTGGCAGGGTCGGCTAACGACCCGTTGTTGCTTGACCTCTCCGGTACCTGCTCGGTCGGGGGAGCCGTCCCCGGCGCAACCGTGCTGGGATTGTTCTGGTGACTTTGCAGCTGAGCAATCACTAGCTGTTGTGCCTGCAACATTTCAAAAATAACGTGAAGGCTAACCTCCCATTCTTCCCTAGCCGGGGTTTCCTGAGCTTCTTGTCGGTCTCCTTGGTGCACACTCCTGTAAGTGTCGGAGCTTACATCGACGTGCTGAGCATTGCGTGAGACCACTTCCACGGGAATTGGTTCTGGTATGTTTTTAGGGTTTTGTGGTGGTACAGCAGCACCTGGAACATCTACATCATTTTCTTCGTGGTTGTCAAGATTGTTGTTCGCTAAGTCGGACATTTTGATCTGAAATCAAAGATCTTGGGCAAGAAAAAATGTGAAAGATAACTTGCATTATGTAGTTAAACCAGCAAGAAAATAATCACTATTATTTTTATCCCCACGGTGGGCGCCAAACTGTTTACCGTGAAAATGGTAATAACAATTAAATTTGATTTAGTGGTTCTAAAAATACGTGATCTATTTTTATGATAGTTGTTAGGCAGTTGATGCTATGTGAAAGACTTGTAAATGAGATAAGAACTTAAAAATGAAATGTTAAACAAACTGAATCACTTGGGGTCGTGTCTGAAGCTCGGTTGGGAGCTATCAAAGGTGATCGATGGTGATTAACATTAATAAATAAATCAAAGACGACTCGTTATGGCCAATAATAAGCAATGAATTATGAACGTTTAGTAGAACACAATAAATACAAGCAATAAATGAAGTGATAACATCAAGAGAATGTGTTAAAGAGCAGAGAGAACGTTCTTGTTTTCTTTATAGAGCAACATATGTTTACAAAATGACAAGGATCCCCTTTATATAAGAGGGGGAATCCCAACATAGTACAAATGCATTAATTACACAGATATGGGGTTGGTACATTCATTTAATGCCTTGATTCACCTTTTGGGCTAGTCCACTAGACTTGACCTACCATATGCACGTGCCTTGGGAACTCCACCTTTGTATGCAGTGAAATCAGAGGGCCTAATTTCTTGCTATCGAGTTACTTAAGAAGAACACCTCGAGACACCGAGGACACGAAGCTGTGACTGAGTTCCCTCCCTCGGAGCTCGTCCATGTCTGACTTAAAGAGAACATAGATCGAGGCCAGAGTAAAATGGGGAATTCCCAAGGCGCACGGCTACG